>NC_072796.1:83596616-83919309 GCF_028583425.1 Eublepharis macularius | reverse complement strand
AAAGCTAACTGCTAGTGCAGGCTTGCATTCCTATCCTCCTAATACTGGGGCTTGGCAGTAATGTGTACTCAGCAGGCTACAGAAGGTGGTACTTAAAGAAATTGGCACGAGCAAGGCAGGTGGAGCCTGCAAGGGTTTTCTACCTGCGGCAACAGCTGCCTATTTTTTCATAAATAGGATATTTTCTGCTCCCTAGAATAAAATGAGGATTTAAATTGCATTGAACATTTCCAGTAAATTAGTATTTTTGTTTTGAACCCAATGCCTTTTTAGCACTCATCATTTGAACTTCAAAAGTGTTTCTGCCACAGTGCCATGTGCAAATTAGGGTGCTGCCTATGTAAATCATCCTTGTGAAGTAGGGTTGCCAGTGCCAGGTTGGGAAATTCATGGGGATTTGGGGGTGGAGCATGGGAGACAGCAGGGTTTGTGGAGGAAAGGGACCTCAAATCCACCTTGCCCTGAAATCCACCTTCCAAAGCAGCCATTTTTCTCCAGGAGAACTGATCTCTATCATCTAGAAATTAGTTTCAATTCCAGGATATCTCCAGACCCCACCTGGAAGATGGCAACCCTATTGTGAAGTAAGGTGACAATGGGGAAATACTAGTTAGTGCCAAAGTCTAATCAGAACAGTTTGATTTAGGCATGCCAAGTGCTTGCTTTGCGTAGCCCATCTCCCAACAAAGGGCCCTCTCACCTGTCTTCTCCTCTTGAGCTAATAGAAGAAACAGAGAGGGGGCAGAAATGACACCGGGCTATGTGCCGATCACATCTGGGCACTGACACTGTAAAAACTCTATAATAATACCACAGAGGTTTTAGAGTGTTGGTCAATATGGTGGCATCATGTTTGAATTTTTGCCCTGATGTGACATTGACACACAGCCATGTGTCATTTCCAATCCTTGCCCTACCTCCAAAGCTCCCAGGGATGCCAAGTCCATGTTGGACAGCCCTAATTTAGTTTTATAGTATTTGGAGGCAAATGAGCCCCAAACATAACAAAAATGTTATGTTTGGGGCTGATTTGGCCCCAAAGAAATGCAGTCGCTTCCAGTTTTACACCAGAAGTGATGTCACCAGTGGGCCTCTGGATCGCACACATGCAAAGCATGTGCATGAGGAGCATGGATTGTGGCCCACCTGCCATCACCTCAGCCCTCGCTTTCAAGGTAAGTGGGGCTAGCGAGCAACCCTATGAACTGGATATAGTCATATAATCAGTATGATTAATAACATTAGTCTGATCAATACAATGTGTTGGAACTATTAGTAAAGTATTGTACATAGTCATTCCTAGAAATGTGTAAAGTCACTTATGAATTTTCTCCTTAAGTGTCAGACTATACCCCCCTCAATGCCCCCCAGACTCTTGCTGGACTCCTGTCTTACAAGGATTATCACCATATATTAAAAGTACCCAGCAGGCAAATAGTTTGAGGTTACTGGCATGGTGGAAATTGAGGCCATATTGCCCCAAACACATGAAATAAAATTATTCAGATAGTTCTACTGTGAAATTAATGGGAACTGTATAAGGAAAATGCCCTTCTATTGTTCAGTCCATTGTATGAGGCATCAATAGGGCTGTCATGTCCCCTGGTAGGGGCAAAGGATCCCCCTCTCCCAGCCACTGCCCCTCCTACTCACCTGGCTGACGGGGGGGGAGGCCCAGGGAAAAGGCCTGGGAGGTAAGTGCCAGGTCCCCCCTCTCCCACCTGGAGGGTAAGACAACCTGGCAACCCTAGGCATCAGGCCAAGAAAGTGTGTGCAGATAGCATCTAGCATCGTACTGCAATATATTCCTAGGGCCTTCCGCCTTTGGCAGTTTCTCATTTGCATACCCTCCCTCCCAATATTATATCTCATATATTTAATTAATGATAATCCTCATTGAGTATGTGGCCTTCTGGCAAAGAAACAGCCCAGTGGTGGACAAATCATACCAAGCAACACAATACTTTCCATTATGCCCTAATCGGCAGATTTGAAAATGGTTATCATCAGCTCCATGAGTCACAGGCCTCTCCCTGTCTCCAAAGAAGCAGTCTTGAAGCAGGCTGCCACGCGCCTGCTGCACCTGATTGTCTCATCGGCACATTCCAGCTAACAAAGGCAGACGAGCTGAGGCAAAGCCCAGGACACTGATACACTTGTTCTATCCCCACAGGTGTAGCAGCCTTCTGTTTTGAAAGCTCCTGGGTGTAGGCGTTAAAGAGCTGCATTCTTTCTTTAATTTGTACTCACTCCTTTTCCAGGCAGATGGAAAACCAGCCAACACCAACACTGACAGCAGGAACACAGGCCGATGTGTGCAAGGACATGGCAGCAGCATAAAGATCCTTGTACCAAAATCCCTGCAATGTCATCAGAAAGGGCAAATAGCTCAGTTTTTGCTTCCAACTCAACAACTTCCTGGCAGCAGGATGTTGAAGAGGCAAACATCAGGATCTTATCTTCTTTTAGAATTAAAAATAATCAGCAGTATAAAAATGTTTTCATCTCCGGATGGGATCATTCCACAAACACTTATATAAGAATTTTATGCATGGGTAGATATCAATATCTTCATGTATCAATTTCTGAGGAAACTCTGGGTCATCATAAATGCACTAATAAAAGAGAGGGTGGGTTAGTAACAGAAACCAACTATATCTGACTGTATTGATTAAAATAAAAATCTATTCATGGTCAAGGCCAGCCCAGGGCAGTATAAGCAAACTGTTTATTTGTGACATTTCTGTCCTGCCATATCTAACTTGGACTCAAGGCAGCAACCAATGCAGCAATCAAGTCGCAAGAACATAAATAACAGTCCAATTAACAAAATTAAACCAGATTGAAATACACAAATTACAAATTTAAAAACTTTCAGATTTAAAACACTCAAGAATTAAAAACACAGGATCAACAAACTCACAGCCAAATCTGCTGTAACAACTCACCCTCTACCAAATGCTCTCTGGAATAAAACTGCCTAACATTCAATTCTAAATATAGCAAATCTTCACCCACTTTGGCAGGCCATTCCAAAGGGACCGCCATGGAAAAGGCTTAGAGCTGGTAGGCCTCCCACTATGGCAGGAGGTATCCCACTGGCAGCCTTGCCAGTCTGCCATAGCTCCAAGCAGTAGCAGAATTTTTTTTTAAAAAGCAACATTAATTATGTTGCAAGGTGGGATTGCTCTAGGAATTGCTGGAAACTCTATGGCTATAACCAATGTTGTTTTTCCTCTCCATTTCCCTGCCCCCAATCCTCCCTCCAGTTGCCAGGCTCCAGCAGGTGATGAGAAGGAATTCCGGGTGGCCTCCCACTGCAGCAGGAGGCCTGGCATTCCTGTTAGGGTTACCAGATTGCATTAAAAATATACCAAACTGTGGAGTTCTGCATGCACATGCTCCCGGACCTGGTGTGATGACATCATTTCAGAGTGACATCATCATTGCCCACTCCCTTGGTGCTCAGAAGGCCAGGCAGACCAGCAGGCCTGCCACTTTCTGGGCGCGCAAGAGGAGGTCAGCCCAGCTGGGTGTTCCTCCAGGGTTTAGGCGGGTGAGTGAGATTGCCACTTCCCGAGCATGCAGGAGGGGGCTGGGCCAGCTGGTCACTCCTCTGGTGCTCAGGCAGAGGAGTGGGTGTCTGCTTCCAAAGCATTCAGAAGGAGCCCAGCCAGGCTGGGACAGCCATTTTGTGACTTGCTGTGCCTCATACAGCAGCTATTTTGTGGCAGCCCATTTGAGGTTGCATCCATCACACTGTGTCAGAATTCCAAAGGTGCCCACAGGCTCAAAGGGGTTGGGGATCTGCAGTAAACCAAACCAGCTTTCTACTCTTCAGGATTTTCGTTTTCTTCCTACTGGTGAAATGGAATAATGGTAGTTTATTTTGTGATATACTCGGATTGCATTCTTAGACTTATCAAAGCCTAAGGGGATTAAATACTCATAATTGCTGTTTGAAATTTTAAGATAAGGAAAACTCAAAATTTTGAAAACTATATAAATGTACAGAGCATAGATGGTCTACAGCTTTATTTTTAAATATCACGTTTAACATTTCAGTTCAGCGTAATCTAATGACAGAAACATACGTATGTTTTTCACAACAGGGATAAAAGTTTGATGATGGCAATTTTTGGCAGTAAATTAGTGCAAGGAGAAAGAGCACCAGTCTTTCACTTAAAATCAAAGCCCCAGTTGGACTGCACTGGATGGGGCATGGGGTCAGAAAAATAGACCAAGGAGTACTACATTATATGCAATTCTATCCTCAGAAGAATGTGCTAAATTAGTTTCATTCTGAAGGTCTTCTTAACAGTGCATGAATTGCACCTGCCTTAAATAAAGGCAAATTTCTACCAGTTTGGGAATGTAAATTACACATATCTACTAATTTTACTTAGGTGCACTTTTGTTATCTTGAACTCACTTTGATAAATAACCTTCAGCTCATTTTTTGCCTGCTCTTGCAAGGAAACAAATCCAGCTCCACTTCCAATACAAGTTTAGACAACATGGTTAAATTAACAGCTTGAACATTAGAAAAAAACAGATTAGGGTAATTAATGCCAAGATTATAGAACTAGGAGTGTTTTACTGTAGGTAGGGCCACTATTTGGGAGGCCAAAAGAAAACTTTTACCAACTGAAAACAGGTTCTGACAGTGAACCATGAAAAAGAAATGCTCCATGCCCTTGAAAGAATTGTGCCAAAAAAATGGATGCCTAAAGGCAGGCACCGAAGTCTGTATTCTGAATAAGCGGCTAAATTCAGATACTTACTTTGCAAAACCACAAACAGCTCATATTTGTCCCAAATATGCCATTTTATACATAGCAAGTTTGAAAATTAGATGCCCAGATGTATATTTTAAAATTGGCATGGATCTAGAACATTAAAAAAACCAAACATCATATAACTAATTGATCATCAGCATTTAACCCCTGCGATTTCATTTGATGACCTAGGATGACCCTGTAAATGGGTTATATCTTAGTGGTAAAGCACAGAAGGTCATGGATTCAGTCCCAGCATCATCAGTTAAAGGGTCTCAAGTAGCAGGTATTGGGAAAGACACCTCTCCCTAAGGTCCCAAAGAACCACTGCCAATCCAAAACAAAAAACAAAAAACTGGAGGCTTGAGTCACTTTAACAAAAAATGTATTTCAACATAAACATTCCTGGTCTAGTAGAGCCCACTTCTTCAGATGTCCTGGGCAACATGGACCAAGGGTTGCTATAAGGGAGTTTCATGTATTAGTTTTGTTCCTGCTTTTTATACTAGCTTTGTGAAGAATATCTACTTCTTCAGACTATATAATCTTGTTCTAAAAAACTTAAAGACGCAAGTCAGTTTTCTGATCCCGGTTAATGAGCCACTCCATTAGGCTATCATGTTGAAACTGAACAAGCATAGAACTGGTGGAAAACATGTACTGTATAAAGCACTACTCCAGAATCTCTGCTATCTATCACATAGATATACATACAGATATATCAGAGATTGTGGACTATGGAAGGATCCAGTCAGGCACAGCTCCATTTCTAGAGTCACCTCCATCTTTTCTTGAATAGTGTCTCCCCCATTCTCCTTATCAAAAAGAATACTTAAACCATAACAAACTCGATGAAATATTAGGGGCAAGGAACTAGAGAGTAACTGCTATCAAAGGCAGGTATGCAGAGAACATCATCAAAAACATGAATGCTAAGTGAACTTTTGATCAAACTTCCTTATGTATATATGAGGTAAAATCCTAATCAAATCACCTTGCTTTTTCTGTTGAAATTCATTTCAAGCAATTTGCTGAACAGCTACGCACTGAAGTGGTAGCTGCTTGACTTGCAGGTTCAAGTAATGCCTCAATAATAAGTAACGAATAAATTACAACCTGCAACCTCTTTTGCTCTTGCAAAAGTGAACTATATCTTCTAGATTACAGTAGAAGAGGCAAGTATCTCTAGGGATATGGACAAGCCATTAAAGCAATCTACTCGTCAAGCCTGGAATCATGTGTAGTTACCCCCCCCCCCCCGTTGCAGCTATACAATTGCATAAATCATTTAAACGACAGACGCTGGATATACTTCCTGTTTTTTGGACCTACGCAGTTCATGATTGCAAGAATTGATTACCAGATCAGCAGATACCATTGGCAAGCAGAGAAAGACCAAGAATGCCATTTCCCTGCTAGGAGTGGGGGATCCTCTGCTCTCATCCTCCACCCTCCACCTCTACTCACCTAGCCGGCAGGGGAGGAAAGGTGGAGGAACGCTGCTTCGGGTGCATTCCAGGGACAGTGCGCTGACATCACTTCCAGGAGTGATGTCATCACAATGCCCCTGAGAGTGCTCCTGGCACTTCTCAGTGGACCTATTTTAGCTCCAAATGGCCCAAAATGGGCCTTTTGGGGTCCAAATTGGCCCACTGAGAAGTGTATGCATGCTCCCACACCTGCACAATGATATCACTTCCCAGAAGTGATGTCATTACATAGATGTGGGTGTGCACGCATGCAGAGGAATGCCTCAGGATGTGAAAAAGGTAAGTGCTGGGTCCCCCACCCTCCCACCATGAAGGTAGGGGGACCTGGCATTCTTAAGAAAGACAGAACGCCACCAGAAAGGGCTCTTGCCTTCCTGCCCAAGCACGAGGGGAGGATATTTCCCTGTTTTTACTGCTCCATGTGCCCAGAATACTCCATGTGGAGCAGCAAAAACGGAGAAATCCCTTTGCTTGCTAGTTTGGAAACAGCTTGAGGGGGAGGGAGGACCCTTCCTCCCCCTGTGGTGGCATTCTGAGGCTGTTTGGGATCTCCGTTATTTTTAAGAATCATTCTCCACAGCTGCTGTGTGGCTGTGGGGAACCAAATTTGAGTCTGGAGAACCCAAACCCAACTGTTTAAAAACCTGCATGTCTAGTTTGACTCTGTGTGGCTGAAAAGATCAATAAGTGCTCATTTGTCTTTGGAAAATGCATGAAAGGGCATGGCTGCATCAAAGAAAAAGGGGGGGGGGAGAAAGAAAAAGGTACCAATTGCTGAAAGTACTCAGGGAGAGCAATGATCACTCCTATGCATTCTTATAGTGATATAAAGATATATCTCTGTCAAGCAAGTGTTTAAGAAAAAAACTTGAAAATTTGCTGACACAAGGGATAAAAATTCCTCATTACCAAAGTGAGGTAAAGAGAGTGCCTGGCAGGGTTGTCCCACTGTCATGATCCAGTCAGCAGAACAAGTGGGAGGAACCAACAAAAAACAGGAAACATTACACACATGAACAAACACGACTCAAATCCGCTTGCTCAAAAAAATCTGGGTAAAAGTGGTCGCAAAAGAACTAGAAAAAAATCAGGGAAAATGTGAGGTGAAAACTAATGTCCCAAGAGACCATGTAGAAAGATAAACTGAAGCAGTATGGGGCCAGAACTGATGCAATAAGACTGTGCTGAAAACCTCATGTGTCTTTTAAAAGTCAGAATCTGTAGTGGCAAACAGGTGTTGGGAGCAGCAGAGTTATAATTCAATCAGGTGACTAAAAGAAAGCTTCCCCATCACCTCCAAATTATAGAAGGCGTTCACACACAAGATTGGTTGGGGTTGTTTCATTTCGCTGCATAACCAGCCTTCTTGTTGGTTACAGGAACTTTTTGTTACAGAATTTATCTCCAAAACCTAAATCCTGGAACATCATTAGTTCTGCCCATATCATGCAGTCCCCGTAATGCAATCACACTAATGTTTCTGTAGATGGTAGGTTCTTCTTTAAAAATAGCACTTGTACACATCTTTCCATCCTATTGCTTGCTGTCATTAAATTGCTCATTTAAGGTTATGCTCCATAAATGACATGAATACCTGGGTGAACAGTGGATTTTTCATTGCTTAGCAAGAACGGCTCCATCTCTACAAGGACAGCCATTTTGTATATATATTTTGTTGCTACCATAATAACGAAAAGATTCTGTTTATCATGTCACAGAGAGAAATGAGTGGAACCATGCCAACAACTGTCCAGAGAGGGAGAGAGGTACTTTCTTTTCTGTTTGTCCTAAAAACATTGCCGAATATCAAATGGCAGATATTCAAGTGACAGCTTTTCTTTTCAAAGACTATTGAGAAGTAAAGAAGATATAATCATTTGGGTAAAGCAGGATGTGGTGCAGGCCAGGGCCTGTACTAAAATGCATTCACCCAGTTATTTCACTGAAAGACAGAGACACTTGCCTATGGCAGGTGCAAAATTCAGGCAGTCCTCTGATTGCCTCAAGAAAAGGGGAAAAAATCTGTAGAAAGTGTTGGGACACGTTTTAAGCTTCTTCAACAATTATTCCTTGCTCTCTGTCCCCCTTCCCCCACCAAGCTCAACCTTTTTTTTGCCAGCAAGAAAGGCTATGTGGTTTGTAGGAGTTTCAGCAGTGGTAGTAAATGGTACAGAGATTTTATAAAGCTAGGAGCATTTTGTTTAAATGAAGTCAGTGCTATCACAAGGGATTTTTGTTTGAGGAAAATTCATCTGTCTGTCTAACCTTACACATCTTTAACAGTGCATACAAGTTGAACTTTATTTTTATTTTTAAAGCCCTTTAAACCTTTGTTTCTCAGTGCTTTTGATGTCTTAAGGTAGATCTGCAACAAGTTTCCCAGGTTCTGAATCCAGTGGCACCTTAGAGACCAACAAGATTTTCAGGGTATAAGCTTTCAAGAATCGAAGTTGCCTTTGTCCCTTGGAATCTGTTGGAGGATGTTTTGATTCTCAAAAGCTTATACCCTGAAAATCCTGATGGTCTCTAAGATGCTACTGACTTAAATCCTACTGTTCTACTGCAGACCAACACAGCTACCTACCTGAAACAAGTATCCTAATAATTCATTTTCAAATGTTAGTCTGAGCGGAGTGGAATGTGTAAGGAAGAAGTAGAAAAACTCAGGTTTATCTCCACAAAGATGTCATTTTCATGTGTGTTATCAAAGATAGCATTTCTGGTGTATTAATGCATATACCAATATATTTGTATCTAACAGGGAGTTCAGTATTAATGGTGTATGGAATGGATGGTACACTGCTATGCCTATTTTGTCCCATGTGCTCAAGTCATCCTGCAAGCATTATTCTCCAAAGTTAGGCAAAACATTAGAGCTCCTCATTCTCAATCCTGAGAAGAGGGAGGTGATTGAAGTTAGAGCAAATGACATGAGAGAACTTTACTATCCTTGAGCCAATGTTCAAAGTAGTGAGGTATCCATGTGCCCTTTTCATGAGGTATCAGACATGGTTTGAAGTATAATATTCATCAGCAACACTCCAGGCTACATGTGCCTTTCTTGGCCCAGGAAACAGCTGTCAGTCACTTTGTGAAGAAAACCCTGACTAACAGATTATTGTCAGGTAGACCTGGACCCGACTTGTGGCCCTTTAAATTTTAAAAGTGAAAGGACTAAATAGGCCCCAGACTTCCTATGCTAGTATTATTCCTGCTGGAAGCTTTTCCCTGCCACTTGCACCAGAGGCAATAAAGCCCACCTCGTCAATTGGAAAATGGTTGCCAGGTGGTAGGCTGAACAGGGCTTGGCTGTCACAGTGGTTATGTCTTCCCCTGCCACAGTGCTTTTTAAAAAAAACCTGAAACTGAATAACTGTATAACAGTATAGCAATATGTGTATCAGGTTCTCTGAATTTCCAGCTTTTGTTTTTTTAAAAAAGTCATTCGTTCTTTCCGTTGCAGAAAGATGCCTTTTCCTTTCTATCTCCATAACAGAAAAACTAGAGACTTACTTTGGGGGGGGGGGGGATGAAAGCTGGGAATTCATAGAACCTGATACACATGTTGCTATATCTTTATACTTATATAAAACTGTTCAATTCCCAATTTAAAACAAAAAAGTTGCTTGGGAGCAGAGGAAAGAAATGCTGGCTGCAGCTGCCAAGACTTGCAGGAGTCCATGAGCCTGCCCACCAGTTCCTGGATGTGCAGAGAACTCTGCCACTTCTGATGCCAGTGGCAGGGGAAAGTCTCCAGCAGGGATAATACTGTCACGGTAAGTCCAGGGCTGGCCTCTTCTCCTTCTCTCCTTCCCTTCATGCTCCTGCTAACTCATGCTCATGGAGGTGGTGAGCTATGCCAGTTCAGCCCGCATGCAGGATAGAGTTGCCAACTCTGGGTTGGGAAATTCCCAGAGATTTGGGTGTGGAGGCTGGGCACGGTGTGGTTAGGGAAGGGGATGATGTGGTTAGGGAAGGAATATGATGCCATAAATGTCTGCCCTCTGAAGCTGCCATTTTGATCGTTGTGGTATGGAGATCAGCTGTAATTCCAGGAGATCTCCAGGTCCCACCTGTATGTTAGCAGTCTTAGTGGGATCAGATCTTTAAAGGTCTGCTTTATTTAAAAAATGCTCCTGTAAATGAGGAAAGCATACTGGGGAGAAGGGCTCTGCCCTAGCCTTTCGTGTGCTGTGCTAATATTCCACAGGGAATTATTAATACAGAGAAACTTTGTCATTTGAGTTTGAAGTGGTATAGTCCATTTTGCCACCTCATTCAGCTGTGGGTTTAGAACAGGCCTGCATATAAATTGTGAATGCAGTTTTATAAAAGACACCCAGCATCATGGAATAAATTCGAACTTTCTAGTCACCTGCCTCAAAGTGGTGACAGACCTCTCATATATCATAAACAAAGGCTTTATAGTAGATATGCACACACTATGTACAGCCGACCAACGATCTTTCAAAGCAAATGTTATAAAAGTTATTTCAAATGCTACCCCTGCCCCATTATATACATACACAGACAAACACACACAGAGGATAGCTTGCTTCAGGAGCAGAAATCCATTTTATAAAAATATCATTTTTTAAAGTTAGAAACCGAATGTACCCAGAAACATGTTTGCCATCATCTACTAAAAAAGACTGAAGTAGTCAAATTTGTGTTGTGTATTATTGTTCAAACTCAGCAGCACCTTGAGGCAGGCACTGACCTGCACACATTTTTTCATTCCCTGCCCTTGATGGTATGAGTAACAGTCAGGAAAACAGTGTTTTTAAAAAAGTGTTCAAAGGATTCAAAATGTGGCCAAATCTTTATTATTGGAAAGCTCCTGAATGTTTAGAATTCTATATCCTGATAAGGTGCCTTAGCAAATTGAAAGTAATACAGGTTGTTCACCACCAGTACAGTGTCTTAATATACTTTCCTGGAATAAAATTCCCCCAGGGTGTTAGTTTTGTGTTTCCCTCTCTCACCCACCCACACAGCCTGATGTTCCACATACCTGAGAGAGATTTCTTTAGAAGAAAAAATCTTGCACTTGTCAGAAGCTATCCCTCAATTCCAGTGCCTTTCATTAATTCTTAGAATAGTTTTTAGTTCATTCAAACCATTATAAACTGATTAGGAAATATTACTAAGGTATTCTAACAGAGGCACCATACAGGGAGAGTGAGACAAAGGAGTGAGACTTTTTCCTCTTTCTAATAATCTTGCTACGGCTAGAAAAGAGTGGTGCAGGAAACAGGATCTGAGTTTAGGTGTTAAAATCCCAAGTTTAAATCTAGGATCAGGGCTGGATTTAGACTTGGGTCCAAGTGGCATTGATGAACATAAGCCTTGCCTGTCACCATCTACCAAACTGTTGGCCTCAGTAGCGCTGCCTGTGTTTCAAGGACTTATCTTAGTTGCCTGGGCAGTGAATGAGCCCAGTATATTGATCAAAAATGGTCTGACATGCTGTATTGTTGCTTGCCCCTGGTTTGGATTACTATACTGGAGTAACTTATAGAGAGTACTGAGAATTCATGTATCTAAAAAAAATGCTAGATAAATCTCTATTATTATTTTTCCTGCTATATGGGTATGGACTTAGCTTAACAAATACTGAAGGAATCTGATGCATGCATCTTTTGGATATCTAGCAATACTTCAGGTATCACACCTAACATTTTCAGAAAATGTTTTCCTAATGCAATTGGCAAGAGAGGAGCATTGTTGTTCTAGAAAGGACATTTTATAGAAATATATATAGAATAAGTAAGTCATATCAACTGAAAGATTCAAAGATATAAAAATGGCACTGCTAAAGTTAGTAGCAGATAACAAATAAGATGAAACAAATGGCATACAACAGTAGCTCTGTGCAAATAACCCTTCCACAGAGAGAGGGGGGGGAGGGAGAGAGGGTGGTCACAAATGTGTTGGCCTCTCCCTCCACCTCAGCATAACCACCAAGTCATTGGCACAGTGTGAATGTGCCCCCCCGCCCCGTGATCAGTGACACTACTTTCCAAGTGTTGCTGATCACAGGGAGTGGGCATTTGCACCATACAGATGACTTGGCAATTGTGCTGGTGCATTTGTGAGACCAACGTGCTCATCATGCCCCCTATCCCTCCCTGTGTAGTGAGTCAGCACATGGACAGTTCATCTGCGCAGAGCTATTCAGAAATACATTTGGTTGTGCAAAGTAAGGATTATGTTTTGGTACAATCTGTCTGAACCTATAAGCAAATGTAGCCCAAAATGAAAAGAAAAACGTATCCTTTTAGATTTTCAAAATGGAAAATGACAAACAGAGAAGTTTATTTCATGAGATTTCCTACAACAGGTGCTTGCAATAAAAAAGAATGGTTTCCAAATTTTTAGTCCCATTGACAAAGCATTTTAAGTTTGCTTGCTCTTGAAAGGAAACTTGGAGCAAAGTCCTGTAGCCTAATATCAATTCAGACAATGCTTTCCAGACCCAATTCTGATTTTACAGGGCTGGGCTGAAAAGCCACAGAAAAGGCCAAAGCATAACAAAAGTGTTTTGCAATTATCGTGGCAGCACATTAGTTGCAATTATGAAGAAATTGCTCTTAACCACTCACTTTATAAGGTGTATTCTCCCCTTCAGTTAACACAACTGTTTTGCATTTGTTCATTCTTAATTTTAGGGGGGGCAGGAAATACTTCATTCAACTGGAGGAGACAAAAGTTACTAAGCAGATTATTACATTAAGTATAATAAGAAACAAACATTTAAAAGCAAAGAAACTGTCTGTTGGGCTGATTATAATTGGATACTGCATCACTACATGGCACCTGTACATTCTGATATGTTGTCATAACCCTCCAAGCTATGTAAACAAGCAAGTCCTGTCCTGTTGTGGCTGACTCCAGTAATCAGAGACAGACAAAGTGATCTCAAAAGGAGTCAGGAACATGCACATGCACTCACACCACATCAACAAGTGAAATGACAAAGCAAACAAGATAACTTTAAAGAAGAATTATTCAAGGCCCCACAGCTTCAAACCATGTAGGTAAAGGTTTTATTGTCAGAAGTACCAAGGCATGCAGGTGCTTCTATGCATTGTTAAAATACTGCATGAAGAAAAACATGATGTAAATATATGAACAATTATATTAATATTATTTTTGATTCAGTCCTTTCTCAGTGCATATTGCATTGGTATAATACTGCATTATACCAATTATTATCGGCATAATAATAATAATAATAATAATAATAATAATAATAATAATATCATGCCCCTTTAAGAGAGGTTTAAAGTGTGAAAATGAGTAGCTGAAACTTTTCTCAGCACTGAAGTAAATAATAACAACAACAACAACAACAACAACAACAACATTTGATTTATATACCGTCCTTCAGGACAACTTAATGCCCACTCAGAGCAGTTTACAAAGTATGCTATTATTATCCTCACAACATACACCCTGTGAGGTGGGTGGGGCTGAGAGAGCTCCAGAGAACTGTGACTAGCCCAAGGTCACCCTGCTGGCTTCAAGTGGAGGAGTGAAGAATCAAACCCGGCTCTCCAGATCAGAATCCCGCGCTCTTAACCACTACACATCCCACCAAGCCTCTATTTTTTTCCTCTGGGTAGTTGGCAACCCTAGGAAAAGCATGCATATTCAGCACTCTGTGGCAAATTAGGAAATAAAAATAAAATAATGGAGAGCTCCCAATGCATTGATTCTAATTCAGAAAGAAGACCACTGCTGTGAGCATTCCTAATTGTCTTGGTGGTGGCTGTTAACATCTGTAGGCTCTTTGGTGAAAGTATCATTTTTTTGTGCAGCCGAGAGCTGGAAGATACGAGGGAAGAAATTCTGAAAGACAAATGGAGAAACGTAACTAAACTCCCTGCTTAACTAACTTTCTGACAGATGCTGGAGTGATGGCCCCTCATGCCTGAAGATATCTCCCTGGAAATACATAAGATCGGTACATGTACATATTCTATACCACCTTATGGGACAGCTTATCTGAGGAAATCAGGAAGTTGCTCATACCTCTATTATTTCACAGAATGTGCAAAACATAAATGTTCAGGAAGTCCTTTTTATAAAAGGATTAGAATTGTAGAGGAATGGAACATCTCAGGAAGACACTGCTATAAAGGAATAGGATTGTAATCTATTGCAATAATTATTGTAGGTATCACCTTGTTTTTAATTCATCTTCTACCTTTGTAATCCACTTCCTGCATTGTTATATGCCATGCCTTAGACAGGCCCTTTCCACACGTCCTTAAAAGGATGGCCCACTCACTGAACGCTGGCGGCTTTTCCCCTTGACTCCAAACATCTCCATTTTCAAAATGGTTGCAGGCTGTTTTGCTTCTATTTTTTAGTTGCCTTTTCTGGGACCATGGGAAAATGCACTCCCAGAAAAGGTGACCCCCCCCCCCAAGAAGCCAAACAGCCTGCAACCGTTTTGAAAACGGAGATGTCTGGAGTCAAGAGGGAAAGCCTCCAGCATTCAGTGAGTGGGCTGTCCCTTTAAGGGTATGTGGAAAGGGTTTTCTATTTGCATTGTTTCCTAATCTTGTATATATTGTTTTTCTCTCACTCTCAGTTTTGTTTTTCTCTCTCTCATTCCAAAGTGCTCTGACAGTATACATGGTTCTCCCTTCCTCTAATGTTTATGCTCACAAGAACCTCATGAGGTAAGTCAGAATGTGAGAGAGTAACTGACCCAAGGCCATCCTAGTACATTGCATGACTGCAAAGCACTTACCCCACATCTCTGTGATCCCAGTCCAACAGTCCATCACTATGCCACACTGGCTATCAAATCTGGAATCTATAAATCTGGTAATAAATTCAGTACAGGTGAATTTCAATAGCATCATTATTGGAACTGTAATCCAATCACCCAATATCCAGGAATGAACTCTGCATATCCAGGTAAAATCTGTACCACTGTACTTTCAGCCAGGTTTGTATTATCTTCGCAATGGAGGAAAATTGATCATCACTATATTCATCTGATCATGTTATACTCACAAGACAAACTGTAATTGAACTATAGTGTTGAATTAAAGATTTATCATTTTCAGAGAAGGCTCTGGTTACTCTTTTCCATGTCATTCATTTCTCAGTTGTCAAATCAGTGTTATCACACACACTGTCCCCGTTACCAACATAATGTGACATGTCAAATATACTTGAAAGAGGAAAAATACTGCCAAGAAGGTACAATGCACATTTCATCAAATGTTTTATAAATCTTAAAGAATGATCGCCTTTCAGATTACCAAATCTAAGGATTTGGTCTTTTTCAGATCACTACTGTAGTCTAGCATTCCATTAGCAGAGAAGCAAGTTTGAGCTTACGGCTTCTTTGATCAAAGGAAACATATTGGGAGTTAACATGGACAGACGGACGGACGGACAGATGGATGGCCAGAGCCTTCCTAAACACTGCCATGATTCCTCCCCCTTTTGTGACAGAACTGTGTCCTCCAAGAGTTTCAAACCATACAGTCTGGCTATCACATTCCATAAGCAGTAAACAAACTGCTGGTCTGCCTATTGTCAATAGCTGTTCACATGGCTCCAGGATTGTTCAACCAATTTTATTTATTTTGATCACTTTTATGCCACTCTTCCTCAAGGACCTCAGGGAAGTGTATGTGGCTCTCTGTTTCTCTATTTATTTTTAAAACAACCCTGGGAGGTAGATTAGAAAGAATCTCTGGCCCAGGGCCACCTATGAAATTCATAGCAGACAGGGGGTTTGAACTCTAACCTCCTTGTTCCTAGTCCATTAGCTGGTAACATACACTCACAAGGCACAATTCAGAAGCTTGCAGAAAGAAAGAAAAGGTGTTCATTCAAATTCTATTTTCTCTTCCTTTGACATCAAAGGGGGCAAGCCCCATTAGGCAGTTCCTGGAACAAATTCCTGGAGTGGTGGCATAATTTTTTTCTAAATTTTTAAAATAATTATGGTTTGGGGATGATCAGGCTACAGCTGTAAAGCTGACACTATAAACATGATAGTTTCTAATGGGACAAAGCTGATCAAACTAGTTCTGCCTGTACCCCAAGCACTATATTTCACTTCAGCTGTCCTGACACAAGTCACTACATTGTTCTACTACAATTCAATGTGGTCCATAAGATCAGACTGTATAACAAATGCTCAGATTCAAATTTGTGCTCTGCACATGTGTGAAATCCATCTCATTAGAATTTGCTTGCAGGTATTGCTGCAACTTATTGTTGATCTCCAATATTATGCACCTAATTTGATCATGCAGGTGAAATAAATGGAATGAATAACTTGAGCTTGGATTATTCTCTGAAAAATACAAAAGTGTGCCCTACCCCCAAATGTCCTGCAATTAGCCATCAAGAGACTCAAGGCTTCTTTGGAATCACGTGACAAAGCTCCAGCTGTTCCGCCTTGATGCAAACTTCTGATGGTGCCTCATACACACAGGATAGCTCAGATCTCTCACTTAAAGATTAGTGGTCAAAAGGGCAATTACAAAACAGAGTTGCTAGTCCCTAATCTTGTAATACTTGTGATTCCTTTAAAAAAATATTTTCTGATATGATGTAATAATAAATGGAACCACAGGGAAACTTAAACATTTCCTCAACTTCTGATTGAATAATGAAGACTGACATGCAGCACAGTACAACTTCTTTTGTTACCAATAGTGCATTCAAGTGTGATGAGTGTGCAGGCACATCTCATATCTGCAAAATGTCCTACATCTTTGTCAGCAGGCAATATCTGCTAATAAGAGTGCCCCCCTGTGGTACTGTGTTTCCTGAGGAAAAAAATTAGGCACTTGTTGAACAAAAATAATCCTGCTTTTATAAGAGGCATCAGGTTTCACAGCAAGGTAGACTTACTGTACCATACCTGCAGAGCAATCAAAGTAAGCTGTGTTGGAATCACTCTGGGTAAAGTAAATCTGGAAATCCACCTAAAAGCATGGGAACGAAGCAGTGAGTCTCTTCACAGTGACTGAGACTGGAGATTTAACAATGCTATTAAAAGCTGAGTTCGGAGTCAGCAATTCATTATGGGTTGTTTATTGTTAGTATTGTCTAGCTACAGCTTTGAGGTATGCGAGCTCACATGTGAAATGACAATACCTGAATTAAAGTGACTTTTCCCTGCTTAGTTTAAGTTCAACTGAGGTTGCAAATCTTTGTGAGTCCTCCTGTAAAAAAATGTAACACACCTAGCAAATCCTCCAGTCCAGTCCAGTCCAGTGCTGCCTACATCTACATCAGTGCTGCCTTTGAGAGTGATCCTTTGCCTTTAATGCCACTGGGAAACGCAGGAGGTGTGGCTTCTTCTCTTACCACAGTGCTGTTTGTTGGGAATTGAAGCTGGATCTGAAGAACTTATTCCTGCCAAGCAACTGAGGTTCTCTGGAATCAGCCCCCTTAAAATATACCTCTTCTTTCATAAATACCTTTGGGGGCCATGTCAGAAGAGAAATGATTTGATGTGAAAGTGCAAACTATCTGACACGGGGCAGGAAGTTACTAAATGTGAACACATCGGCTTCCTAATCACACTTCTTGAACCGGATCAACTGCAACTGTGATGTTTGTTTTGTTTTTTTCAAAAATTTACATTACCTTTCCCCCAAAGTGCCTGTGAAGTGTTTTACAAAATAAAAGTCATCTTTCTCACACAGAACCTATACAGTCCATCAAACCCACAAAACATAATTAAATAATAAACAACATATAGCAGCAACTAAAACAGCCATAATAGACAAAGCCCACAGCAGTGAATTGTTTTTCAAGGACACAGGACACACGTTCCAATTTCTAGGTTACATTAAGTTCCTATGAGGGGCTTAGCCAAGTCATGGAATTTTCAATTGACTGGATTGTGTTATTTTTATTTTGCTCAGCTGCAAAGAACTTTCCTTTTTTGAAGCTGAAATGAAAGCCCCAATCCAAATTCAATGCAACACACATGCACATAACTACTAAATGCTTACAAAGTCATATTCATTTCAACAGACAGCCAACCCACAGGTGCAGAAGAATGCACGCATAGCATTGGATCCCATGCAACTATTCCAGCAGCAGTGATGCTTCTGTCTGGTGCAAGGAGTCTTCTCTTGATGTAACAGGCTCTTCATCTTGTTTCAGGGAAAAACTCTTTGTGATGAAGGAAAGCTCCGCCATTAGTGGAACAGATTGACAGGATCCAGCCCTAGAAATTAGGTTCCTCAATTTAAATGAATGGAAAACTGCTATGGTAAAAAAGCTCCATGAATCCAGAATGCAGAACTAGGTTTTTTTTTTAAATCTTAGGAATGGTACTGAGTCCTCTGCTGCATTTGAGTCACACGCTGCAGAAAAAGGGTTTGGGGATATACTGATTAACTTGATTTTCAGCAGGACTAAGATATTTGTGAACCACTGACCTAGAAAACTATCCCATCACCAGAGCACTGAGCCATCCAGTCCTCATACATACAGTTTCATTTAACAAAATTAACAAAATTATACTTGACAAGTGCTTAATCCATGTTATAGTTTAATGCCTTTTGGTATTTTAGTGGGGAGGGGGCTAAAAGTTGCTAACTTCTGACAGGATAACATTAGCTACTGGGCATAGATTAGAATTCTTCAGCTAAATTTCCATGGAGCAATTCAACCCCAAAGATTTCAAATATACCTTTCTTTCCTCAATGAGTTAAAAATATATTTTTTTAATTTATTCATTACATCGTTATTTCTGTGCCTGTGACACTTTTACCCTTAAACATTTTAAATATAAAGATGACACTCAAAAGCCATTTAGTTTCCATTTTGTAATGTATTACTCAGTACACGAAAAGGTTGTCTTCGTGCTTGTTTTCCAAATTTCTGGAAAAGAGAACTTTTAATTTGAAAAGAACTTTTTATTTGACACAACTCTTAAAATCAAACAAATTTTATTTTTAAATGATTGTTTTAAAATTAGAAACAAAAGCAAGGCAACCCTCTCCACACCCACCCACACATAACATGCTTGTTATTGGAGAATCCCTTTTCTCTTCTCCTCTTGTCCCTGCTCTTTGTGTGCTCTTTTCTTTCTTTCTTTTTGCTGTATTTCCAATGTAATCCTGATCCTGAGCACAGCTACACCCATCTAAGCACATTAACTTCAATTGATCCTTTAGAAGGGTGCAACTCTGTTTAGGATTACACCGTAAAGTATATAAGATATACATTTTTAAGTTAACATGACTCCCCATCACAGCAAGTCTTTTCCATCATCACGTATGCTCTGCGCTGAGTGCCACTGTACCTTTGATTACATCTCTCAAAAGCCCAAATATAGTTACATTCATTGTTCAACTAGATAAACCCTAAATCAATTTTGAAACATTTTCAAAATGTGCCCATTGGGTTTTGTGCAATGAAGACAATTTCTTCTTCATTGTACTGTATCTGAATAAGGGATAAACACCTCACCTGTCCAGAGGAGAACTATCAAAATCAATCCACTGCTTTGTGCCTGGTTTGTTTTCTTCCCTACAAGGGTTGGTAAAACTTTGCCTTTTCTTAGATCTTCCAAATGCTCAGAAATTAAGCTCAAGTGGCTGGAGCATGAATAATTATCTGGATTATCTTGGCAGAAGACACAGAGGAAGAAAAGGAAAGGAGAAACAGGCCAACATATTTCATGTGGAAGAAATGCATGTTTGTGCCCTAAGACACTGGAAAAATTGTTCAAGGACAGTGAATATATCTAAAATATGACTCTTGTAACGGTGCCAAGGTCAATGAGAGCTAAAGTGACCTGCCACAAAATTGTGTTTTTCTACGTACATCCAAGCCAACATCTCCTGTTCCCCTTCCATTTCCCCCACAACATTTCAGAGATGTCTATAACTCCTCCACTTCCGGAATATTTGGCTCTTCCTCAAAGATATGCACTAATGTCTAAAAGCAAAATACAGGCATTGCATGGATGACAAGCTGCTCTCTAATTTGTAGAGCTGTGAAATTCTTTTTGTCTAATGGCATTCAATATTTCAACATAAGCTCCACAATTTCATATATCCCTGGCATTCTACCATTGCATATGCAGTTGAGGAAGTATAGTTTAAATGAGACACTGCGCAGGTGGCATGTCACATAGGAAAACTTTCCATGCATACCCAGAGATATGTTTAAATTAGGTCTAAGAAAGGATCTCATCTCCTGATTTCACCCTTCACTGCCCCCCCATCACCACTTACCTAGCCAGCTGGGGGGGAAAGGTGCGGGAACTGGCCTCTTGGGCACGTTCCCAGGACTGCACAATGACATCTCTTCCCAGGAGTGATGTTATCATGATTCACACCACCCCAATAGAGCTCCTGTGCTTCACAGCGGGATGCTTTAGGCACCAAATGGGCCAAATTGGGCCCATTTGGGGCCCAAATCTGCCCGCTGTGAATATTCATGTTGCAAGAAGGAAGAAACTGCAGAAAATATAACAAGCAAAAAAAAGCAAGAGAAGAGCTGAAAAATTGCAAAAAGTCTGTAAAGTGGCTTTTAGGCTCTTTATTTTATAGCTATTATTAAGATTAAGAAGCATTGCCACTCTAAACAGATTTTCCTCTTGTATGCTTGCCCAGAAAAGATCACTCATGTGTACTTACAAGGGCACTATGTTTTGACAACCATCTTCATTTCTTTTTTATTGTGATTTTTGGCCATCTGCTTTTAGTCCTTTAGTATATATGTGCTACTTATTAAATTTGGGTCGGCCCACTCTTTATGCTAGTTCCATTAAAACAGCATACAGATGTTCCAGAGAGAAGTTTATTGAAAACATTAGAAAATGTCAACAGCTCCCATCTTTTTAACAGAACTCGATGTTGGTGTGAGTTGAGTAACTCTTGAACTTATTCAATGAACAGCGTGTTCAGTTTTTTTCTCCATTTGTGCCCATGTCTATTCACAACAACCATTTCCTTTCTATCAGTTATAAAATAAGTCAGTGAGAAACTAATGAGAAATTGAAATGAATTCTACCTTGCTTTCCATTGTACAGAAAGATGAGGAGACAGTAAAGTCAACAACTTTCAGGTGGTACCTAGAGAACTGGGCCGTTTCCAGACGGCTTACTGGCCCCCGGAACGTCGCGCCACGTTGCGGGGAAAACGCAAAATATCGTGTTTTCTCACACGAGTTTTGTGCAACGTCGCACGACATCACGCAAAACTCGCAAGAAAACGCGATATTTCGCATTTTCCCCACAACGTGGCGCGACATTCTGGGGGCCGGTAAGCCATCTGGAAACGGCCCTGATCTCCAGACTATAGAGATGAGTTACCCTGGAGAAACTGGCTGCTTTGGAGGGTGGACCCTGGCTCATGGGCCACAGGGATCACTTCACTCCCCAAATCAGTCCTCCCCAGGTTCCACCCCCAAATTGCCAGGAATTTCTCAATCCAGAGTTGGCAAACCTAGGAAGGAGCTGGAAGGAAGAAGTCTGTGAAAGAACTGGACACTATAAAAATCAACAGGCATTCAAAAATATGAACTATGTCTTATTAAGACATCCATGCCAGACTTTGCAAGAGCTTTTGCATGGGCATACATCAGATCTATTTTTGCCGCAAACAATGCCAGTGGAAGGAAGTGAGCTTCGCTTCCTGTCCCATCAGCAGGTAATTGGAGAATGGCCATCAGGAGTTCAATCCCAGTAAAGGTACTGAACTTTATCCCTTCCTGTAGTAAAACACTCATTCCTGTTGTAAATATTAATCATTTCTATAGCTTTTTGCTTTGTACAAAACAATTAATATAATTTTTACATAACCGATCTTCACAACAATATTAGGGAATGCCTTAAGCAAGAGTCACCATCTGAACCTCATGGAAGAGCATGGATTTTGAAACTGGCACTCCCAAAACTGTTCTCACCTTTGGTTATCACAGAGATGCTATTTTTGAACAACACATAGCCCTGAAGCTCTGTGGTACAGTGAACTGGAAATTGGCCATGAATATTTCTGTTGTTTTCAGTACTAATTGTCATGAAGCAAACATCCATATCTATCTGGAAATGCTTTTGTGTCATAAACATGAAGATAAGATAAGATAAGATAAGATAAGATAAGATAAGAAGAAAGAAAGAAAGAAAGAAAGAAAGAAAGAAAGAAACAAACAAACAAACAAACAAACAAACAAACAAACAAACAAACAAACAAACCTAATTTTGGAGTTGCCACTCATTGCACAATCTTTTAGTGCCAAATATTGGATTTGTTTTTAATGGTAAGATATAACAATATAAATATTATGAATTTATAAAATTGTGTAATAGAAAACTGCTGGTGATAGAATGCATATATAAATTTTATCTTTTTTTGGAATGTACCGGCAAAATGACTATTCATTTTGAAAATCAAACTATTTTCTAAACATGTATTATCACTAGAAGAGACAGAGTAGACACAAAGTGTATATCAAAGTGCCTAGTATATGTTTATCATTAAATAATGCTACAGTTACAATAATAATGATCACAGTGAATGAACAGCTAAATTTAAAAACATTTTTCAGAGTACCATTCACTTTGTCATGAATGGTACTCTGTATTTTTGCGGCAAACAATACCAGTGGAATGGTACTCTACCATTCATGACAAAAATAATGTGTTTTATCTCCTGTCATCACAGTTAGCATTTTCTTAGCATACTAATTCATTGTTTAGTGATCTTTTGTTTTACCTGAGCATTCAAGACATGGTACCATCTGGTGATATCAATATTATTGGGATACTTGCATGTGTAACTCTTCAATGTAATGCTAGCAAAAATAATTGTATGACTGAGGGTATCTGCTTTTCTCAAAAATTGGTGTGTTGGATTCTATCCTTGTCTTCAAGAGTGTTTGCTACTCCTCCCAGTTTGGTATCACCTGCAGATTTAATAAGTAATCCCTTTACACCCTCATCCAGATCATTTTAAAAAATATTGAAAATTGCTGGGCCCAGGACTGAGCCCTGTAGCACTCCAACGGACACCTCCCTCCAATCAGACGTAATGCCATTGACAACTACTTTTTGGGCGTGGTTATCCAGCCAGTTCCCAATCCATCTAACCATTCTAGAGTCCAGTCCACAGTCCACCAGTTTACCCATCAGAACATCATGAGGAACCTTGTCAAAAGCTTTACTGAAATGCAGATAAACTACATCGACAGCATTCCGGCTATCCAGTAAGCCTGTCACTCACTCATAGGAAGAGATTGTCAGAACTGTGGCTAGATAATGTCCTTACTCCAGACTACCTCTTGCAATCAGACAACAGTCCATTGTTTCCAAAAGGCTTTTACTGGAAAATAGTTCATTATAGTCCACTAGCCTGAATGCAATATTCAGGATGGTACATATGCATTGTTACCAATGACTAGCAAAGCATGAGGTACAAAGTAACAGATCACAGTAGGCCCAACCTCCCCCCATAGTTCTCAAAACAACCCCTTTGAAGTCAGGATAGTGAAAGTTCCCAAGGCCGGTTCTTGGTGGAACGTCGGTAGCCAAAACAATCCTCTTCTGTGAGATAGCTGCCTGGGACCCTTGGCACCTGTGGAGAGAGCACTTAAACACTGAAAGGATTAAAAATGGAGTCGGTTAAGCGAAGCAGCACAATACAGCATTCTGAACCTGACATTCTGCCCCCTCTAAGATGCCCCCCTCAGGTTTATGTGGATAACGAGAGTGAAATGCTTTAACTAGTCTAGGAGCGTGTACATGTACAGAATTCACCCACTCATCAAACCCAGAGTCAAAGTCCTTCCATCTGATGAGATAAAACAACTGATTACGTTTCACTTTAGAGTCCAATATTTGTTGAACTTCATAGTGGGTTTGATCATCAATTAACGTAGGGATGGGAGGAGCACGGGTGTGCCACTGGTCTGTAGAAGGGGCTTTTTTCAATAAACTGACATGGAAGGTATCATGTACGTGGCATAAATTCTTTGGTAAATCTAAGGCAACAGTCACTTTGTTGATTACTTTGCGAACAGGAAAAGGTCCCAGGTACTTTAATGCGAGTTTGCGGCTGGTTTGGGTTACTTTTAGATTCTTTGTAGAAAGGTAGACGAGATCACCAAGTTGTAATTCCCATTCCGCCACACGGTGGCGGTCAGCGTATTTTTTGTAATCCGGTTTGGCTTTGATGAGGTGTTTTCTAATTTGAGTCCATTGTTGGGCTGCTTCCCCCCACCACTCGGAGACGTCTTTGGAAACAGCAATAGGAGGGGGAAGCGCTTCAAACGGGAATGGCTTGAAGTGGAAGCCATAGACGACTTTGAAGGGAGTTTCCCCCGTGGAAGCGTGCACGCTGTTATTATATGAAAACTCTGCCAAGGGGAGCAAGTCAAACCAATTATCCTGTTGGAAGTTAATGTAACAGCGTAGAAATTGCTCTAATATCTGATTAGTTTTTTCTGACTGTCCGTCTGTTTCCGGGTGATGGCTTGAACTTAAACCTTGTTCAATGCCCAGCAGTTGCAAAAGCTCCCGCCAGAAATTGGCAACAAATTGTCCGCCGCGATCCGAGATCACCTTAGATGGAAAAGAATGTATTTTTACAATGTTTCTTAGGAAGATGTCAGCTAGTTTTCTAGCAGAGGGGATTGTGGTGCAAGGTATAAAATGAGCTTGCTTGGAGAACAAATCAACTACGACCAAAATACAGTTGTGTCCCTTTGAGGGGGGTAAGTCAGTGATAAAGTCCATAGAGATTATTTCCCACGGTCTATTTGGCGTTTCTAACGGCTGTAAAAGTCCTGGAGGTTTGCCTTTTCGGGATTTGGCACTGAGACAAATAGGGCAAGACGCTACATATTGGGAGATGTCTTTGCGCATGCCCGGCCACCAAAACTGGCGTTGGACTAGGTGAAGCGTCTTTAAGTACCCATAGTGCCCCGCAGTGGGAGCATCATGACAGCGTTGCAAAACTTCTTTTCTTAAACTTTTGGGTACATAGAAGCGATCTCCCCAAAGCCATTCCCCTTGGTTGGAACGTTGCAGTTTGTCTTTGGGCACAGCCCCCCCTTCTTTCTCCACTTCAGCTTTTAGTTTTTGTCTCCACCCTTGATCGGGTTGATGGGATAGGGTTGTGCGGCTGCGCGTGGTCACCACGCCCCCTAATTGCGTAGGTGAAAAGACTGTGTCAATTGTCTCCTCCCTTTTGTTTTTGTGTTGGGGCATGCGTGAAAGAGCGTCTGCCAAGAAGTTGGTTTTGCCTGGGAGAAAATTCAAAGTAAAATCGAACTTGGAGAAGTATTCTGCCCATCGCAATTGCTTGGCGTTTAACCTGCGAGGGCTGCGTAGGGCCTCTAAATTTTTATGGTCCGTCCAGACCTCGAACGGATGACGGGCACCTTCTAGCCAATGTCTCCTGGTAGTGAAAGCCGCTTTTACAGCAAAGGCCTCTTTTCCCCAAACATTCCAATTTCTTTCCACTTCTAAAAATTTTCTGGAGAGGAATGCGCAGGGTCTGAGTTTATCGTCCGCCCCCCGCTGAAGCAACACCCCCCCAATTGCAGCATCGCTGGCGTCGACCTGCACTATGAAGGGACGATTTTCATCGGGGTGCTGCAGGACGGGCTCTGAAACAAACTGCGTTTTGAGGTGATGGAACGCTGTTTGGCATTCAGGCGTCCAGGACAACTTTGCACTTGGTTTTTTGGCTTGGTCCCCCTTGTCTTTGGTTTTTAACAGTTCAGTTAGGGGGAGTGTGATTTGAGCGAAGTTCGCTATGAACTCTCTATAGAAGTTGGCAAAGCCCAAGAAGGATTGTAATTCTTTGCGGGTCGCGGGGGTTTGCCAATTCAATACTGCTTGTATTTTGCCTGGATCCATTTTCAAGCCCTCTTGGGAAATACAGTAGCCTAAATAAGTGAGTTCTGTTTTGTGGAACTCACACTTGGAGAGCTTTATAGGCAGTTTGTTATTCATGAGAGTGATCAAGACCTTTTTTACAAGGTCCACGTGTTCCTCTTCAGTTTCCGAATAGATTAACACATCATCTAGGTAAACTACAACGCCTTTGTATAGAAATTCATGCAGCACTTCATTGATCATGGACATGAAAACCGAGGGTGCCCCGGCCAGCCCAAATGGCATAACCAAATATTCATATTGGCCAAGGGGCGTGTTAAAAGCGGTTTTCCATTCATCCCCCTCTCGGATACGGACATGGAAGTAAGCGTCTTTCAAATCCAATTTCATAAAGACCTTACCTTGCGCCACGACGTTGAGTAGATCTCTGATGAGCGGGATGGGGTAGGCGTTGCTGGAGGAGACCGCGTTGAGTCCTCGAAAGTCCGTGCACAGTCTTAGGCCCCCATCCTTCTTTTTAACGAAGAGCACTGGCGCTGCGTGGGGGCTATTAGCTGGGCGAATGAATCCTCTTTGAAGATTCAGGTCTATGAACTTGCGGAGTTCTTCTCTTTTGTTAGGACTCATGGGATATAAACGGCCCTTGGGCAGCGAGGCGCCTGGTAAAATTTCCACAGCACAGTCCGTCCTCCTGTGAGGAGGTAAGGTATTAGCCTCTTCCTCTGTGAAGGCTTGGGTGTACGCTCTGTATTGCTTGGGTATTTGGTTGATTTCTTCTTGGGTGAGAAGAGCAGGCTCAGTTACAGTAGGGTTATTACCCCAATTTTGATTCCAACGATGGTCCTTGCATGATTCATGAGTGAACGTGATGCTTCCCTCTGCCCTGTTGATATAAGGGTTATGATTGCATAACCACCGGCTTCCCAAGATCAAGGGGTATTTCGCTGTGGCACTAATGACGAATGATCTTAGTTCCTAATGTTGTCCCATGCCTGTTATGATCGGGGTGGTTTCGGTAGTGACTGGATTCATATTAGTGCCATCCATTTGCTCGAAAATTACCGGTATTTCCAAATCTTTTACAGGAAGTACTAGTCCATTTACTAGAGCTGGTGCGATAATGTCTCTGGAGCAGCCCGAGTCAATCAGGGCTTGTATGCGAATGTGCATTTTCTTGTCAGGATTCACCAACGTTACTGGTATGAAGAGAATGGACCCAGGGGGTCGGTTCGGAACCGGAACCGGCGAATGTTTGATCTGCCGTTTGGATCCTTTTATGACAGATCCATTTCGTTTCCCGAGGCGGGGCTCTCTGGATTCTCTCCCCCCATTAGGGCTGTTGGATCGTATTCCATAACTTCTTCCAATTCTAGTCCTCTTTCGGGGAGGTTCCTCCTCGATGCCCCCCTACCTCTTGGAGCGGTTCTTGGAGCTGGAGTGGGGCGCGGTGGCGCCGGGTAGGCTGCGGGGGCTGGACGTCTTAGTTGGAGCAGAGGTCTTTGCACAGGCCGATATGGGCATTGCGCCGCAAAATGACCACTTTGGCCACATTGCAAACATAGCCCTTGTTGCCATCTAGCATCTCTTGCTCCACGAGTGGCATATCCAGCTCCCCGGCTCCCCCTGAAGGGAGTGGAGGAGCATCTTTGGCCCGGAGGTTGTTGGTGTTGTTCCACTAAACGAACTTCTAGTAGGCGGTTTTCAACTTCGCAGGTCAATTGTATCCATCCTAACAGCGTAGGAGGGTTATCCTGCATGAGAGCTTGGTCCAACAATTTAGGATTTAAACCTTGTTTGTACAAAATAATCTTGGTGGACTCTTCGCACCTTGGGCATTTGGCAGCGAGTTGTCGGAATTTTGTGGCATAGTCTCTAGCCGACATGCTGCCTTGCCTAATAGCCTGTAATTCCGTTCGGGCCCTAGTTTCTTCCAGGGGGTCTTCATATTGGGCTCGGATCGCATCCACTAGCCCTTGGAGCGTATCTAACTCAGGGGCCCCCACGTTATAAAGTCCCACATATCGGTCGGCAGCTTTACCTTGGAGACGTGATCCCAGATGCTCTATTTGACTGGCCTCACTCCCGAAAAGATGTCCCCATCGATTGAAAAATTGCACTACTTGTACCAGGAAGAATCCCAATTTGGAAGGGTCTCCATAAAACGTAGCGTCCAGTTTGACCCATCCCATGGGAAGATCTTGTCTAGGAGCTGGTGCTGGCATTGGGTAGGCATCAAGCGGGGCGAGTTGTAAAGGAGGCTGTAGCGGCGTTGGCGGTAGCTGTGGCGGAGGGTGCTGAGGGTAGGGTTGAGGTTGGTGCGGCAAAGGCGCTCCCGGAATCGGCTGGGGAATCCCCGGCGCCCCCAGGATCAGCTGGGGGATTGGCTGGGGTCCTCCTGGTGCCGGATGCACTGGTGCTGGCCGAGAAGGTGTCGGACGCCCCCTCGGTAGGCCCCCAGGTACTGGTTGAAGGGGAGTGGGAGCTGGCCGCAACGGAGGTGGGTGAGGAGAGATGGGTTGGAGAGGAACCGTATCCCCTCGCGGCCCCGGTGTCGGTAGAGGCCTGCCCGCTCCTGGGATGACCGGGGGTGTAGTTCCTCCCGGAAGGCTTGGGGGCTGGCTCGCTTGAGTCGTGGGTGGTGGGACTATCGGGGAAGCTGGCTCTAGCGGTCGTTCTGGTTCTCCCCCTCCTCCTCCAGTCCCACTACCAGCCGGAGTTATAGGGCGATCGGGACGAGGGTCTTCCGGACACGGTTCTCCACCTCCCCTGTCGGCACCGACATCTCCTGGTGTGATCAGCTGCTCAGGACGGGATTCATCTGGACAAGGATCTTCCGGGCAGGGTCTTTCCCCGGTGATAGAGTCCTCATCTCCTGTTTCTGGTGGCTGTTGTGGCCACAGTTGATTTTGCAGGTTAGCCAAACTTTGGCTGATGTCAGGTAGACCAGCTGGCGGGACACGGCCTCTGTCCCCCGCCACTAGCACTGAAAGCAGGTGGACGGCATTTGCCAAACTTTCTTCCATATTTAGGAGTCTGTTCTCCAACAGCTGTACTCTATCCATAGCTTCCTCCTCCTGTAGTTCCGTGGACCCCACATCTCCCATCGTCTGTGAGGTCGGTATAGTTTCGGGCGGCGGTCCCGTGGTTAGCGTCTGCTGCCACGGCAAGGGTGTTTCTATCCCTTGTTCCTCTTGAGACCTCGCGGCTAAAACTCCTTTTGTTAGGCCAGTGATTGCTGATATTCCTGAATCAATGGCAATCGTCCGGCTCTGGAGCTGCACCCATTGGTGCTCACTTACATCTGGCTGCCCCGACCATGGGGTGACTTCCGCATAATCCCAACTCAGGGTGCCACGGCGGGACGTTTCCCATTCCGTTTGTTCGGTCGTCCTGTTCCAGAACAGCCACGGTCGGCCACCAGTTTGTTCGGGTATGGATTCCAAACTGCGCCGACTATCCAGCTGTAGCTGCGTAAACATCGCGCTGGCCCTCCTGTCCCTCGTTTCCCTTGGCCTTGCACCCCACTGCATCGGGGTGGGCAAGTTGAAGAGTGGTGCGGCTGTGGCTCTAGGCCGAGTATCAGCGTTGCTGGGAGCGAGGGTATAAATCGTTGTAACCGAGGAGCCGTCTCCTCGCGGTACAGGTTCTTGGGCTTCCAAACCTTGAGAGCCGGGAGAGGCATATGGGTCAAACAAAGGATCCCTGACTGGGACAGCTTTGGAGTCCGTTTGATCTGGCTTAGGCATTGGAAAGGTTGATTGGTAACAAAATGTCAGAACTGTGGCTAGATAATGTCCTTACTCCAGACTACCTCTTGCAATCAGACAACAGTCCATTGTTTCCAAAAGGCTTTTACTGGAAAATAGTTCATTATAGTCCACTAGCCTGAATGCAATATTCAGGATGGTACATATGCATTGTTACCAATGACTAGCAAAGCATGAGGTACAAAGTAACAGATCACAGTAGGCCCAACCTCCCCCCATAGTTCTCAAAACAACCCCTTTGAAGTCAGGATAGTGAAAGTTCCCAAGGCCGGTTCTTGGTGGAATGTCGATAGCCAAAACAATCCTCTTCTGTGAGATAGCTGCCTGGGACCCTTGGCACCTGTGGAGAGAGCACTTAAACACTGAAAGGATTAAAAATGGAGTCGGTTAAGCGAAGCAGTACAATACAGCATTCTGAACCTGACAGAGATGAGGTTGGTCTGGCAGGACCTGTCGAGTACAAATCCATGCTGACTTCCCTATAACGCCATGTAGTACATCAGATGCTTGCAGATTGACACCTTTAATATCTGTTTCCGTATCTTCCGTAGGACAGAGATCAGGCTGACTGGCCTGTTGTTCCCAGGATTGTCCTTTCCCCCTTTTTTGAAGATTGGGAAGACATTTGCCCTTCTCTAGTCTTCTGGCACATCATATGTCCTCCAAGAGGCCTGGAAGATGATCAACAAAGGGTCTGCAAGCTCTTTCAAAAGTTCCTTGAACACTCTCAGGTGCACACCATCTGGGTCAGGGAATTTGTACACATCCAGTGCAGCAAGGAGCTTCTTCGCAACTTCTCTGCCCATGTCAACCAGCCGCCCGAAGCCATGCATTGCCTACTACCATCTCTAGGTGGGCCTATTCTCTCCTTCAAGGAGAAAACTGAGGCAAAAAGACATTGGGTTTTTCTGCCTTCACTCTGTCTTCTGTCAGAGTTTTTCCATATTCACCCAGCAATTGGGGTATCATTTCTTTCACCTTCCATTTGCTCCTCACGTATCTGAAGAATGTCTTTTTGTTATGGAGAGCCCCCCTGGCCAGTCTCAGTTCATTCTGAGCTTTAGCCTCTCTGACTGCTGCCCTACAGTGCCTAGCTACCCCTAGATACTCTTCTTTGGATGCATGTCCTTCCCTCCATTTCTTGAATATCTCCTTTGTCCTCCTTAGCTCATCACAGAGCTCTCTTTTCATTCACATTGGCTTCTTAGATCCTTTACTGTATTTCCATCCTGCTGGAATGTTGATAGCTTGAGACTGCAACAGCTCTTTTTTCAGGAGAGCCCACCCTTCTTTCACTCCTTTCTCTTCCAGCATTCTTGTCTATCTTATCTCTAAGTTTTTTAAAGTTTATCCTACTAATATCTAATCTTCATGTTTGGCTACAAACTCACTTGGTACCCCACAGCAAAAGGAATTCTTGGAGGATGTGATCACTTCTCCCTAAGATTCCCACCATCTTTACCCCTCAATCAACTTTTTCTTGTTGGTTAATATTAAGTCCAGTATAGGTGAGCCCTTTGTTGCTTCCTCCACCATTTGAGAAAGAAAGTTGTTGGCCAGGCAGGTCAGGAAGTTGTGAGACCCTGGACACAGAGCAGAGTTGGTCTCCCAGCACACATTGGGGAAGTTGAAGTCTCCCATAACTACAAGGTCATGTAAGCTGTTCATTGAGGGCAGAATCCATTTCATCTCTAGAAATCAAATAGATTACCTAATCAGAAGCAGAAGCTAGAGAAGCTCAATTGTGTCTGCTAAAACAAGACCACAAGCTAACTGTGGTACAGACCACAAATTTTTAATATTAAAAATTAGAATAAAGCCGAAGAAAAACACCAAAACAACCATAGTGCCAAAATATAATTTATACAACATTCCTGAAGATTTTGAAGACCAGGTAAAGAACAGATTTGCATTACTAAGTTCAACTGAACATGAACTGAAAGAACTGTGGGTTGAAATCAGATATATTATCAAGAATGAATGTGCAAAGAATGTGAAAAGATTATTCCTGTAGCCAAAAGAAATGAAAAGCTTTGGTGGATGACTGATAAAACTCTTGAAATTGTTAAAGATACATGAGAAACAAAAGTAAAAATGACAGAAATAGATTCTTACATACTAATAGCAAAGTGACAAAGAATTGAGGATACTTAAATCTGAAGATTGGAGCCATGAATGAACAAGACAGATCTTCCTTTACACTTAAAAGATGCTCCAGGTTTGCATAAAAATCTGAAATCTTTTTTAAAAAATGCATCAGGGTTTTAAAAAACCCAAAATGATAAAAGGAACACCCGTAGCTTTAACCAGATGCCCTCAGTAGCTGTTGCTGAAATCCTGGCAACAGTTAATCCAGTATTCCAGGCTCAGTTTCTGTCAAAAAAGGCAGGGGGAGGAGGGCAAGGCCCTTTTCAAGGCTAGTTTTGGCCTTTGAGGGAAAACTCATTGGAGCCAGACCCAGAAGCAACCACCGGACAATTTGATACCACATGACTTGCATGACACATCCAGATCTAGCTGCATGGTACTGTTCAACAGCAGCCCCCTATCTACAAAAGCCACTGTAGTGGATCCTGAAAAGTTATGGATGGTTTTAAAAGAAATAGGTGTGCAACTTATACTTTGGACAAGAGGCTACTATTAGTACCGAATATAGGGAAACAAAAAGGTTTGCAATTGGCAAAGGGGTCAAACAAGGATGTGTTTGATATCCCTGTTTGTTCAATCTATATGCAAAACATATCATATGGAAAACTGGATTAGATTTAGAAGAAGGTGAAGTGAAAACAAGAAAGACTTAAAACAACCGCTGATGACGAATAGAGACAAAAGTACCAAAGCAGGATTACAGCTGAACAAGAAGACAAAGGTAATAACTACTGAGGAATTACACAACTTTTAACCATAACAATGAAGAAATTTAAATTATTAAAGATATTTTATTCCTTGGCTCAATCATCAACTGAAAGGGAGACTGCAACCAAAATCAGAAGGAGCTGAGACATAGAGGGGGAGCCATAATGGAAACAGAAAAGATCCATAAGGATAAGGATATATTACTGGAAACCAAAATCAAGATAATTCATACTATGGTACTCCCTATTACTGTATATGGATTTGAAAGATAGACAATGAAGAAATCTGACAGGAAGAAAATTGATTCATTTGAAATGTGGTGCTGGAGGAGAATTTTACGGATACCATGGATGGCAAAAAGATAAATAAGTGGATTCTAAATCAAATTAAGCCTGAATTTTCCCTAAAAGCTACAATGACTAAAGTGAGACTATGCACTTTGGTCACATCATGAGAAGACCAGAATCAGTGGAAAAGACAAAAAATGATAGGAAAAGTTGAAGGCAGCAGGAAAAGAGGAAGACCTAACATGAGATTGATTGACTCAATAAAGGAACCCTCAACCTTCAGTCTGCAAGACCTCAATAAGTCTTCTCAGTAATAGGACATTTTGTAGGTCACTAATTCATATGATCACACTAGCCATAAGTTGGAAGACTTGACAGCACACAACATGCTCAGATCTTCAAGGCTTAAGTGCACAGTATAGTGAGGAAGGCATGTTTGCCTTCACTCTCCAAAAGGAAATATTGTTTGCCGGTTGGAGTGAGGCAAGGGAAATGGAGAGAAATATCAATTGTTTCTGGAATCAATGTTTGTATGCCAAGCTGCAGCGAGAAGTTTTCACATCAAATTCCTGACTATATAGGCTTACAATGAAGTTTTCACAAGATTCTTAAATGCAATGATGTCCTTGATGTCCTAATAGTGTTTATAATACTCTTTCTGAAAATAGATGCTCATTGCTTATGTGTCTTTGTCTCTGTTTCATCTAGGGGACATTATATACAGTGAAGGTAAATAACCTTGCTTATGCTCAGCAAGTCTGCTCCATTTCCCTCATTGTTAAAGCAGTGCTTTTACACTTTAACAAAAAGCCAACCGAAGATTCCTTCACTTTCCTTTATGCAGCCAGAGTTCTTTACAATGCATAAACTTCCTTTTCTGTTTCTTTGAATTAGTAACGCTGTATCCATCTTGTTTTTTTAAATAGTTTTTTGCAAATAAAAAAGTCATCTTAAGGTAGATAGGAATGGCTTAAAGGCAACCTATGCAGCCAGTCCTACAGGATTTGACAATTTAGTCCCCTCTAAATAAACAGAGAAAAAGAAAACATGATTAAAAACAAAAAAAAGACCTAATAATGAAGGTTCCCAAGAAAGTTGATTGCCTGTGAGTGATGAGTGATGATAGGGATTTCCTAGCTGTTAATGAAGGTCTTGAAGCAGAGATCTGTATGGGCCCTTAAGGCCCTGGCATCACCACTGATCAGTTCAACAGATATTGCCTGCAGGGGAAAAAATTTCATTTCCTTTATTTGTCAGCTGATTGGGCCAAAGGTCTCTCAGAACTTATAACACATATATCCACAATTTAAAACAACCTACAGCAGTAGATACATACAGAATCATTAAAACAAAATCACCATAAATCATCTTCTTAATATAATATAAAGAATATTTTAATATTCTTAAAATAATATATAAATTACATAAAATATTTATTCAGAATAAAATATATAAATATATTTAAAAATTTAAAACCAATGCATTGAATATGTATAAAACAGGGTAGGGAAATATAAATACTGGCTTCTTCTGCTCATTCCTAACTTAGTAATGCAAGTAACATTTCAGTGTTGCTTAAGGGAGATTACTATGGTTAGATATTTTGACACATGGTGCGTTAACTCTGAGTTAGAATCTGCCAACAGTGGGGCTATTACCCATGATTCCAGGGGAAATTGATGTTTAAGTAATGCAGGAATAATCCAATGGGACCTAGGGGCTTTTCATTGATGGCAGAATAATATAAGGTAGTCTGGCGTCTCTATTGCACTGGTCGCATAGTCACATAAAAGATCTGAATATGGAGTTTTGGCAGAACACCCCTTCAGCTCTGCAATTGAGAAGGAGTTTAGTCTAGCAAGTGTAAAAGCATGCCCGTGATTAGGGATTGTAAGAGAACTCACATACAAAGGAAGAGTCACAGGAGGAGGGATCCCAAAGGAAAGGGTAGAGCATACTCGTCTCGCGTAGGCTAAAGTACTGGCCCGGTCTAGATTGAACACCCTCAACCTAATCAGCTTCATTGCTTCACTGGAGTTTATATTCTTGAGCACTGGTGGTGAAAGACTGAGCAGTGTAAGTTTGTTATCTATATATCTTCCCCATATGCTTCAATGTCTGTCTCCTTTAGCAAGTACAAGAGACCTCCTTGGACATTAGGTGACAAATAGTAGGCCTTCATTCTCAATTTGAAGGCAGCAAGCCAAGCCCTGACCTCCAAGGAGCATTGTACAAATTCTGCTCTAAGCATAGGTCCAGCAACACAGTTAGGCAGACCTGCCATCTGACATGAAAACCAATGGAGTATATAGTCTAAGGATTCGGTAATTTCCGTTATCCATACATCAGCCCCATACAAAATCTGAAGGATTATTTTAGTATTGAAGATTATATTAGCCATTGGTATATACTGACCACCTTTTGAGTAGTGGAACCTTAGAAGAGCTTTTGAGTTGGTTCTAGCAATTTCTGTTGCTATATTAATATGAGGTTTCCAAGACAGATTATGGCTAAATACCACTCCCAAGTACTTAAATTGAGTTACCTGCTCTATTTGTCCTCCCTTAAAGGTCCATGTCCTACGGCTTGAAGAGGATTTTTTTTAAGACCATAATTTTCAATTTATCATAATTTATGGAAAGTCCCTCCTGAAAACAATAGTCGGTAAATACATTTAGTATCTTGCATAGACGCACTTCAGTCCTGGACAGCAACACTGTATCATCTGCGTAGAGAAGGATCGGAATTTCTTATCCAGCTAATGAGGTGTATGGAGTGCTGAGTTTTGTATGCAAAGGATCATATCATTGATACATAAATTAAAAAGCAGAGGGGCTAAAAGGCAACCTTGCTTAACATCCTTAGAAAGGTGAACATTAATAGTAAATTGCCCCTCAGGCCACAACAAATTTGTGCAGTAGTGTTCTCATACATCTTGAAAATTAACCAAAGAAGCCTTTTATCTAATGTTGTTCTGGCCAATTTAGTCCACAAGCATGATCTAGGGACAGAGTCAAAAGCTGCCCTTAGGACAATAAAAGCTGCATATATGCAACCACCTGAGAATGAGGAATACGTCTCCACTAGATGGTACAATATAAGACAGTGATCGAGAACTGAGGCACCTCTCCTAAATCCAGCTTGTTCTGGATATAATATAGCCTCAGACTCTATCCAATTCAGCAGTTTAGAATGGGAAAAGGCCACAAACACCTTACCAATTGTTGAAAGGAGACTAATGGGCCAGTAATTTGCAAGGTCAGTTTTAGGGCCTTTTTTATAAATAGGGACAATTGTTGCATGCTTCCAGGATGCAGGAATAGTACCTGAGATGTTGATTTGGGTAAAGAGCAGAGTCAATAAATTATTCCATCAAGAAAGATTCATTTTAAGGAGATCTACTGGTATCAGATCCGGCCCTGGTGCTTTGTTCAAGTGCATTTGTTTAATTAAAGAGCTCACTGCCTCCAGGAGTGCAGGCAGCCAGAAATCTGTTGCGGGGGGAGGCGGTTTCCACAGGTTCCCCTCTGTTTTAAGATTCAGTGCAAAAACAGTGGCAAAATATTGTTCCCATATCCTGGGGACAATACATAATGGAATGCTAACTTCTGCAGAGAGACATCTACTGACTATATTCCTATAGGTCTGCAACTCATTGTTATTGATAGCTGAGATGAGAATCTCCCAATTTTTACAAAGCCCAAGCTCACCTCTACGGGGAGGAAACATTCCAACAGACCCGAAGATTGGAAACACTTCGGAACAAGAAAGCACATCTACTCTGTTCTTTGACCTTTCTTCTACGCTGCAGGGACACAAGAACCATTCCATCTTTTCTCACAACTAAAAGAATCTTCAAAACCACACAGGCTAACCGCATTTATGACCGTCTAGAACAGGCCCTCTTACGTGAGAGAATCCACACTACCCGCAGAGAACTTGCTGCCACAGACAAGGAGCTATTTTGCTTGCATATCAACACCAGCCATAAAATGAGAAGTCAGGATTGGGAATCCATATGCAAAAGAACCTCCTCAGGTTACAGTGAAGCCTCCCGCCATTAGCATTCCACACCCTGGGAAACTCTTACAGAATGACTCAGCTCAACCCCACCCCTCCTGAGTAGATACAAATGACCTACATCTTTTCCACACTGTGACACTGAGAGATCTCTGTCTTTTGGTGCTACACCTCTGAAGATGCCAGCCACAGCTGCTGGCGAAACGTCAGGAACTACAATGCCAAGACCACGGCAATACAGCCCGGAAAACCCCCAACAACCACAAGCTACATGCTTTATCAAAATTCTAAACTTCTTCAAGGATATAAACTCTAACAGGTGATCATGTGAATTAGTATGCTTAAATAAGTGGAGTTTAGTTCTGATATGTCCTCTACACTCTTCATCGAACCAAGCATTTTTCTGTTCATGTCTAGAGGGGAATAAGGGTTTTGAACAGACTGGCTTAAAAAGAGCCAAGATAGTAGATAATAATTCTGTCATTTTTACAATATTCTTCAGTTTCAAAAACTCCACTATGATAGACTTGCATTCGTTAGAACAAATGATATTCATTACTACAGGAGCTAATTCAGGCCACCATCTAATAGGTTTTAACATTTTCCCACTTTGCAGAGAGTCAGTTGAGAATCCAGAAGATACTAAACAGCATGGTGAAGCTAGAACAGTAAGCTGCAGAGGAAGATGGTCACATCCCTGAAATCACCCACCTTAAACTCATAGATCTAAGGGAGTAAGCCTGGTGAGACCAACATATTACACTAATACATCTTTTTACCCGCAAAATTAGCCTATGCAAAAATTTGCATCCAGAAGCACCTTAGAGACCAACAAGATTTCCATAGTATCCATAGTATATGCTTTCAAGACTTAGTTCCTTTCATCAGATTACTCCTAGTATGATCTCTCCTTACACACAATCAGATTGCTAAAAATTAACATCTTAAAAAACTATATAAAGAATAAAATCCGGAGAAGTTATGGATAGACCTTGCAGAGAGGAGGGCATTGTAGAAACCAGCCCTACATGTCTTCAAACATTAGAATGGCTAAATCCTAAATCCAGGACATGTACACTCTTTGACTGGCAGTTAAAACTAGACATGGGCACAAACCAAAAAAATTTATCGAACCAGCGGATCGTGGTTCGAACCTGGATCATGGATCATAGAAAACGCAGTGGGGCGCGCCACTGTTCCCAGCCCATGGCTATTTATAAGCATGGGTCCTATTCAGCAACACAGGAGGTCTGTGTTTGGCCATCAGAGCTGCCTATCAGGGTTTGCAGGGATGAGATTGGAGTGCCCATGGCTACAGAACACCCCCTTCCCCCTCCCTCCCCTGGGTGTCTTCTCCCAACTTGTAACTGCTTTGCAGCTCCGTGGTTGGAAGGAAGCCCTGCTGATCAAGGAAAGCTGGGCTTCCATTTGGGTTTCCAGGGCGACAGAAGGAGGGGAGACAGAGCTCAGGCATTCCCCTGGCTCCTTTGCCAGGGGAATAGATTGCTGTCGCCTGCGTGTCTGGATTCCCGAACCGAGCCCGAACGCCATGATCCAGGCCTCTCCCGACCACTGGATCATTGGCCATGAATGATCATGTTCCACTGGGTCACTATTGCGCGATCGCCATTTTCGGGGGGGTTTGATGCTCGTAATGCGGTTCGTGCCCATCTCTAGTTAAAACTACACACTCGCTAATACACTATATCTTTTGTTATTGTCTGTCTGTCTGTCAAGTTTGGTAGAAAGAATAACCATCTTTTTTAAAAAAATGTATTTCACTATTCTGCTGGCTGAAGTCAAAGTTACTGAGCAAAGAATACATTAATCTGCTACTACAGGAAAACTACTGAAGTGTTTAAAAAACAGCATTAGCCTGCTATTCCATAGCCTGATCTTATGAGGTCAAATGCATGAACATTACTAAAAATAATAATAACAACAACAACATTTTGGCTTGAGTAAAACTGTGTCTTGTTTGGCTGTGTGTGTGTAAAATTATTGTGACACCTACAGAAATATTATTGCAATGCTTAGCCTAATATAGGCATCTTGTTTTGTTACCCTGTCTGTGTTTCTGATTTTGGATACTCTTTGAAAACAGGAAGCAACTGCTATAATTTTAAAGAAATCTGACAAGCCATTAAGGAACAAGAATTCCAAAAGAAAACAGAGATATATATTTGGAACCATTCAAACAAGCATTCCTTAGCTAACCCCTCATTAGCTAATGTTTTGTATTAAAAGTGAACTGGGGAAGGAATCTGACTGAATGTGGATAATGCAGAATATAGCAGGGGAATATCTGGGGAAAGATTTAAATGAAAAATGAATTCGTTTTCAATCATTTCCCAGAGAAGGAAAGTAGAAGAACATAATTTTGTCTAAATAAATAAAATAAAAGTTAATATATCCATTATGCTGCATAGAGAGTTTTTTAAAGAAAGAAACATTACTGTCATCTTCAAAAGCATTCTGGTAAAGTTACATGATAGCAGTGGTTTAATAACAGCAACCCATCATTCTTATTTACTGGATATAAGGTGACCCAATATAAATTCATTATCTACATTAAACTATCTTCATTATCAGACCTTGGATCCAGACTTCCTTTTTTTAAAAAAAACTCATGTTATGCAAATAGCCTAAGGTATTTCATACAAATTGTAAGTCTACAAAATTTCATAGCCAAAATCTTTGCTAGATTCCATGGTTACTCTTATCTATATTATTTATTTGTTGCATAAAAGAAAAGCCAGAATACAGTTTTGTTAAGGCTTTCCAGTGGGCTTGCCTTGAGGAGATTTGTAGCTCCTCACAGATGATTGGGAAAATAGCTATTTTCAAGTTCGCATCAAATAGATACCCCAAACAGCATATTTGGCATTGCCCTTGAGCTGTTCATCTTCTGGACTCTGACTTCTCTATTACTATAATACTCTATTACTACAATACCTTCTTTATTACTAGAATATTCTTTTCCTGAATCCTAGTTATAAGGAGAAAGGAAGGATTATATAAACATTGGACAAACAGGTTAGTCTCTACACAAAAGAATAAATAGACATGAATCTGACATTAGGAATCACACAACACTCAGAAACCAGTAGGAGAACATTTTTAATATTACAAGATATTCTATTGCTGATCTAAACGTGACTATCTTCAAACAGAGAAATTTCAAAGGGAGATTACAGTGTGAGATTGATGAAATGGAGTTCATTCACAAATCCAGAACAATGGCACCCCCACCCCCCAGGCTAAACAGAGGTTTAGGATTATCTCACTACAGATACTAATTTCTACTCTAATCAGCTGCATTGTACCTTTACATCATGATGCCCTTCCTTGCAACACCCCACACAACTTTGGATAGGATATAAAGGCTCAGGGATCACCATTCCTACTCATGTTTGAGGAAAGGAGCTCTGCCTCTCGAAAGCTTACGCTCTGAAAATTTTGTTGGTCTCTAAGATACCACTGGACTCATATTCTGCTATCTAAATAAAGAATTTCTCTTAAGAATGTAGACATTTTGATTAGTTTCCTCTGCTGTTTACAAGCATTCTTCCTGTCAAAACAGTTTTCATACAGCCAAGTGATTGTGCTGTGGTATTTCAGTCAAGTCATGTGCCTGAATATACAGAGAAACACAAAGAACACAACTTTCTTCAAACAAGCATCCTGGCTCTTGAACTTCATGCTCCTAGTAATCTTTGCCCTCATTCATCACACTCAGAGCCAAGTTACAAGTGACTTTTTTCACGTGAAGAACACTTGATCGTTTTTGCAAGTTTTTCTGGGAACTGAAGTCCTAGTGCCCTTCCCCTCACTGTTAGAATCGCTGCCTAAAGAGCCAGAGAAGCCGGCAGCAGCAGCAGCTTTTGCAAATCATTCCTCCAGTCACAAGCCTGTTCTCAATGATCTTTGGGGGCAGGCAGCTGCAACTTTCTCCCTGGGTGTCTTGCTCCCAGGGAGCTGCTCTGGAGAAAGCCGACATGTCGGTGAAGCCGAGCAGGATGCCAGGGGAGAAAGTTGCAGCTGCCTGCCCCCAAAGATTGTTGAGAGCAGGCTTGTGCAGCAGGGAAACGGCCCTTTCCAGGCACCAGGCCAGGATCCCCCCTCCGCTGGCTAGCTGAAGTCTTGAAGGGCCAGCTGAAGCTCAGAAAGGGCCCTTTCCCTGCCACTTGCACAGCAGGGAAAGGGCCCTTTAAACTCCAGCTGGCCTGCGGCACTGGGAGCGGTGCTGGGAGTGCTCTAACCCCCCTTACTTCAGCTGACTGGCAGCCTGCCAGTCAGCTGGAGCAGGGAGAGATTTAAGTGTTAAAGTGCTCTTGGTGCCACTTGCCAGCAGCACTGGGAGGCTTTAATGGACCACGGATGTACAGACCAGCAAAAAGTCTGTGGGTCCATGGAAAATGGGCCTCCCACAACCCGCTGATTCGCAAATGCCAAACTGGCCGGGTCCATGCAAAATGTTGGTCCGTTTTCCAGTCCATACCCACCTCTAGTCATGTGGCTAATTTCCACCTCATAAGGAGATATCCAATGTTTTTCAGCTCAATGGAGCAATCAGACCATGGCCATCTGAAGACGGGAGTAATATGTTGAGCGTATGATGCTCTTTTGAAGAATATAGCAGCATGCCCTTATCTCTCTAAATCAGCATGGTGGTGAACTCAGACATGTACTTACATCCAGGTCTGTTTGGATCTTATACACAGAGACAATTATGAACATTAGGTTAAGGCTACATGTAAATCATGGCTCAGAAAGTAGGCAAATGAAACAAAAATTGATCATTTACCATTCCCAAACCATCTACCCAATGAAACCATCAGGGTGTCTTTTGAGTGCTTGGTAGAAGGATCTCCACTACACCCACATTTCCATCAAGTTAACTAGTCAGCACTTTTTATATGCTAACACTCAGGTTTCTGAGCAGATGCTATTTAAGAAAGCACATTGTGAGGTATCATATGAAAGCACACTGATTTGGTGAAAACAGTATTTTTTTCCCCCAACACACACATAGGGGTGTGCGATCCAGGTCTGGGATTCAAGGGAAAGACAGATTTGCCCATCTGGCTAAATCAGGCTTTCTCAAATCAAATCAGAGCATCCCAGATCGGATCCAGGAGTCCTGATCCAGACCCCCAAATAAATCTGAGTTAATATGAGTTTATCTGGGAAATGTTGTTTCAGCCTCAGACTGGCTCCTTTCTGGGTCTCTCTCAATTTTTTTTTCCAAGAGGGGAGGAGAAGAGGGAAGGGGAGTGAGGCAGAGGCAAGAGGGAGAGGGAATGAGGCAGGGAGTAGGGAGTGAGTGGCCAATCTGTGCAGGTGCTCTTCTATTTGTGTGGCTTCTGTGAGTGACACTGGTTCAGGTGGGCTAAGTTGTAACAATATCCCTTGTTTCAGTATGGTTTGGCTGGAATTCAGTTTTGACATGGTTCTCTGGTTTGATGTGGGTGCCCTTGCTTCACTTTGGTTATTGGGTGATTCCACCCATTCCCTTGCTTCACTTTGGTTTGGGTGGAATTTTCTGCTTTGACATGATTCTCTGGTTTGATGCTGGTCTTCCTTCAGTTTGGTTTGGGGGGAATTCTATTCCCTTGCTTCAGTTTGGTTCTGTTGGGCTTTCTTTGGGTTGAGCTTGCATTTGGGAGTGTGCCTCTGGCCAGTGGCAGCATTGTCCCTGTGTGTTTTTGCCTGGGAGCCAGCTTGGAACCTTTTCTACCATAGGAAACAATGGGGAGTGGCTGGGCAGCTTGCTCAGGGGCACTTGGGTTTGGGGGAGTGTCAGTTTGGTTCTGATGAGCTTTCTGTGTGTTGAGCTTGCATTTTGGAGTGTACCTTGGACATGGCAGCCTTGCTTCAGTGCATTTCTGCAGTGGGAGTCAGCTATGACTGTTTTTCCATAGGAACAATGGAGACTGGCTAGGAGAACCTTGTTCAGGGGCCCATAGAACTGGACGCAGGGATCCACTCTTCCTGAAACTTGTGAGGAGGGGGGTGTTTAGAGGACAGTCAGGAGTAGGTTCCCTGCAAATCTGATGAAGTTTGCTTGAAAAATGAACCTCCACAGATAGCCCCCGGATAGGTTTCCCCCATAGAAAATAATGGCCTAATAAATCTAGGATTCTCTAATCTTGCTGAACTGGATTAGAGAATCTTACCGAGGTTTCAGAACCCAGTTTTGTATGTTTGTTTTGCTGAAACCCGAATACAGATTTCTCGGATTGTTTTTTCTGGCGCACACCCAACACACTCACAAATTATCTTTGTTCGTACAATGTTCACAACTAAGCATAAAAGGTGCACACTTACATAGTGTGCAAATCAAAATACACTGCAGAGCTGCTTAGTGACTAGGGTTCCCCGCCACAGCCTGGAGATTTGGAGTGGAGTCTGGGGAAGGTGGAATTTGGGGAGGGGAAGAACCTCCACAGGGCATAATATCATAGAGTCTGCCCTCCAACGCATCCATTTTCTCTGGGGACACTGATACCTGCAGTCTGGAGATTAGTTGTACTGCCATAAGATCTCCAGGCCCCATCTGGAGGATGACAACCCTATCAGTGACCCAATCTCTCCTGAATGACCCTCAGAACTGAAGCCTTTACAGAACTGAGTTTTGCAGACTCGTCCTAAACTGTGAAAACAGAGCTGGATAGGAGTCATCTGAATCACAGAGAAAATAAGTTTGCCCTTTAGAAAGCTACAAGTAATATAGTTTACATTTATTCCTATGTGGCCCATTGGCACTAATTAAAATTAATCTTTCCACAAGGCTTTTCAAGACTCCTTTGTTATGTATGCTCAGAAAGTACTTTTGGTGCTTCAGGCCTTGCTATAATCTAAACAGGGTATTTTAATATTATTGACAAGAGTTGAGAAAAAATAATCAAAAAGGTTGACCTACACCCCATATTTTTCACTCTTTCTTAATCTTCTAGTTTTCTATATTGAATAATAATATGTGGATATATTTTGTATTTATAAAAACTGGTTCCTTTTTAAAATTGATTGTAGTTATGGGATTTGATCCAGGATAACATTTCTGCAGGTGCAAGGATACCTGCCCACAGGATGCAATTTTCTCTTCCCTCTCCAGAAGCCTGAAATACTCCCCAAAATCCAGGATCTTGGGGGTTCATTCTCTCCCAATAATAGAATTTCAAGGGGTGCTGTGGGCAGTGGCAAAGCATGGCGGGCAGAGGGGCGGCTGCCCCAGGCACATAATCTTTAGGGGGTGCTGTGCCCAGGGAAGCCTGCACTGAATCCACAGGAAGCCACCCGCAGCACCCTGGCCACCTGCTGCACTGACGGGGCAGCTGGCTCACTGGGTGCTGAGCTGTTCTGGCTGTCCCACAGCTGAGACACGCACCAAGCTGGCAGCAGCTGTGCAGGTGGCTGCCATGGAGGGCTGCCTGGTAAGGGGTGGGGAGGCGAGTGGCCAGAATCGCAGGAGCACTCCCAGGGGGGCAGCTGTCCCCTGAATGATGAAGTGACATCATCGTGCAGTCCCGGGAGTGCGCACACATGTGGTGCCAGTTGCCCCAGATGCTGCCAACCCACGCTACACCACTGGCTGCGGGCTGCTATAGAAAGAAAGGGGAAGCACAAAAATCACATTCCATGGCCAGAAATCCTTGCTGCTGTCAAAAGATCTCGTCTGGGTCCAAGCCTTTACTTGTTCACAGTAGCTAACTAAAACAATGCCAGGAGACTAACTAGCATGAGCAACTTCACATCCAAAACAATTCCTAGTTCTATTCAGCAATCACAAGCAGGGAGCCAATTTTTTCAGCAACAGTTCAAGTGTTTGTGAGCAGTTTGTGCCAGTTTGGTAGGTTACTTTTCATCTGTCCAGACAGTACATCACAATGCAACTGGCAGCGGATTCGGTTTCGTTTTCCTGGCCATGTCGGACGCTCCTCTCCGCAGGTCCGGGGGGAACCGTCTGAGCAGCCTGACCGGGCGGTTGACCCGCGAGGGTTAACCCCCAGAACTCCCAGTGAGGGATCCGGGGCGCCGCGGGAAGAACCCCCTGGAAGTAATGCAGGGGGTAAATTGCCCGCTTGCTCCAACGGAGGCCGGCAGACTTGCGCAGCACCTCATGTGCTGCCGGGCCATGGAGAACGGCAATAAGCAGATTTAAGATGAAGACCTGTAAGTAAGCGAATCCCTTCTGATTTTTAAGCGTATGCGAAGGATCGGTGGGAGTTGAAGCTAAAAAGGCGCAGACTTCTTCCCCTGCACCGAGTTTCAGAACTTAGTAGACGCCCCCCCCCCCCTAAGATGGCAACGAGAAAGCAGAGCCCAGCAATGAGTAAATCAGTGATGGCGACGTTACAGGGGAAGGGGGAAACTTTGGAAGAGATGGTGAGACGAGCAGTCTTCGATGCTGTGCAGCCCTTTGTAGCGAAACTGAATGAAATGGGGCAAAAGGTTGATTCAGTGGAGAGCGAAGTGAAAGCCATTAAAGAAACAGCGACCGGAGCAGAGCAGTCTGCGCACGAGAACGCAGTACTCATGAAAGCAACAAGTAAGGAAGTGAAGCTTTTGGAGAATCAAATAATAGGATTACAAGTGGACCGTGCCCAAACGGTATTGCGTCTTCAAAATGTAAAAGAAGAGCAAAGTGAAAATTTAAAAGATTTGGTGTCTGGACTTTTGGCGCCATTCGCAAAGGCAACTAAAGAAGAGTTAAAAAGCAATATTTTGGAAGTCCGGCGGACATCTTCAAAGTATGCAATGAAGCGGCAGCTGCCTCGCGAGATTGATATTGACTTTTCATCTAAGAAGACTCGGGACACCATCTTAGACAATTCGTATAATGTGGACTTGGATTATTTGGGCAATAAGGTTAAAATATTGAAGGATGTTCCATTTTTGGCTCGTAAAAGAAGATTCAAGTATAAAGGACTTGCGGCTTTCTTGAGGAAATGTGATATAAAATATAAATGGCTGTTTCCAGAAGGTGTCTGGTTCAGATATAAAGATCAAATTTACAAGATCATATCGGACGCGCAGCTGACAGACTTTTTGTTCAACCATCAGGAGTTTCAGCAAGAAGAAAGTTCGAAGTCTGAAGGGGGAAGTGTGGGGGACGAAAGAGCGGGCGCAGCTGCTCCAGCTGCGCAGAGAGAATTGAGACCGAGATGCAAGGGGGGGGGGGGGAGAAGTCCTGATCCTGAATATAATCTGTATTGTATAAAATCTACCAATCTGATAGCATATTAGAAAGTTAACTTTTAAGAAAAATTCCAGCATGAAGGGAATACAAGACATGTAGTGTAGTGTTTGTTGTTTGTATGTTGATTTTCCCTTTTCCCAGTCCTCCATTCCCTTTTTTTTCCCCTCCCCTTTATACTTTTGTAGTCTTTTGTAGTTTTTTTGTTAGATATTAAAAAATAATAAAAAAAACTTTAAAAAAAAAACAATGCAACTGGCAGCATTTCACCCATGTACATTCTCACACAGCCAGATGAAAGTTCTATTTCCTTCCCACATAAACCTGTGATCACTGCATACCACACCACAGTCAAATGTTTAAATAAAGAATGAGCAAGCCAGTGACTCTGGTATTTACAAATACTGTTGTTGTTGTTTTAAAAATCTTACCTTTTGGTGTTTCTCTAAGTCCACATTATTGACATCACACACTTTTTTGCCATTGAGTTATAGCTGACTAATGGTGACCCCCATAGGGTTTTCAAGGCAAGAGACAGTCAGAGGTGGTTTGCTATTGCCTGCCTCGGCCTAGTAACCCTAGACTTCCTTGGTGATTTCCTATCCAAGACTAATCAGGGTTGCCCCTATTTAGTTTCTAAGATGTAATGAGATTGGGCTATCCTGGTCAAGATATGTCACAATTGCATTCTTGGAAATACTTATGGAAGCTATCTTTTACTCCCTCTCCCAATGTCATTTAATTGTCTGATCCAACAATCCATGACACTGGGGGAGAAATTATTTCGTCTACTGCACAGGCACAAAAGCAGCTGCAATGCAGAAGAAAATGAAACTTTACCACCACAGTTGTTTGACACAGTGTTTGTGTGATATGGCAGACAGACAAGGTGAAATGGGGCTCAGATCATAGCTACAGAAATATTATGTTTGTCTCATGAACATGTTTTCAGCAAACTTCTCAGCATTCATAATCCAAACTGCTATGTCTTACTGTGGAGTATATTTGTTCATTTATACCCTGCCTTTTCTCCCCAACAGGAACTCAATGTAGCTTATATCATTCTCCTCTCCTCCATTTTATCCTCACCTGTAATTTAGGTTAGGCTTGGGTTGCTGTTCCCCTGGCGGGAGAAGAGGATCCCCCACTTCCTCATCCTCCCTCTGCCACCACTCACCTGGCAGCAGGGAAACAGGCAGGGAAACAGACACAGGAAACAGGCAGGGAAACAGGCACAGGAACAGGCCACCTAGGGCGCACTCCCAGCACAGTGCATGACGTCACTCCCAGGAGCACTTCCAGGGCTGCATGATTGAAGTCATCCCCAGAGCACTAGGAGCTCGAGCACGCAAAGTGTGCACATGAGAAAAATCTTCAGGTAAGTGCTGGATCCCCACCCCTGTTGGGAGGGTAAAGGGACCTGGCAACCCTAGGTTAGGGTGAAAGAGTGTGACTGGACCAGGTTCACTCATTAAGCTTCCATGGCAGAATGGGGATTTGAACCTGGGTTTCCCAGATTCTAGTCTGACACTCTAATCATTCCAATGCACTGGCTCATAGCATCAGTTCCAGAGGTGTAGTTATGTTAGTCTGTTGCAACCAAAAATTAAATGAAGAGTATTGTGGCACCCTAAAGACTAACTTTAAAAAAAATTTAAAATGACCTATCAGGGACTTTGGCAGATGCGTGAGATGGATCCTCACATGTATGAGATTATGAAGGGAAAAGTTGCAAATGACTGGGTCAAAGCACAACGAAATGCACGAAAAACAGAGTGAGACATAATATCATGTAAAATTCAGATGCAATCAGGAAAAGTACAGAAACCATTCACAATAGCAACAATCTCACTTTTGCTGAATTGAATAACACCTGTAATAGCAAAGGAACCACAGATCCTTTTTTAAGCTCCAAGGCCTGCTGTTACATTTCTTAATGAATTCGAATTCAGCTGTCCCATGCTCAAGTTTGCATTTATATATTTTTGTTGTTATTGTTGAAGAATGGTCACAGCTACATTTTAATAATACATGTAACTATAATTCACATAAGGAAAAGGATAGATGATAATTTATTTGATCATTAATAAAAATTTACCTTATCTATTCCATTGTCATTTCACCTTGTTCTTATGTAGCCAATAGCTAAAAGGCCACCTCTCCCATCTTCCTCTATTCTCCTTTAAAATATCAGCTGAAACTAAGAAAAGTTTGCCATTTTTGCCAGCAAGCAAATCTACTCACTCAGCTAAGGTGGAGCTACTTTAACCACCCAAGAAGTATAATTATCACCCTCTGTCTGGAATGTATTATTTCTGTCATGAAATGGAATTTCTACATAATAAGGAAAACAGTGAGGCCCATGGATTTACCGGACTTCACTGGCATGGTTACGACACTAAGAATAACCAATCAGAAAGCTCCAGCACAGGCTACTTTTTCCAACCATATTCTAATTCTGTATAGTTATTTGCCAAAGAAAAGGCAAAGAAAACAAAAAGAATATTTATTAAGGTTGAGGTAGCAGTCAATGAACTGGTTAGCACACCACTCAATACTGCTAACCATTCCACCTTCATTGGTACAGAATATTGAATGACCTTTACATCTGTTGGCAAGTCCATCAACCATGATGAATGATGTCAGCAACAGCCAACAGAGGTAGATCAAACTACAGACAGAAGGAAATGTCATTGCCATAACTAATAAAAAGGGGAGGAGCTAGAGAAGACTTGTAGAAAAACAGGCAAGACGTGAGGCAGAAATTTTAGGGACTAACATCTGGGGCCTACCCAGACATGGATCAAGGATCACTATGAACATAGGACTCATTTGCATTAAAAGTTTATATGGCACCTAGTCCCCTTATCCAACATGTGACATTTTTAACTCTGATCCTGCATCATAGCTTCTACATCAGTCAGCAAGAGAAGTATGATTCATTGTGCTATTTCAATCAGCTCTGGACATCCTAACGTTTTGATGTCTGGCTTATGAATGGACTAAAAGGCCTCACAAGTCAGGCAATAACACTTGTTTTAACCTTTTCAGTTTTGTTCCCTAATTCTATTTCTCAGGATTTTGCCTTCTTATATCTCAGCCCTCACCTCTGGACTTCTGATGAGAGTTTTGAAACTCTGTCGTTGAACCTGATGGCCCAGCACAGCTTGATGCTGCAGCTACCTTGCTCAGCTTCTAGATAATATTGGCTCCATTCCTATCTAGACATGGGCACAAATGGGAGAAAAAACCTGAACATGCTGTTCGGTGTTTGTTCCCGACGACGAACATGAACAGCCGACCGGAACCAAACATGTCCCGTTACTGAACGTGTTTGGTGTTCGGTGTTCGTCAGTGCCAGGGCAGCCCCCTTAGAACTTAGAGAGCCCATATTCACAGGGAATGTGCAGCAGGGTCTTCTCCAGCCACCATCCAAGTTTGGTCAAGATTGCAGTATAGATCTCGGAGTTCTACATTCCCAAATTCGATGCCCCTAGGAAACTCCCAAGCAACACAAATGGAGTCACTCTCCCCAGTTCACTTGTGCCCTGTGCAGTGGTCCTGAAGGTGTGCCGCCTCCCCTCTTGGGGACAGGGGGTCTGGCCACTCACCAGCAGCATGCCCCATGTGCCCGCCTGCCACGCCTGCAGGTGGGAGGTGGACAAAGCATTCGTTTGTGCAGCAAGGTGGGTGAAGACTGCAACCGTGGGGCCTGGCAGGCATGGGGAGGTGTTGCCGTACCACCTCCCCTCAGGGGGTGGGGGGTCTGGCTGCTCGCCGGTGGCACCCCCCATGTGCCCGCCCACCAGGCCTCCAGGTCGGAGGCAGACAACACATCCGCTTGTGCAGCAAGGTGGGTGAAGATTGCGGCCTCCAGGCCTGGCTGGCATGGGGAGGCGTTGGTGTGCTGCCTCCCCTCAGGGGGCAAGGGGTTTGGCTGCTCACCAGTGGCTCCCCCCATGTGCCCACCTGCCAGGCCTCCGGGTCAGAGGTGGACAACGCATCCGCTTGTGCAGCAAGGTGGGTGAAGACTGTGGCCGCTGGGTGGTCAGGGAGAAAAGGAGCCAGGGGTTCTGGCTGTGGCAATGAGCTGCATCTGGAAGATCCTGCGAGGGGGATGGGAAGACCCTAATCTGTCAGTGGCTGCTGGCTTCACCCACCTCCCTGCCATCACAGAAATAAGGGGACAGGGCAGTGCAAGTGTTGGGGAAGGGACTTGTGGCAGTACCTGAGAGGGAGAGGAAGAAAGAGGGAACACGAAATGGTCAGGGTGGGAGAGGGGGAACCAGGGGTTCCGGCTGCAGTGACAAGCTGCACCTGGAAGATTCTGCAAGGGGGATGGGAAGACCCTGATCCATCAGCGGCTGCTGGCTTCACTCACCTCCCTGCCATCACGGAAATAAGGAGACGGGGTGGTGCAAGTGTTGGGGAAGGGACCGCCGGTAGCACCCATGTACCCACCTGCCAGGCCTCCGGGTCAGAGGCGGACAACCCATCTGCTTGTGCAGCAAGGCGGGTGAAGACTGCAGCCGCCAGGTGATCAGGGAGAGGAGGACCCAGAGGTTCTGGCTGTGGCAATGAGCCGCATATTGAAGATCCTGCGAGGGGGATGGGAAGACCCCGATCCATCAGCTGCTGCTAGCTTCACCCACCTCCCTGCCATCATGGAAAGGAGGGGACAGGGCAGTGCAAGTGTTGGCAAAGGGACTTGTGGCAGTACCTGAGAGGGAGAGGGAGAAAGAGGGAACATGAAGTGGTCAGGGTGGGAGAGGCGGACCCAGGGGTTCCAGCCATGGTGATGAGCCACACCTGGAAGATCCTGCAACAGGGCCTGGAAGACCCCAATCCATCAGCAGCTGCTGGCATCACCCACCTCCCTGCCATCACGGAAAGGAGGGGATGGGGTCATGCAAGTGGTGGGGAAGGGACTCATGGCAGTACTTGGGAGGGAGAGGTATGGATTGGGAACTAGAAAGCTCCCAAGCGAGAGGTAGTTGGGAGAAGTCAGAGTGGTCCCAGAGAGGGAGAGGAAGAAATAGGGCTGTGGCAGCAGCTGCCATTGCCCACCTTCCTGCCTTTGCAGAAAGGACGGGAGTTGCGGCCTGGGACACATTCACCCCCGGCTCAAAGAGGTCCAGTCAGTCCCATTGACAAGGGAGCCACCATGATGTGCAACTGACTGTATCCCTATACAGTACAATCGGCTGTGCGATCGCAACTGAGCCATCCCTCATGACCAAGGAAGGAGCAGTAACAGGATGGTCCCTCAGCGGCTGACATGACCCATGGTACTGCCTTTGTGGAAAAAAGGGGATGGGCAGGACAGGAGAGATCGTTCGTAAGGATCGGAGTGGTTCCACAGAGGGAGAGGTAGAAAGAGGGACCAGCAGCCCTGAGAAATGAGGGGGGGCAGAGCAGTTCCACACCACTCCGAGACACCTTACCTGTGCAGGCAGTATGGGCACTGTAACCATTTGGGCAGCACCACCAGACACCAACCGCCTTCCTGCCTTCATGGAAAGGGTATGGACAGGACACAAGACATTGCTTGGACAGGTCAGAGTGGTTCCAGAGAGGGAGAGACAGAAACGGGACAGCAGCAGCAGCTGACATAGGCCACCTTCCTGCCTTTGCAGGAAGGACATGAGTCAAGGGACCCATTCCCCCCAGCTCAGAGGGCACAGCGTTTGCAATGGATAGGGGCACTGTGTGTCAGATCTGTGGCTAAATAATAGTTGTAATCCAGACTACCATCTGCAATCAGACAAGAGTCCGTTGTTTTCAAAAGATTTACTGAAAAAGGCAACCATTATAGTCCAATGGCCCAGGTGCAATATCTGGGCTGGTACATGTGTATTGTTACAAATGATAGGCAAAGAACAAAGTACAGAGTATCAAACCCCAGCAGACCCAACCTCCCCCCATAGTTCTCAAAACAAGCCGCTTGAGGCTGAGAAAGTGAAAGTTTCCCAAGGCTGGAAAAGCTGTAGTCAAAACATTCCTCTTCTGTGAGATAGCTGCTAGGGAACGTCTTGGCACCTGTAGAAGAAGCACTCAGAACACTAGAAGAATTAAAATGGAGTCTCTTTGGTTACAAAATAGGAGAAAACATTCTGAACCTGACACTGTGTGGCTCAACTACATATGCAACAGCTCCTGAGCTGTTGCACAAGTGCCCAAAGGAGGCTGCCGCCAGCATCACCCACTTTCCTGCCTTTGCAGAAAGGAGGAGTCATGATGATCTGGCTGTGCCAGGAAGGCCTATCAAGGTCTCAAAAGCCCGTTAGCCGTGGGAGTGGGCCTGGCTAAACTGGACCCGAACGTGCCAGCCCTCATTCGAGTTACCTGCAGGACTCGATGGGCAAGGGTGCGCAGTGATGGCATAGAAAACAAAGGGGAGAAATGTTTTAGTAGCCTGTGGAACCCCATGCACTCCACGATGGATATGGGCAAGCCATGTAGGGCAATCATTTCTGCCAAGACAGGAAGGCCCACCTCCTGAACCCTCAACCTCAATGTTCTAAGCGGCGCTCTTCCAGACCCCGAGGGGACAACGTCCGCGAGCGCGGCCTGCCTGAGCGCTCCACTCCCACCAGCATCACCCTCAGAGCAAGGTGACCCTCCCACTGATCCCCACTCAGAAGAGCTGGTCTCCCCCTTCCTCCCCCCAACAGATGTTTCACTGGGCAAGGATGGAGACAGGCTCAGGTGCCGAGTCAGGACCGTCGAAGACAGGTGCTTCAGCTTTTTGCCCCTGTGCACCAGGACATCAGAGGCACGGCACCACACCACACAGAGGTCATTAGGAAGGGCCCGAAAGTGCCTCTATATGGAGTCATTGAAACGTGGATTGCTAACTGTCCCAGGGGAAGGAGGATGAACGGTTACAGGCTGCACTGCGGAGCTGGCCACGGACAATGGGTTGAGGGGTGGACTGCAGGCGAGGACACCACCAAGAGTTTGGGATGGGGACGGGAGGGATCTTCCATAAAACACAAACCATTCCTCCAGGGATCTGTCACCCACCCCCTCCTCAAAATGTTGAGAGAGATCCTCTCCCCCCAGCGGAAAGACCTCTTTGGCCTCCTCCACAGCCCCTAAAGGTGAATTGGGGGGAATTGGGAGGACTCTCTGCTGCCCCCAAGCCACACCCAGTACTGCTTTTCACAAGTAAACCAGGAGGACTGCCTTCGCACTTCACCCTACAATCACCCTTGTCAGCCAACACAACAGGAAGACTCATTGTGCCACCAAACTAGAATTAAGGAGGACAGAAAAGGAGAGAACACTGTGAGCCCTCAGCCAAGGTGCCTAGTGAGCTCAGCCCCAGGGCCTGGCAGCAACCCTGGAACCAGAAGGAGTGGGTAGAGCACTAGCCCAGCACTCCCAGAGATCTGACCAGATCAAGCAGTGATAATAATGTGAGCCCTCAGCCGAGGAGCCCACTGAACTTGGCCCCAGGGCCTGGCAGCAGCCCTGGAACCAGAGGGAGGGGCTAGAGCCCTAGCCCAACACTCCCAGAGAACTGACCAGATCAGGCACTAATAATCAGGGTGAGCCTTCAGCTGAGGTTCCCACTGAGTTTGGCCCCAGGGCCTGGCAGGAGCCCTGGAACCAGATGGAGGGGGTGGAGCTCTAGCTCAACACTCCCAGAGACCTGACCAGATCAGGCACTAATAATCAGTGTGAGCCCTCAGCCGAGGTGCCCACTGAGCTTGGCCCCAGGGCCTGGCAGCAGCTCTGCAACCCGACACTGAGGCTAGAGCACTAGCCCAGCACAACCACAAGCCTGACTACCACATCAGGCACTGTCTGATACTGATAGTAATAATAATAATCAGGGCGAGCCCTCAGGCAAGGTGCCCACTGAGCTTGGCCCCAGGGCCTGGCAGCAGCCCTGGAACCAGAGGTAGGGGGTAGAGCCCTAGCCCAACACTCCCAGAGACCTGACCAGATCAGGCAGTGATAATAATGTGAGCCCTCAGCTGAAGTGCCCACTGAGCTTGGCCCCAGGGCCTGGCAGCTGCCCTGGAACCAGAGGGGATAGATCCCTATCCCACCCACCACACACAGAAAAAAGCCCAGCTCCAATGCACTCTCCCACTCTCTCCTCCAAAACGCTATCAAGAGCTCTGTCCCACTCCACTGCTTGCTGAAAGTGAAACCAGAACTGGGAGCGCAGTGCCCTTTTATAAGCTGAGGAGTGGACTCATTGAGAAATGCAGGAGGCCTGTGGTTGGCAATCAGAACTGCCTAACAGGGTTTGCAGGGATGAGATTGGAGTTCCCATGGCCACAGAACTCCCCCCTCCTCCCTCCCTCCCCCTGGTGTCTGCTCCCACGTTAACAATTGTAACCAATTTGCACCTCCACACTTGGAAGGAAGACCTGCCCATCAAGCTACGGTGGGCTTTGATTGGGGTGTCTGGTGCGACAGAGGGAGTGCAGACAGAGTTCAGGCACTCCCCCTCTCTGTTGCCGAGGCAATTGATTGAAGGTGCCTGAATGTCTAGCTTCCCAAATGGCAGCCAAGCACACCGAACAAGGCTTGTGTCGGCCACCTGTTCGGCTGGAATGGCACATCACGAACAGCCCATTCGCGAGCAGCCAAGCAGCCTGTTTGTGGGTTTTTTCCATTCGTAATGCTGTTCGTGCCCATGTCTGTTCCTATCTATGGAATATGATTTTGTCTTCATAGCATCTGAAAAAGTGAGCTCTGACTCATTAAAGTTCATTCTAGAATAAATGAAGTTAGTCGTGCCACTAGACTCTTGTTTTATTTATTTAAACAGGTACATTCCCATTTTCATTGCTATATGGCTCCTTTTCTATTAGTGCTTCTTACCACCTGGGTTGGCACCAACAAAGGTAAGGATGCTGCCATTTTTTTTACTGAAACCACAGCATCATCCTAGAAAAGTAAGAACTGAATAATGCTGGAGCTTGTGTTTCATTGGGGAAAGTGTACATTATGGAAAACTGTTTCATTGTCACATCAATTTCAAGCAATTCTAGTTTTTTAGATTACTATAATTAAATTTCATCATCAGGAAATGGCTGGGTTACTTTTGTGAATTATTTTTATGAACTCTAAACAAAAGATCTATGCTAGTCTGAACAGACAGGGTTTTTAAAACCTGCAGTCTTCTGAAAGTAGAATCCACTTTTTCTTTTAAAATGGAAAATACTACAAATATATTACAGCTATCAAGAGATTTTGGGACTTATTAGCACCAAATTTTCTGGCATATTTTTCATTTCATTTCTGGCTGGCAGCTCTCCTGTTTCCTTTCTCTAGTTTTAAAGAAAGGTGAGAGGCTGCTTTGCATTGTCTGACAAGGAACACTTGCCCCATGGGATAGACAATGCCTTCCTACAGACAGGAAGAAGGTTTCAGCAGACAGGATGCACTATACTCCCAATTCAAAAGTTTATTTTGCTGTCATCACCCAAGTCCAGTAAAATACATGCCTTACTGTATTACTGAACCTGATGTAAACTTGTTGAACAGAGATATAAACTTTAAGAATGACAAATGGAGGTTTTGCCATAAATACATAACATGATACATAGATACACAAATATAAAATCCAAGACACAGATACAGCCTCCAGACACAATAGTTTTGAACTTTCTATATATCGCAACTAGAAAAGTAAGTATGTATTATGTAAATCAAGTCTCTTCCCATTTATGGCAACCCTATATAACCTCTAAATGTGCTATCAGTAAAAGCCTTGCTGAGGTCTTGCAAGCTGAAGGCCATAACTTCCTTTATTGAATCAATCCATCTCATGTTAATTCTTCCTATTTTCCTACTGCCTTCAGCTTTTCCTATCATATTCATTTCCAGCAAGGAAGGAAATATAACTAATGGCATTATAGAGGAGGGGACAAGGGAGACGATGTAAGCAAGGAACAGCTTCTGAGCTTGTTAGCCAGAGTAGAGATGTGCACGAACAGAAAAAAGAATGAACATGATGTTTGTTGCCATCCATGAACATGGCCCTGTTCACGAACATGTTTGTGGTTGGCTGTTCGTAGGGGCCAGCAGGCTCTCCTCCAGCCATCATCCAAGTTTGGTCAAGATTAGAGATGGGCACGAACCAGAAAAAAACCAAACCATGTGGTTCATGGTTTATCACATTTCATGAACTACGAACCACTAACTTTCACGAACCTGGTTCACAAACCAGTTCATTTGGTTCATGAAAACTTCACATCCAGGTCAGAAAATCATCACTTCTGGGCTGGTAGAAGGTCACTTCTGGGCCAGCAGAAGGTCTGCATGAAGTCCATCCCCTGTTGCCTAGGAAACTGATTGATCAACACCAAGCTGTCTGCAGTGATGAACCAAAAAATGAACCAAATGAACCAGCCTAAAGTTTGTGCTGGTTCGTCAGAAATGGGATCTGACAAACTGCTGGTTCATGAACCATGAACCAGCCTGGCTCATGCTTAATTTTGGTTCGTATTTCGGTTCGTGCCCATCTCTAGTCAAGATCCCTACTGTACCACTCCCAGAAACCTGACCTGAGCAGGCACCAGGAAAGGTAACAAGAATAAATAATAGCTTGGCCCCAGAGCCTGGCAGCAGCTCTGGAACCTGAAGGGTAGATCCATATCCCACCACACACAAAGAAAATTCAAGCTCCAATGCACTCTCCCTGTCTCTCTATCAAAATGCCAACAGCAGCTGTCTCTCCCTCTCCACTGTCTGCAAAGACTAGCCAGAGCTGGGAGCCCCCCCTCCCATGGTTTTTGCTCTCTTGTAACAAATTTGGAGCTCCACACTTGGAAGGAAGACCTGCCTATCAAGCTAAATTGGGCTTAGATTGAGGTTTCCAGGGCAACAGCAGGAGTTCAGACAGAGTTCAGACAATCCCTGCCTACATTGCCAAGGGAATTGATTGCAGGTGCCAGATTGTCCGGCTTGATGAACAGCAATGAATGAGGCATGCAATGACCACCTGTACATTTAGAATGGGGCCTCACGAACAGCTTGTTCATGAACAGTTGATTGGGCTGTTTGTGGGTTTTTTTGTTTGTATTGCTGTTCGTGCCCATCTCTAAGCCAGAGTATAGACCCTTACTGTTCATCAACCACCACTACAGAGTCATTGTGCCTCCTTCCTGCAGGTATGCTTATTTAGATCACAGCTGGTGCTTGGGATGCGAGCCCTTGGTGAGAGCCAAAGGACTCTTGGCCCATAGCTCTTACCCTGTTGGTCTTGCAGATGGCCATCAGCTGTCTGGAGACCCTAGATGTTATGTAATGTTAAAGTGGCATTGCTTGCCCACCCTCTGCTGTACTGAGACAGGGAAAGCCACCCAGAGAGAATAGTGGTATCTCTGGCCTGTTGTTCTGGTAGGAAGAAGGGTAAGAGTGCACTATTTTGGTTTTTTACCAGGTGAGAGCAGGGTATCTCTCTGTGTGTTTTCATACAGATCCAAGTGAGAGGTTTGGGATGCTTTTCAGTTTATTCAGTCTGAGGATGTGGACAGGATCCTTGGAGGTTTAAGGCCTACCACCAGGTTGTATAACCCTTGTCCTTCCTGGTTACTTAAATCATGAAGATCTGAGAGGTAGATAATGCCTCCTTGAGAGAGGGGGTGGTCACCCAGCCTTGAAATATTTATTTATTTATTTATTTATTCAATTTATATACCGCCCATCCCCAGGGGCTCTGGGCGGTGAACAGTTAAAATTGATAAAAACAAGAACTAAAATCAATATACAAATAATAAACAAATTAACAAAGTGCAGTGGTGGGGAGAACCCTCCCCCACCCCAAAGGTGGGAGGCCGAAATAGTCTGTGGTGCATCTACTTCTAAAGAACCCTACCATGGACACAGGAGATATCAATTACTATTGACCATTCTCAAATGTTCCATTGTTGAGCAAGGTGATTGAACAGCTGTTGGCTAGACAGCTTCAAGCTTTCCTGCATGAAGCAAATTGTTTAGATCCTTTCCAATCTGGTTTGAGGCCTAGTTGTGGGACTGAAAAAGCCTTGGTCACTCTGGTGAATGACCTGCATCAGAAGATGGACAGAAGGACACCTCTCAGCAGTTTTCCATATTATCAATCATGGCTGGGCCTGAAAATACCCACCACAGAAGTCACCTAAGAAACTCACAGCTAGAGTTATTCTATTTTTACTTAGCATTTACCAGTATTCAGTGGTAATGCCATTGTAAAATCTAGTGCTACAAAATCATTGGACATATTGGAATAGACTTCAAGGTATGTCTATGTTCTTAGCTGCTAAACTTAAATTTCCAAACTGGCAAATTGGTAAAAATGGACCTTGAGTAATGATGTGAGGAAAGCCTTCCTCAAGTGTTTTCAGAATGTAGCCTTCAGGGTCTTGCCAGAACACAAATTGCAAGTAACACAGCACATTATCTTGTTTTGCCTTTTTTTCTAGAAGGAGTTGACAGTATTGTACCAATATGTGGCTTGATTCTGGTTTAATACAACCTGGCTCATCAATATTCATGTTAAAAAGAGAAGCTTGAGATTTCAAGGCCTCTTTTGAAGGAAGGCAGAAAAACAACCAGGAAATCTACATTTAAAGCTACAGCAATATTCCTGTGAAAAATTAAAGGCGTAATGGTTGAGTTCAGAAAAAGATACCAGCTAGAGCTCTGTATTTCCTGTCTATGTGTCAGGATCGGTCAGTGTTACATTAATTAAATGAAGCTTTATGCTTGTGGTTTGAGGATTCTTTAATAGTAGTGCTATTTTAAGAGAAATAATAAAAATGGTTCAGAAAGGTTATTTATTTATAAAATATATTCATGGGAAACCATACAGGCAAAAGTTATGTAGACCATGATTTCATCATAGACTTATGTACACACATGTCAAGGGTTTAAAAGATGTATAGTGCAATCCTAAGAACACTTTCCTTGGAGAAAGCCCCACTGAACAGACCTGAGTAGGATACAGAGTTAACTTTCTTAGGGTGGCAATGATAATTACCAAGTAAACTGTTTTTGGCATATATTATTCAGGCATCTGTTTAATGTGGCAACATAAGAAAAGCCCTTCTGGATCAGACCAGTTAGTAGTCCGTCTAGTCCAGCATCCTGTTCACACAGCAGCCAAACCAGTTGCCCTGGGGGGCCAACAAAGGGCGCAGAGTCCAAGGCCTTCCCCTGATTCTCCTTGAATTTGCTGTGTGTGTGTATATATAGAGGTTCCATTTATGCACCATCCTCTATGAATTTGTCTAATTTCCTCTTAAAGCTATCTACACTCAGTCATGACCATCACTATGTCCACTGGCAGTGAATTTCACAATATGATTACTCATTGAGTAAAGAAGTATTTTCTTTTGTCTGTCTTGAACCTATTGCCCAACAACTTAGGTGCTTCCAAGTTTGAATATTATGAGTTAGTAATTTTGTATTAATGTTTTATTAATTTATTTATTCTGCACTGAGGTCTATAGGATAACCTTCTAGTACTCATATGAAACTCAGGCTGGATCCAAGAATATGTAGTATATGCACAAGGCTTAGTTAATGATTCATCAGAAATGTTAGGTAATCCTTCAGGAGTCTTTTGAATGCCCTCTCTATCACCTATATAAGCCCATAAATAGGAGTACCTCTGACAGCAATAGTAGCAGCAGCAGTAGTGGTGGCAGCGGTGGCGGCGGCAGCTGTTGTTGTTGTTGTTGTTGTTGTTGTTGTTGTTGTTGTTGTTGTTGTTGTTGTTGTTGTTGTTGTTACAATGATTTTGTTTTAAAGCTGCCTTTGGACCTTTATTACAGGTCCTCTTTACATTACATTAAACAGGCTCACAACCAACACTTCTTTTATTTACACACACACACAGCTTCAGGTGTTCTCTACTTTACCCACACTTTTACCTTAACAACATTGTCCCTGTGGGGGTAGGCTTGCTAGCCCCTGCCTCTCCGTGCCACCCCCCATGCTCCCCTATCACATTGGCAATGATGTCATTTTCTGGAGTGACAGAGGAGCTGCAGGTTGCACTGAAGCCCCATTTATTAAAAATCAATTCCAAATGGGTAATTTTTAATGAACTGGGCTTCAGTACAACCCGCAGCTCCTCTGTCATGCCAGAAAATGAAGTTATTTTCCCCAAGGTGGGGAAGCTGAGGGTTGTGCCAAGGCCCAATTAATTAAAAATCACCCATGTAGAGGCAATTATTAATGAATTGTGCTTCAACATGACCCACAGCTCCCCTGTCACATGGGGAAATTATGTCATTTTCTAGCACGACAGGAGTGCTTGGAAGCACACATGTGCTTCTTGTACACAGGGGAGGTAAGTACCCCACTGCCCACATCCCCAGATTGAAAGAAACAGGAGGGCTATGGCTCAATGGTAGAGTATCTGATGAGAGCCAGTTTAGTGTAGTGGTTAAGAGCATGGGACTCTTAATCTGGACAACCGATTTTGATTCCCCACTCCTCCACTTGAAGCCAGCTGGGTGACCTTGGGTCAGTCACAGCTTCTAGCTCTCTCAGCCCCACCCACCTCACAGGGTGTTTTGTTGTGGGGATAATAATGACATACTTTGTAAACTGCTCTGAGTGGGTGTTGTCATCCTGAAGGGCGGTATATAAATTGAATGTTGTTGTTGTTGTTATTCTAGATAGGATATTACTGGCTTGGAGTAAAATCTGTGGTTTTTTCACCTTCTGGGACATTATTTTCAATGGAAAATCTATTCAAGGGTCTGGACAGCTGTTTATAAAGATAATGGCACCAAATTTGCATAGAGCACAGTTCTCCTTCTAATCTAAATACTTTGTGAATTTCAAGCAGATTGAACAAAGGAAGTCAATTTTTTCCCCTCTGCACAGCTGCACATTACTTTTACAAGAAAAAAAAATATCTCCAGCCCACAAAGATGGAAGAAGGGAAGAAGGAGAATGGCAGCTTGGGGTTGGCTAAGAGTGCTCTTTGCTCCTCCCTTGTAATGAGCTGATTGGAAGGGAGATAGACTGGAAGTAGAAAAAGCACAGAGAGAGGATGGGACGGAGGAGGACATGATGACCACAGAAGAAAAGCAGACAGTTTACAAAGACCTGATCAATTGTCAACCTAATCAAGTGAAAGAAAGTAATCTACGAGCTTCAGAGTGGTTGTTAAGTGACCAGCTCTCTGCAATGAATTAACTTTCTGCAAAGCATAATGCAGCTTTTGCAAAGCATATCTCAGCCAGTGCAAAGCATAGCACAGCTCAGCAAGCTCAACTGCAACCTGTGCAAACAAGCAGTTCAGGGCTGTGGGGAGTTTGAATTCTACTATATCTGAGCAAGCCAAGGCTTTTCTGCTTTTCAAATGGAAAAAAATCTCCAGCCTACAAGAAGAGGTGAAGGGGGAAGGAGGGAGAAAGGAGAATGGCATCTCTCTGCAGTTTGGATTGGGAGTGCTCTTTGCTCCTCCTGTGCAAAGGTATAACTGAAAGGGAAAGATGCCATTTCCAGGAAATCAATACAGAGGAAAAATGTGCTCATGTATGATAACTCCTTCAGGAAAGGGGTTTTGTTATTTCAGGCCTCTTGGATTTGTGTTACTGTTCCAGATAATCAAGGTAATGATTCAAACAGTTATTTCCATGTATATCTTTGGCTCAGGTGTTTCATTTTGCACACCTGTAGTCACAAATTTAATGCCTGGCATATCCAGTGAAATGTTGTAGCAGTAGATGATATGAAAGACCTCTAACTGAGAACTTGGAGAGCAGCTGCCAGTTTGAGTAGACGTTACTGACTTTGATGGACGAAGAGTCTAATTCAGTATAAGGCCGCTTCATGTGTTCAAATCACCTGGAGAAGATGGGATATCAATAGAACTATTTCAAGCTACAGAAACAAAGTCCAACAAATTTTAACAAGAATATGTCAACAAATATGAAAAACAAAACAATCGCTCATAGACTGGAAATGCTCAATCTACATTCCAATTCTGAAAAAGGAGATACCAAAAATTGTTGCAATTATTAGACCACTGCATTGATTTCCCATGTAAGCAAAGTGATGCTCAAGATTTTACAACAAAGACTTTTACCATATATGGAACAAGAAATGCCAAATGTTCAAGCTGGATGCAGAAAAGGAAGAGGCACTAGAGATCATATTGCAAATGTACAATGATTAATGGTGCACCACGGAATTTCAGAAGAAAATCAGCCTATGTTTTATATATTACAGAGAAGCTTTTGACTGTGTGGATCATATAAAGCTGAGGATTGTGTTAAAAGAAATGGGTGTGCCACAGCATCTGACTGTATGATGCGTAACCTCCACTGTGGACAAGAGGCTACTGTTGGGACATAATATGGGGAAACAGGATGGTTTCCAACCGGCAAAGGTGACAGACAAGCATGTATGTCACCTCTGTTTCTGTTCAATCTATATGCAGAACATATCATGTGGAAAGCTGGATTATATTTAGATGAAAGTGGAGTGAAAATTAGTGGAATGAAAATTAACAATTTGATCTATGCAGATGATGCCATATTACTGGCAGAAATGAAGACTTGAAATAGCTACTGATGAAGGTTAAAGAAGAAAGTGCCAAAGCAGAATTACAGCTGAACATCAAGAAGACAAAAGTAATTATTACCCAGGAATTACACAGTTTTAAGGCTGACAATGAAGAAATTGAAATTGTTAAATATTTTCAATTCCTTGGCTCAATTAGCAACCCAAACAGAGATTGCAACCAAAATCAGAAGGAGACAGAGGCGGAGAAAGGCAGCCATTAAAGTGCCACAAAATATCATTAAGGATAAGGATGCCTCTCGTGGGAACAAGAGCAAGAGAATTCATACTATGGCATTCCCCATTACTATGCATGGATGTGCAAGTTGGACAATGAAGAAAGCTGACAGGAAGAAAGCTGATTTATTTGAAACGTGGTGCTGGAGGAGAGTTTTACAGATACCAGGGATGGCCAAAAAGACAAATAATTGGTTTCTAAATTAAATGAAGCCTGAATTCTCCCTGGAAACTAAAATGATGAAACTGAGGGCCAAGCTACAAGTGACGAATGACACTTGAACAGCAAGTGGATTGAGTGGAACGCAAGTGAACAGGGAGAAATACACTTGCCGTTCAAGTGTCATTCGTCACTTGTAGCTTTGCCCTGAGGCCTTTGGTCACATCATCAGAAGACAAGACTCACTGGAAAAGATGATAATGCTAGGAAAGATGGAATACAGTAAGAAAAGAGGAAAACCCAAAATGAAATGGCTTGACTAAATAAATGAAGCTATATTCTCTGGTTTGCAGGATCTGAGCAAGACTGTTAACAGTAAGACTTACAGAGGTCATTAATTCAAAGAGTTGCCAAAAGTCAGAAGCAACTTGACAGACATAACAGACACAATGTAGGTTCTAGAACTCTGATCCCCAGCCTTTTGAGTCGGCAAGCACCTTTGGTATTCTGACACAGGATGGAGGGTGCAACCACAAAATGACTGGCACAGGAAGCACAGCCAAACTCAGAATGGCTGCCACAACACATGGAGCCAAGCACAAAATGTCAGGAAGTGAGGTCATGTATAACTCTAATAGTAACTCTTCAACATTTCAGGCAGAAAGTTGGCTTACTTAGATTCCTTTTGAAATGTGCATGCTATTTTAAAATACTTTCTTGCATACTCACAGTTTACCTTCAATCACACAGTGAAGATACTTGTGCTGTGGTGACAGTTGTTAGCCAAAGCAATGTTTTTGGTAAAGATCTGTGCAGCCAATTAAATCTCCAATGGCTAATAAGAAGCCCTATTGGGCAAAAGCCTCATCTGACCCCAATCAATTTCTAAAAACAGGAAAAGTGTTGGTGGGCACCATGGTACCAACAGGCACCAGGGTGAAGATCTGTACTCTAGAACATTCTGACAATGGAATGATTGCACACATTGTGATGCAGACGTTAAGCAGATGGCCACTACAGTTAATATGGGGACACAGTCATATAGTTCAAACACACTATTATCCATAGATGTCACCACACATACAACACTGATGTATAAAAAGAAAAGATAATCATGTGTGCAATACTATGCCCAGCACCTATGAGATTTACTTGAACTTTTATTGACTGACTTTTTGTGTAATCATGTCTGTGACACAATCAGTGCTTCAGATTTATTACTTTTCCTCATCATTTTCACTTCAACTTCCAGAATCTCTAAACATCTTTCTACCGGAAAACAGGCCACCAGGGGAAAATGTAAGATATCCATTTCCCTCAGAAATTTAAAAATAAAATATGAGATAGACAGCTCATACTTATTGACACAATATATAAGTCTGAAAGAGGAAATGCAGGACAGGATTTAATTCACATAATCCCATTCAAGATGGAAAGTTTGACAAATCCTGTTCGCATTTTTAAATATAAGATCATCATATATTATGGCACATTTTCAACTTGGCTGCAAATCTGCAGTGTTCAGTGTTAACTAGATCCAAAATAGGTTAGACAAGTAATAGTAATGTGGCCAAAATTTATTAAGAATGTTCAGATGTTCAATATAGGTATGATATCATATGTATGATATAACACTCAATATACGTGTGTTAGTTTTATTCCACTTTTCAGTGCCAGTATGGAAGTAATGTGTGATTCTAAGCAGCAATTGCTGCGCTTGTGTCTTCCCCAGGGCCATCTGGTTGGAGATTGAGTGCTAAACAAGATGGACTCTTTTTTTAAAAAAAATAAGTTTTATTTGAAAAAGAAATAGAAATGACAATAGAAAGTGCATAGAAACTGATACAGAATACAAAGCACTACGTCTGAGCTACATTTAAAGTACAACAGAAAAATATATTCGAAATATGTGACAACACAACTTGATTACGTAAAAGTTCTTTTCTCCTTCTCCTTGATTGCTTATACCCAAAATTTAATATCAATAGTTTTTAATCAGTTATCTCTTCCATAATTTATACTCAACATTTTAAAGGTCTCTATGTTATGATTACTCTATTTCCATTATAGTGCAATCCTAAGAAGAATGAAACCAGTCTAAGCCCATTGAAATCAATGGGCTTAAACTGGAGTAACTCTGCGTAGGATTGCAGTTAGTTTTTCTACTCTTAGCATGATGCTCACTGGTGGAGCAATCCTAAACTGGTTTACAGAAACAGAAGTAATATTAATGCAATGTCACACATTTTTCAGGTCCACCATCCAGGGAAGATCTGCATACATATTCCCATAACATGTAGAGTACCTGTAGTGGATTAACTTGCTGTTATCAAAGGTATAAAAATCCTTTATATACATTTATACTTAGGAAAAACAAAAATGTACTCCATGTACAGTTAGTGTTTTTTTCCAGAGTGCTCTGTATACTTTACAATTTATTATACAGTTTGCTTCAATACCATTTTAATGAAGTTAAAATTAAAAGCAAAAGCTATTTCTAACTATATGCCAGGGTAATAACATCAAAAATATCACACAGATGCAAAACATCCATATGTGCTTGCATTCTTAACTCCAACCAATATGTGTTTGAACTCAGACTCCTTTTTCAGTGCCAGTATTTGGAGTATTGAGCAAGCAAGAGTAGAGAAGCCAAAACAAATCTAATTATTCCATGAGCACAATGTGAGCTGCCGAGCTAGCACATTCAAAAAATGGTGTAATTACAACCATAACGAGCGCCACAGTGGGAATAAGAATGCACACTGTGACAGAAACAAATGTGTTAGCTTTGAAATGTGTCTTTCAAGAGGGAGTTTTTGAGTTCCACAATATGTACAAGAGGTAGAGAGCCGGCTGTCCTTGACACAGGAACTAGTAACACCTGTCAGTAAAATTCAAACCACCTGTTGGAACTTCCTTGGGAATTAGGTCCGCAGCTGGCTGAATGCTCTCTAGCACTCAGCCTATGTCTTCTCTGCAAGCAGAACAGAGGAGAAAGGTTTGCTTTTTAAAAATGCTGTTCAGCTAATCATGCATAGGAAGAGAGTGTGCATGAAACAGCCAAAAGTGCTGAATGATACTGAACTCAAATTTTGGAATACAGTAAGCTCCTTTTCTTATATGCTTGTATGTTTACTGTTTTCTCAATGGCTGTCTGCAACAACATGTACCTAACAAAACAATGGCTTTAATTAAATACTCAGTTTTATATTATTGTTTATATTGGTTAATTATTTATATCCAACTTTCCCTATAAAAACAGTTCACAAATAAAAATTAAACTATAAAGCCCAGATTAAGACAATACAAATAACACAAAACTAATTTTAAATGGTAATAATAAATGCAGATAGAAAAACAAATAGCTAAAAGCAGAAAGAGAAATGAAATGAATCCTTAGAATCTCAGAGAGTAAAAATGCTGAAACCTACCACTGAAAACACAATATTGGTGCCTTATAATTTGTCTAGACAAGGTTATTCCATATATGGGAACATCACACAGAAAAAGAACCCTCTCCAGTCATCACCCACACCCATCATCAGTATATCTAATTTTACGTGTGCAGAGTCAGTTCTTTAGATACCAGCCCAAAACTTACTATTTGGGGATAATTTTTAATGACTTGGCCCCTGGCACAACCCCTCACTTCTGCTTTGCACCAGAAATAGCATTATGTTCAGGTACAACAAGTGGGCATGAATGCACTTCACACACATGCCTCAGGCCTGTCTCTGGCATTTCCAGGTGTCCCCTCCTGGGCAGCCAGGTGAGTGGTAGTGGGGGACTGAGGCTGGTGGAGGCTGGGGGCAGGTGATCCCCTGGTATGGAGGCAGTTCTGGCAAGCCTGTTTCTATCAGTAAAAGCCAGAGGGAAGAAATAGGGCCTGTTTTGGTCTTTAAGGCCCACCACCAACCACCAGGTGACTTGCAAAACTCACTCAGGACTGGCTGCTCAGTAGTGTTCAAGAGCAACCGCCCCACAAAAGCCAGTATGATGTAGTGGTTAGAGTTTTAGGCTACAATCTGGAAGACCCATATTCAAATCACCACTCCACTGCAGAAACATACTGGGTGACCTTGGACAAGTTACACATTCTCAGCCTAACTTACCTCACTGTGTTGGTGTGAAGATAAAACAGAGAAAAGGGAAATGTAAGCAGCTCTTGGTCCCCATTGTGGAAAAAGGTGGGGTATAGATGAAATAATAAATACAACTGAAGGGATGGCAGATAAAAGGTAGGTTGATTGGTGATAGGAAGGACATAAGGAAGCATGGAAGGTGAGGATATGGGGTTGCCGGGACAAAAGAAAGAGGAAATAGTGTAGGGAAAAGGATACAGGGGAAATGAGGTACTCCCTACAAGTCCTTGCAGGTTCCTCCTCATGCAACTCTGGCCCAGTAGCCATTACTGTACTACTAAACCATAGTTTTCATGAAGAGAGTCTGCTAAGGGAATGGAAAGAGGGAAAGCTAAACACGGGGCGCAGATAAAGGTAGGTTGGCCAGTGGGTGGGAAGGAGAGAAAGAAGCATTGAAAGGGGAAAGGTTCTGTGGGCTTCCAGGGAAATCAAAGAGGAAATAGTAATGGTGTGGAAAATGAGATGCTGCCCACAAGTACTTGTGGCTCCCACAATTGTCAGTATATCTAATTCTCAATGTGGCCAAATCTGTGGATACTTAAATCCAGGGCGTGGAGCCATAAACAAACAAGACATCTTTCTATAAACCTGAAAAATGCCCCTGGCTTGAAGAAAAATCTGGAATCTAAAAATAAAAAATACATTGGGAGGGTTAGAAACCCAAAATGATAGAAACAACACCAGTGGCTTGAAGAAAGGAATGCCCTCAGGGGCCATTGCTAGGCAACCAAATTATTGCTAGGGTTGCCAACCTCCAGTCAGGGTCTGGAGGTCCCCCATAATTATAACTGATCTTCAGATTATAGAGATCAGTTTCCCTGGAGGAAATGGCTGCTTTGGAGTGTGGACTTTATCACATCACATCACTGCTGAGTCCCCTCCCCAAAATCTGACTGCACCAGGCTCTGTCCCCCTCAGATCTCTAGGAATTTCCCAACCAAGAACTGACAGCCTAAGTATTGCCAGCCTTCAAGTCTTGGTTGAGAATGATGTTTGTTTTATTGTGTCCCATTTTGGAGAAAGATGGGGCATAAATGTATTAAAAATAGCTGAAGATGGGGGCCAGCAAAAAGGCAAGTGGGTTGGGGGAGAGGGAAAGAATCGTTGGGTTTACCTCTTAACGTGCTCCAATTAATAATTCTCAGGGAGATTCTTCCCTATCAGATGCTAGATAGTGATCCAAATACAAACCTGTTGGTTGGTAAATTTCTCTCTATCATATTATCCCTGAGAAATGAAATTATTACTGTAATAGTCATTGCTCAAAATCATTTAATCATAGGAGCTCTAAAGGGAACGGAATGGAAGCCGAGAAAGTCCAGGATATGAGAATTTCTAGGAAGTGAAAAATTTGGGTGCATTAAGAGCACCAAGTCAAAGCTGCTTCAGTAATGCTAGCCACAGCAAGGCATACAAATAGTAATCAAAACAGCCACCTCTCTTAAAACATATATCAATTTTATTCTACTGGCATGTTACAGTACTATGGTGCAGACTAATAGAAGAAATGAAACAAAGAAAGATTGGCTGCATTTCTCATAGACTTTTACAGGATACTAAACATGTGAAACCCAATACTTAAAAATCAAGGTTACATTTAATATAGAAGAATGAACTTTTGATACTTTTCCCTTCGTAATAACCCTATCAAATGTTCAAGCAGTCAGATAGTTCCCAGATGACAAAAAGAAAAGGTAGAGCTACCAGAATGCAGGAAGATAGTCAATTCCAATCAGGTATAATTCAAAGAGTATCAGATTTGGATGGGGAGCGCTAGGTTTGAACCCCTACTCAGCCATGGAGCCTCTGACCAGGTAACACTGGGCCAGACACTTAATAAAGCCATAGTAAAGAAGAATGGGATAATACCCATTTACACCACTTTTAAAGAAAGGGGACACTAAATACTATATCTAGATAGACAGACTGTATCGAAATCCAAGGAGGTGAAATATTTACTCAGCCTTCCTCTTCCCTTACCTCAAATGCATCACTTTGAGAAACTATGATTGACACTAGAGCATGTGCATACACTTGCATGGCTAGTGTAAAAGGAATCCTGTTTGTTTGATTTAACAGTGCAATCTTAAGCAGAGTTACTCCATTCTAAGTCCATTGAAGTCAATGGCCTTAGAAGGGTGTAACTCTAATTAAGATTGCATTGTAAGAGTCCTATTCCTTAAATAACATTAGAAGAATTAAGGACAAACCAGTACAGAATTAATGTTCTTTTTTCAAGGCCTTTAAAGAAAATCAAAAATTCCAGAAACATTGACATCAGACTTATGCATAAGTGATTAAATGAAATGCCAAAAGTAACAGTTTCAATTGGATACCATTACCTTACTGTGAGGTGGCTCAGTGTTATTTTTGGTATTGCTTTTAATAAACTGCACAACCTCAGCAGCCTAATAAGCATTTGCTTTAAGTTTTCTTTTGTATGAAAAAACTGTGCTCTGTAAAAAAAAAAAAAGTGGTTACAGAATACACTGGGATATACAGCAAAACACTTTCCTGTGTGCAGGCTTTTTATGGATAACAAAGGATAACAGAAATTACCTCCCCAGCAATTTTCTTTCTTTCCGATTTCTATGAAGCAATGAAGCATTAACTTTTCATTTAATGGCCTGGAACCACAACACGGAGTTGAAAAAAGTAAGAAGGAAGAAAATTAATCTCACATGTCATATATGATGGGGTGCAAGGCAGATACTATAAAACTGATAATCATTTCTTCCCTGGGCATATATTTGTACAGTGCACTTTACAGGTCATTGGGGGTGGGTAGAGGTTCCGATGTGAGAAACAATGCCTGCATTATTGATAAAGAGCCAAGTGATTCAGTAAGTAGATGTATATCGTATCAAAATATATTGTTCCATAGATAGTCGTTACATTCTTCCAAGGAGCTCACCATAGTGTCCATATTTTCCCTTCTTCCATTTTATTTGTACAACAGTCCTGTGAAGTAGGTTAGGCTTACAGAGATTAACTGGCCCAAAGTCACCCAACAAGTTCCATAACTGACTAAGGATTTGAAAACTAGCCTACATTCTATCTACTATTCCACACAAGCTCCCTGTAAAACCCATGAAACTATGCCTCCAGTATATTTTACTGGGATCTTTCTTATGAACCAAGAGGCTCTCTTGTCTATCTTAGCCACACACCTAGACTGTACAACAAAGACCCCTACTGTAGACCCTGTTCCCTTTGGATATTTGCCATAGCCTGATCAGTTTCAAAAAGTAAGACCCTTGTGTGGTTTTTAATGATTGAGTTTAAATTAGTTCAGAGTGAGTTTTTAGTTGGATGGTAATCCTGTTAGTATTAATACTTTCCCAAAGTTTTTTTAACCTTTTAAAATAAGGTTGAATACTCTAACCCACTCAGTGGCTTCAGTTGAGGTTTTGGGGGAAAGTATACAATGAAGCTATTTGTACCCCATACTTTATGCAGTTGTGTGCTAATTGGGTAGGGACAGAACACAGACACTCTATCAAGCCAAAGGAGTCCATCTTCTGTTATGAAAACCCTGCTGTTTTCCATTATTCAGTAACTTCACATTCACAATGAAAGACAGGGATACACAGCTTTAATGGATCAGTCACAAATGTAGATCATATATCCATTATCTGAATAAGTGACATATGTCTAAGATTTTCTCATGACAAAAGCATTTTTAAAACTGTCACAGATGGTGAAACAGTGGCAACAATGGACACAGCTGTGTCTAGGTATGCTTATGTCCAAGAACCTGATAACAGAAGGAGAAGATGCAACAAAACTGTGTACTACTTTATTCTGTGACCTTACATAGAAGGTTAGTCAATGATACCTTATAACAACTGAAGAAAATACCATCTTATATGCTAATAGCTAACTGGCCATATTCTGACAAGACAGATTTTCCAACACACCTACAAAATGCCCCAGGTTTGCAGAAAAAGCTGAACTAAAAAAATATATTGGTAGGTTAAAAAAAAACCAAAAGGGGCACCTGTAGCCTTAACCAGGTGCCGGTGGCTCTTCCTAGGCAACCATAAAAGTTTAGCCAGCATTCCTGGTTTGGTTTCTGACAGGGAGAGGGTGCAGGACCCATTCCAGGGTTGTTTTGGCCATTGAAGGTAGACTCACTGGGCCAGGACAAGAACCAACCACTGGAGGACTTGATACCACATGACTTGCATGACTCACCCAAGCCTGGCTGCTTGCTACTGTTCAACAGCCTCCCACCCACCCACATACACACACACATACACAAGAGCCAGTGTAATGTAGAGTTTCAGAGTAGGATCTGGGAGACCCAGATTCAAATCACAACTCAGCTGTGGAAGCTCATTTGGTAACTTTAATCCAGTCACACACTCTCAGCCTAACCTGATTCTCGGGGTTGTTGTAAGGATAATATAGAGGTAAGAAGAATGATGTAAACTGCTTTTGGTCCCTATTGTGCAGAAAGGAAGTATATAAAGGAAGTAAATTTAAAAATATAAGTGGAGATGGGGGGGCAGATAAAAGATAAGTTGTTTAATGGTTTCAGAGGAGAGAAGGACATGGGGAAAGGTGAGCATATAGAGGCTGCCAGGAGGACAGAGGAAATAGTGTGGAAAAGGGGGTTATAGAGGAAAATGAAGTACCCTCCACCTCAAGTATTCTGACGTTGAAAAAACAATATAAAAATTAGTGAAATTCAGGAAGTTTGAGGCCTAGAAAAATGAATGAGAATGTCTATTCTGGGCTGTAAAAAAATGTTCTGGACTCTAATAGAAAAGAATTAAACACAAGGTTTTCAATCCCTTGTCACATTTTTGCAGTTGTTTGGGAAGTTTTTTTCACTTCTATTTTTGCAAATAGTATCCTCCACAAGTCCTTGCAGATTCTCCTCCATGCAACTGGACTTGGTTCATTCAGAATAATGTAACTGGGCCATGGGGGAGAGTGTAGACATGGGAGAGAGAGTGTAGACAGGGTTGCAAACAAAGGTGGTTGGGAAGGAGAGAAGGAAGCAGGAAAAGGGAAGAGAGGCTCTGGGGGTAGGAAGGGACAGAGGACATGGTGAGGGGGGGAAATGAAATGCCCCCCACAAGTCCTTGTGGGTCCCCACTTCTCTCCAGTATTATTATAGCTAATACTTGGCCGTCGTCACACGGGCATCTCTTCCGTTAAATTTACAGCATATAGCGTCCTACCTGTTATCGGCACAGTAACGTTTCTTTGGGTCACCTAACGGCTCTTCGCACCACCAGCTGTCCACACCGAAGCACTCTGTTCTGTTCTCTCTAACCGCGCAGAAGCAGCTCCTCCCCCCCTTTTTTTTATTATTCTGGCGTTTAATTCCGCTATAACGGATTAACAGCATATAAACATTACAACCCTTTTGTTTTTCCAACTTTGAAATTATATAAATAGCCCTTTGCCCGCAGAAAACTCCCTGTCTGACGTGATCCCCATCGCTGAAGACTCTGCCATGGCAATTGAGTCATTTTTACTTCAGCAGAAAGTTTTCATTGTGTTATGTCGTTATGGCGTTATAAGGACATAATAAAATTTAAAAAAGGGGAGTCGCAGGAAGAAATGGATTCTGGGATTGAAGGGAGGGCATAGGACGTTGCGAGGCGAAATACATCGATGTGAGGCATTCACACTGAGGTGCAAAATATCGCAACTATCAAGCAAAAAACAGCAATGAGGAAATCGCATCAGTGTTGGAATAAGGTGGGTGTTTGCCGGGAAATAGCGCCATTTTAGCACTAAAAAAAAGCCCGTGTGACGACGGCCCTTATTACCCAGTGACTGAATATCAGGAGCAAAAAGGCTATGTACTGTGTGTGTACACATTCAGTAAGGAACTGATGCAGCTTTCAAGCTGAAAAATTTGGAGAGTGGAATACAGTTTTGTTCTGCATGATCAGATTCCCTATATATGGGGAGTCTGGGAGATACCACATAATGGATTCCATATCTTTTAAATTGGCATTTAAAGATTTAATGACATCCATTATCCAGATATATTGTTACACAATGGTATTCCAGTAATGTAATAATGTGTGATATGCAAGCTAGAACTTTGTTTCCGAAAAGCAATAATGGTTTGAAAAAAGAGATTTTAGTATTTGCTTTTTGTATTATTTATTCTGATCCCAGTACCCTTTACCCAGTCTCCAAGAATGTCAGTTATAAATGTCTGAGTGTCATTTATAAGTGGAGATTAATACAGTTTATGTGCTAAAGGGAGGTTAATAAAGTCCAGAACAAATTAAACCAGAAGTCACACTACAAAACCCTATTCACATTACTACCTTAGGGGACCTCTAAAAATGGCACACAAGTCTAACAGTTTCATCCAGTAAAAGTACCTGGAATGGACTGGGAGGATTTCACAATACATCTGCTTCTCAGTAAACATGTTCCTAGTTGTTAATATTTTGGTTGTTTTTCAAGGAAAATGTCAAATAATTCTTGTTCCCTGGTTGATTTCCTCCAGGATCCTATTTGTTTTATTAGCATTTCAGGATGTAATCTCTCCTCCTCTCACCCCCGACGAGAGCTTTACTCAACCTAATCTATGCCTAAATAATTTACTAATTGTAATTGTTTTAAAAATCTAGCCTCACCCTTAATAATAAATATTTCCTTGCTCAGATTAATCCTACAGCACTTACAGTGCAATCTTGGGCAGAGTTACTCCAGTCTAAGCCCATTGAAGCCAATGGGTATAGGACTAGATAATTCTGCATAGGATTGCACTGCTAGCCTCAGATGAATCCCTTCTGATGTATTACAAAATCTGTACTGCCAAAGTGAAATGGGTAAAGGGTGACTTTCACTCATTCTCAGTGTCAAGGGAACACAACCTCAATCTTTCCAAAGACCACAGGACATTTGTACTAAACTCAAGACGGCCTCACTGTTACATTAAATAGTGGGGAAACATTTTTGTTATGATTTTATCTGTTTTCTTTTTTGTTTGCGCTCTCTTAACTTCCATTTTTCTTCAAGTGTCCCACACTCTACTTTTTCTTCTTTCAGTACTGCTGCAGATATCTGATCCTCTCCCTAGTTCCATCACTCACACATGCTTTCTCTGCAGCCCCATGTTCCCATCCTTTTTTCCCTTTCTGTATCCTCTACTATAGTCTTTTCTTTTTCTGTACCTGCACAAGTTGTTCAGCACCACCTTCTTCATTGCCCACTTTTTCACTATTTCTCCACTACAGATCCCTTGGCACTGCTATCTCTATTACCCCTTCTTTTATCTTTTGCCCACCCTCAATTCTCTCCAATACTTCTTTTTCTCCATAACTCTTGGCATGGTCTCTTCTCTTTGGACCACCACATATGTCTGTGCCCCTATCTCTGTTTCTGTTTTCTCAACCTCAAGTCTCTGACGTACATGTCTCAGTCCCTGTGTCTTCATTCATTCTTTATGTGAGGGGAGGTCTCTTTTTCTCCCATTGTTCCTTGTCAGGTTAGGTGGTAACTCTGAATTCTCTACGCAATTCATTTATTCATTGGGGGAGCCTCAGACTCTGATGGACTGATGGCACAGTTGGCTCACTATAATGTTAGAAAAGCTACCATGAACTCCACTGTGTGCATATGAAGTCATGGAAGAGAAAGAGTGTGGACAAAATGACACAAATATTCCCTCCCCTAGGCCTTAGAATGGGCAAAGGATAGGGGTGCTAGGTCCCCTAGGGACCAAGCTGGAGAGAGTCAGCAGGATATTTTGCCTTGCAAGTGAGCAAAGCATACACCCCTGTGCCTATCCATCACACCAGAAAAAGATGTCTTTTTTCAGCACAACGTGCAAGTTATGGGTCACTCCAGAGGACAATTCACTACTTTGTGTTTGGGACACAAACTTTGTATTTCAGGAAAATTTTTAGTGAATTGTCCCCTGGTACGACCTTTTACTTCCACATCGTGCCAGAAAATGACATCATTTCCTCACAAAACACAGAACAAATGCACATTTTACATGCATGACTTCCCATCAGTCGCCTTTCCCCCCACCAGCCAGGTGAGTGGAGGTGGGAGTAGGGGCTGAGGGCAGGGGATCCCTCAGGTTGCATCACCTTGTTCCTCCTTTAGCCCTGGGTTTGTGGCATCTCAGACAGCAAAACCACACCCAGCTTCCTTCAGGCCTGTTTCTGGAGCCTCCCTTTCATTAGACCTCTGCTCCCTCCCCTTATGCCCATCAGCCAATCCAGGCCCTCCAGCCAGGAAGACAGGGAGAATTCACTTTGGTTAGTTGGCTGCCTACCTGCCTGTCACAACAGCCCCCATCCCTATAGGGATGTTGCTAGCTGTACAGGGCAGAGGGCTCCTGCCTGCACTAGCTGGGTTCCTACTTCCTGAGCCCACCCCCAGGGCCATTCTCTTTTTGCCCTGTTGGTGTCCCCCAAGTTGCAGGGCAGGCTGTAGAGCAGGCTGACTCAGTGCTGTTGTCAGGTAGGTGCTAATTGATGTCAATGGGGTGTGGCCAAGGAAGGCTGGTCTCCAGCTGCAACTGCTGCAAGCTTCTTCCTCAGACCAGGCCATTATTCCCATCCTTCTTTTTATAATTCTCCAGGAAGTGGATTAGGATATGTCGTACTATAACCATTATTGTAGATCACTAGAAAAAATTTATAAAATTTACAGTGCAATCCTAAACAGAGTTACACCTCGTTGAAGTCAATGGGCTTAGAAGGATATTACCTTTTAATTGTATTGTTGCAAGATCAGTTCCTTTTCATGTAAAAACAAGATATGCTAGTAGTCCTACTCTTATATGTTATGCCTATTCCATCCTAGATCTACTACTGTATCTTATTTTATAACTGAAATGTGTTTGGACTCAATTTTTATACATTTAATAAATGTATCCACAGAAAAAGAATACATTGTCTTCAGGATGTTGTATATCCATTCTTGTGATTCATCTTGTGAGTTATAACAGCTTCTTTTTCCAGCGGTGGAAAACCAACATACTGCTAAAGCTTTTTCCATTATTACTAGCAACTGTTGAATTTGTACATATAATTATTACTATGCCATGGTTTTTCCCCTAGCATCAGAGTTAGTTGAGAGATGGTATCCAGAACACAGCACTCTACAACCCAGATAATTTATCATCCTTTTTGACACAGAAATACATTAAGTGGTTTCAAAGGTATGCTGAGAAAACCTCAGAAAATTTATGGTAATCAAGTAAGCATAAGAAATAAAACTTCTCTGAACCCCATGAAATACAATGACAGTTTCTTGAAATCATATGCCTCTTTCCCTTTTAGCATCAAATCTTGACATTGATTCGAAAACCTAACAACAATTAGCCAACTGGAGTATTGAATCCACTGTTTTTTGACATGCCAATAGGATGATTGTCTCACTTTGCTGCTGTCTGGAAAAGGAAAGAGTGCACACCTTATCTATTTAGCCTGTACTTCTGTTGTGTCACATGTTGATTTAAATTGCAAAGACCACTTTTTTGTTACAAATCTGGTAACACCCAATATAATAGTCTGCCTCCATGTCTATGTTACTAGCAATGTATTCTACAGCTGACTGTTGATTACCCTAAGGACAAGTTGCCTTGGAATGATTTACTATTGGTTCAAGTAGAAAGTTCAGGAAAATAGTTTAAAAATCACTATGCTGCCAAGTTCACTATGCCATGCAAAGTGTTTGCCACCCCTGGCTAAGGCTGGGTCTATATATACAGGAGAATAAAGGGGAAATGGTAAAATGGATTGTATCATTTAAGACTACGGATGTGAGATATCACTTTTGAATGCTTTTCCATATATTTTTTAAAAATCTCTGCCATCAGAAAACTAGCACGTAGAGGAGGAGGTTGTAAACAAACTTTTCCTGTTGCATTCTGTAGGGAGCTTTTACATAGTAGAGCATTAAAATGTTAGTCTGAAGTGGTATGATCCATCTCATTCTGCTGTAGACCAGGCTTAGCCACTGGGAGTGCTTTAATAACTTAGGCTGAATTTACATATGATTCTCAGTTGCATGATTCTTAGCCCGACAATGTGGAAAGAATACACTTTTCTCCATGAATGAGAACATAGCTTAGCGAAGAAGCTATTAGGAGCAGAGAGAGGCTACAATCCCAAAACCATTTTCCTAGGAGTAAGTCCTTCTGAATAAAATGGGACTTATTTCCTAGTAGCTCTGCTTGAGATTGCTCTCCAAGAGCAAGGAAAGAAAGGGTTAAGCAGCTCTTCAGTGTCTTTCTTTCCTCTCTTGATTGCAGCCTCCAAGCATGCTTTGCATTCAAAATCCCAAATTGATATGGGAAAATATCATACAACTGAGTGTCACATGTGGTTTGAACTCTACTGAATAACGAGAATGGAACATCATGTTAGTAAGTTCAGAGAATGGATCAAAATCTGAGAAGATATTGGATTTCATTCTTTGGGGGGAAATAATCAAAAGAAAAAGCTCTGGTCTTCACTTAGCAAATATCCACAAACAAAAACATAGCCAAACTGGTGCCTTCTCTATGAAATTGTCCAGCTTTATAATTTGCCTCAGTGCTTGAAATATGTGGTAGATACGAGTTTTTTAAAGTTATGGATATAAACAGGAACATAATTAAGTAAAAACTTATAATGTTCCTTACATTTTTTCTCTTTTAGAGCAGTGTTTTAAGGAAAGTTCTTATTACTTCCATTTCCAGTGTGACAACATAAGTAGAATCAGAATTTAATTTCTAGGTTAATTGACAAAGATCAGATCTCTTTATTTTCCAAGAATATGATGGGGATTTGCCCATAATCAGTGAAAAACTCAGCAGGAAGTTTACATCTGGTGTCCTAAATTCACATTCAAACTTAACACTGCTGGAACATGATGACTCAAATTGACCAGGAAATAATAATAAGACTAATAAAGATGTATCACATAACTCCCAGGTTTGGTTAAATGAGAATTACTGGGTGATTAAGGGAAAATTACAGCAAAGCAGTCATAGAATAACACTATGCGACTTAAATAATTACATAAAAAACAATTGAAATTAATTTACTCTGCAGTAAGGAGTGGCTCACATTAATAAGGTTAGAAATTTCTGGACTTGTATATGTAGTCCCAGAGATTACCTTCAGCAAATATACATAAAACAGTAGAACTCAGTGAAACACCTTGGCCATCTATACTTATTGATCACTTGAGTATATGAGCCTAATTATATAAGCCTAACTAATGGAAAGCATGATCATCTAGACAAAATTATATAACATATCTGCCCAGATCATGTACCTCAGAGAGAACAGGATGTGAAAAGAATAAAGTGACAGAAGCCAGCAAGGAGGAGGGAGAGTATCATTGATTTCCTTCCAAACAATGTGGAAGTAATTGAAACAGGAAAATAGAGTGCACCACAGATTTCAACTTACTGGGCTTCCACGATCACATCTCATTCATAAATTGGAAGGATGTTTCTCCTTTTCCAACCTTTTATAACGTGTTTATTATAGAATTAATGGATACTAAAGTATCTCCATCTAACTTTATAATGGCTTCACAATAATCTCAGGTACATTTTTTATATTCCCTCATCATTTTAGAAAGTACAAGTCAGATCCTTCGTATATAACTGTTTTGACCTCCTTCACCAAACAGATACTAATGGGCCTATCAGCCAGATGCTTATATCGTTTATCTCTTATGCTAGACAAAAACAGTTCCCAGCATTTCCACATGCCCCAGAAGAAACCATGAATGGAATAAATAAGGCTATTACTTAACTGAATATAAAGAGTGCCAAAACATATTTAACGGTACCCATCTGTTCACCTCCAAGCTGCCAGTGAAGAATTTATATCCTCTTCAATCAGAACAAAGGAAACCGTCTCATATGGCCAAAATGTTCAGAAGGTGCTAGAGTCAATCTGCAACATCTCCGGTTAAAGTATCCTGAGTCTAGTTTTTGAGAAAGACCATTCTTTTCCTGAGACACTGAAGAGCTTCTGCCACTTGCAGATGATGTTGAGCAAGATGGACTGAAATGGCAGAAGGGCTCGCAGACTCACTGGTGGGTGAAGTTGTAGCCAACAGGCGAGGCTGGGGTGGAGAGCAAATGCATCATGGTGCAGGGCATCTGCTGAAAGGAGCAGGGGGAGGAACAAAGGAGAGGCCTGGTTTTGTTGGCCAGCAAAGGCAACAGACAGTTTCCTACCCCATGGTGCCAGCTATGGTAGAGATTTGCTTGTCACAACTTTACAGCAATTTTGAGGCATTGGGCCAGATCCACTGGGGTGAGTCATGCTGACTGGGAGGCTCAACTGTCCCTTTTTTGGGGTCCCCTTAAGGGATCTTGGAGAAGCCAAAGGGTATGTGCCTGGGGCTGACCATTGCAGCCTTCATCCTAGATGGCAGAGACTGACTGGATGGGAGTATAACTCCGCCATCCTGTGGCACCCAACAGGCACATTGGAGAAGCAACCATCAAGCAACAAGATGCTGTTCAATGTAGTGGATCCATTGCCCTATGCCTCACCAATACTCCACTGGTTGTAATCAATAAGTTTGTGGCCTATTTTTATTCAAAGATGGCCTGTTGTGTATTCATTGCCCAGGGCACCTGCCTCACATTAGCCTATACGGATGTAGCTTCCTATGTTTATGTACTTGCCAATTAATTTCTGTGTACAATGCCTTCTAGCTTAGAGGACCAGAAGGAACTGAATATTTCTTGCTGTTCCCCCAGTTCTACACCCTGAACATGTACTGAGGAGTATGAGCAAGTTATCACCATCCCTAAACTAGCAAGTTCTAAGTTGGTAAGTCAGACTGGCCCTCCCAGTAGCATTCTCACCTACCATTACCATCCCGAAGCCCTGAAGGGCTGTGCTAAGGAAACAACCTTACCATCGTGGTTACCTTTCCAAAGGGTCTAGAGTCATTACATAATTAGGCAAATGCTTCCAGTCCATCTAGGACAGGCAAAAAAACAAAGAGCACACAACTGATTGCCACCAAACCTGGATAAAGTGCTTAGGGACAGGACTGTGTGGCTAGCTGTCTCTTTCCTCCACGGTCGGGGACAGAGGGTAGCGCTAGGGGAGAGGGTGTCTGCACACCAACCATTGGTATGCGGCGTCCTCCAGGGGATGATTCTCTCCCCATTGTTGTTCAATCTGTATATGCGCCCCCTCGCCCAGCTGGCACGGAGTTTCGGACTGGGTTGCCACCAGTACACTGATGACACCTAGTTGTATCTGTTGTTGGATGGCCGGCCTGGCTCGGCTCCAGAAGCCCTGATTAGAGTTTTGGATGCCATGTCTGGTTGGGTGAAGCAGAGCAGACTGAAGTTAAATCCCACGAAGACGGAGGTCCTGTACTTAGGTCATGGGACGTTGGAGGGGAGGATCCAGCTTCCGGCCTTCGATGGCACACCTCTTGTGCTTGTTTCACCAGTCAGAAGTCTTGGTGTGATGCTGGACTCCTCTTTATCAATGGGGGACCAGGTCACAGCAGTTGCCCGGTCTGCTTTTTTCCATCTTCGGCAGGCCAGGCAGCTTGCTCCCTATCTCTCAACCTGTGGCCTGGAAACAGTGATCCATGCAATGGTCATCTCCAGATTGGATTACTGTAACTCGCTCTATGCAGGGCTTCCCTTGAGTCTGACCCAGAAATTACAGCGAGTCCAGAACGCTGCTACCCTTGTCTTGATGGGTGTGCTTTTCAGGACACATGTAACTCCAGTTCTGCAGCAGCTACACTGGCTTCCCGTGGAGTTCGAGATCAAGTTCAAGGTTTTGGTATTAACCTATAAAGCTCTAAACAGACTGTGACCAGCATATCTGAGGGTCCATCTCTTCCCATATACTCCCCAGAGGGTGCTGAGATCAGCCAATGAGCACCTACTGGTGGTCCCTGGCCCCAGGGAGGCTTGATTGGCCTCAACCAGGGCCAGGGCCTTTTCAGTTCTGGCCCCAACCTGGTGGAACTCTCTATCTGAGGACAACCGGGCCTGCCAGGATCTTGTCTCCTTCAGGTGGGCCTGTAAGACGGAGATGTTCTGCCAGGCGTATGGTTGAGGCCATCAGGGTTTCCACCAAATGAGCCTCTCTCCCGGTCTTCTCTATGACTGTAGGGGGTATTGACCATCTACCCCCTATATATGAGTGACCACACATGGTTAAGCCACACCTCCACCTCCGTCAGATGTTATATGGTTTTTATAAGGTGAGCAGGTGTTTTATTAGAAATCTGTGTTAATTTATTGTGATTTTATCTTGTATATTTTATCTTATATTTTATCTTCTGTTGTAACCCGCCCTGAGCCCACTTACGGGGAGGGTGGGATATAAATATAATAAATAATAATAATAATAAAATAGCAGCCTGTCCTTATACAACAGGAGCCATCCCCTTTCACTCTCGGAGGATAAAAGGCAGAAGCACTATCTTGGAGGCCAAGAAATCAGACACTGCTAGAACTTACATTGCTGGAGTAGCCCATGATGCTCGAAGAGACACGGATCTAACATCCAGTCTTCTCTGTATAGGGCAGGATGGTCCCAAGGAACTGATGTATGAGTCGGGGCCTCTAGTCCAGTTCAAACAGCTGTAAAGTGTGAAGAATAAATGTCAAAGAGCCAGACATGATCAGCACAGAGATATCCTACTCAGCCCAGAAAGACAGCATGGCACAGAGAGTTACGTTTCTGGGGTTCATAAGCACCCCCATCCCACAAGCAGTGTTTCATACCTGCTAAGCAAATGGTGCTCATTTTTATGGCACTGATGTTATCAGTTACTGCCATGCGCCATTCATTTACTGGGCACTGATGTAAATTCTTTCATGAATAATTTAAAAAAACATTAACACAACCGTGAAGAGGAATTGTTTGTACTATTTGTTTCAGTTGCTAAGTAGATAGTCAAGTAAAGCCTCTTCTAAGAGCAACACCTTAGGATAGGATGCCTGACCGTAAATCCAGAATGGGAACATCAATATATTTAATATGCACAATAGCAACTTCATAGTGGTACAAAGTTTTGAGTGATGAGAAAGAAGTAGTCAAATCTCATTGAAGCTGCACTTCTTACAAAAACACAGATATAACTTAGCTCATTATTTGCAAACCATTTTAAACCATTTTGAAGTTTTGACTGAAGTATTCATTTTCTGACCATGGACTTTTTAAATAAGAGATCAATACAATAATATACATGCTGTTAATTAAATTTATATGGGAATATGTCTATTTCTTTGTGTTGGAAGTACAAGTAAGTAGTAGTGGGCTGGGAAAAGCAAAAGGAACACGTACATTCTGAGGGCCAAAATTTGCCATGCTCTAAAACCTCCGTATGAGATACAGACTAGAGATGGGCTTGAATCGAATAACAACCCCAAAAAAACAACGAACCAGGATCCCCCATACCGCCTGCCAGCTGATAGTTTAAAGGGCCCTGCCGCTTGCAAGGCAGGAAAGGGCCCTTTAAACTGTCAAATGCTCCTTTTCCTCTTGCTCCTAAGCAGCCAGAAAGGGGCATTTAAACCCCATGAACCACGAACCGGTTCATAAACTTGCCCCAGTTCGTACCAGTTTGTGGTTCCTGGTTCGTGAAAACCTACAAACCTCATGGTTCAGTTTTTTTCTGGTTCGTACCCATCTCTAATACAGACCAGAGGCAGTAGTATTGTTGCATGTAATAGTTTAATGAAAGAGAACAACACAGCAGCCAAAAAACTAAGCTCTTAAAACCATAAATACAATCAAAGCTTTAAAAAATTAGAAACAACAGATTTAATTAATCTTTGAATGATATTTTATTTTCTCTAATCATGATTTGCTCTTAAGTGATTCTTGTGAGAGGGCAGATTCAGTATAGCCTTTTCTGCATGCCTACACTGCAGTATACACAATGTTCACAAAGAAATGTCCATGGTTGGAAAAAATATTACTATTAACTCTCAAATGCTGATTAATCAAATAAAATCAGGTCAGCAAACTGTATTAACTAGAGATACACCTTATGCAAGCCATCACTTGACTGAGTTCTCTGTTAAAACCAAAGGTTTTTGGTATTATAATCTAAATTATTTGCGAAGTAGAGATTTTCTAATATGTTATAGGGCACATTACATGTGTCTGATACTGCAGTGAAGTCTAATGGGTTTTGAGTGCTTCCCATCCACCTTCCCAATGCAGAGATTTGAGATGCCAATAAACTCACTCCGTGATAAATCATCCTTTCTTCCTCAATATAAATATGGCCTCACTCTGAGGACACGACAGGAATGTAAGATACATCATTTGTTCCTAAAAAGCAGCCATGGGCAGGGCAACATGGATCAGGACCCTGGCTGGGAAGATTGTTACTAGACATGGGCATGAACCGAAAAAAATCCCGAACCATGTGGTTCGTGGTTCGTCAAATTTCATGAACCATAAACCACAAACTTTCACAAACCTGCCCCTGGTTTGCAAACCGGTTCATTTGGTTCATGAAAACATCACATCTAGGTCAGAAAATCATCACTTCCGGGTCAGCAGAGGGTCACTTCCAGGTCAGCAGAAGGTCACTTCCAGGTCAGCAGACGGTCTGCAGGAAGTCCATCCCCTGTTGCCTAGGAAACTGATTGATTGGCACCAGGCTGTCTGCAGTGACAAACCAAAAAACGAACCAAATGAACCAGCCTAAAAGTTCATGGTGGTTCGTCAGAAATGGGATCTGATGAACCATGGTTCACGAACCACAAACTGGCCTGGTTCGTGCTTAATTTTGGTTCATATTTTGGTTCGTTCCCATCTCTAGTTGTTACCACAACTGCAAATGTCTTCCTGGGTTTCTTTAAGACCCAGTAGAGAAAATGTCTTAACACTGTACAGATACCAGTCTCTCCAGTCTCCACTAGGGATTAAAGTAGCCTAGGAAGCTAATTTTCAATTGTAGACACAGCATAGTGGCAGATCACTCCCCTTTTTCCATCATCACAGATCCACTCAATTGGGATTGGGGGGGTGCCATCTCAGGCTACTTTCTAGAGCCATACTGGTTTTGTATTCATTTTCGGGTTTTTTCCCGTTTAGGATTCCAAAATTATTTTTCAGAATTCCAGGCCCATTATTCCCTATGGAGGAATCTTTCTGGAGCCTGAAGGGGGAAGATTCAATATTTTCTCCAATCATAATGATTCTCTCATAAACCACATGAGAGAAGGATTGGACAGGCCATTGAGTTGCCCCTGAAGAGTGATGTTATTCACCTGTGAGAGCCTCCTCACTCTGTCAGGTGCTCAGGATCACCTGTCATATTTAATACCCCTGCAGCTGAAGCTGATGCTGTTGTAGTGATTCTATCTGTGATTCTGACACTGGGGTGGGAAGCTGAGAAGTGGAAAATGGGAAGCGGTTGTTGATTCCTGCTGTAATCTCTCTTGAGTCTGGGAACCTGCCTGGCCTTGAGAAGTCTATGAATCCCACAACATGTTTTCCTGCTTGCAGAATTTGAGGACTTTTAGAAGAAGGGGGTGGGAATTAGGAGTAGTGTAGGGAACCTTTATCTGCTTCAGACTTGTCTGTAGTCACCAGTCCTAGCAAGGATGGCATAAGTGCATGTAGCTGGTATCTTATCAATAAAGAACTTTAACACCTGAAGTAAAGTCTTTTGAGAGTTGCCTGCATCCTTACACCCTCCCCTCCCCTTTTTTTGCCCAGCAGACATGCAAAAGCAAGAACAACAAACTACTGTGAAATGGCAGACCCAGAGTATTTCCAGGATTAATCAAGATAGAAATATCAGTATATCCAAGAATCCCAGATACAAACAGAATTCCTGAATATACCCCCCAAATACCTTACTAGTATATTTTCAGAGCTGATATACCAAATTGCACACCCCTAGTGTCATGTGTGATTTGGCTCTGGCCTGAATGTATGTTAATATTGAGCAAAAACTTTAAGTAGAACAGAAGTGGATAAATACACACAGGAAGTTATTATTACATTGTAAATGTATATCACGTGTTCTGCAAATATTAACCAAATATTGGCTCGAATCCATGTTACTGTTCATACAGATGCAAGGACTTCCAGCCTCAGAGCTCAATTTTTCTATCTCCCCCTCCTTGGGTAGCCCGAAATACTCAAAAAATCCAGTTCCTGGGGACATTGTACAGGTAGAAGTCCTTGTACCCTCAGAAACAGTGGTGGTGGATTCGGTTTCGTTTTCCCGGCCATGTCGGATGCTCCTCTCCGCAGGTCCGGGAGGAAACGTCCGAGCAGCCTGACCGGGTGGTTGACCCGCGAGGGTTAACCCCCAGACTCCCAGTGAGGGAGACGGGATCCGGAGCGCGGCGGGAAGAACCCCCTGAAAGCAATGCAGGGGGTAAATTGCCCATTTGCTCCAATGGAGGCCGGCAGAGTTGCGCAGCACTTCGCGTGCTGCCGGGCCATGGAGAACAGCAATAAGCAGATTTAAGGTGATAACCTGTAAGTAAGCGAATCCCTTCTGATTTCGAAGCGTATGCGAAGGATTGGTGGGAGTTGAAGCTAAGAAGGCGCGGATTTCTTCCCCTTCGCGGAGTTTCGGAACTTAGTTGGCGCCCCCCCTCCCTAAGATGGCGACGAGAAAGCATAGCCCAGCAATGAGTAAATCGGTGATGACGACGTTACAGGGGAAGGGGGAAACTTTGGAAGAGATGGTGAGATGAGCAGTCTTTGATGCTGTGCAGCCTTTTGTAGCGAAACTGAATGAAATGGGGCAAAAGGTTGATTCAGTGGAAAGCGAAGTGAAAACCATTAAAGAAACAGCGACCGGAGCAGAGCAGTCTGCACACGAGAACGCAGTACTCATGAAAGCAACAAGTAAGGAAGTGAAGCTTTTGGAGAATCAAATAATAGGATTGCAAGTGGACCGTGCCCAAACGGTACTGCGTCTTCAGAATGTAAAAGAGGAGCAAAGTGATAATTTGAAAGATCTGGTGTCTGGACTTTTGACGCCATTCGCAAAGGCAACTAAAGAAGAGTTAAAAAGCGATATTTTGGAAGTCCGGCGGACATCTTCAAAGTATGTAATGAAGCGTCAGCTGCCTTGCGAGATTATTATTGACTTTTCATCTAAGAAGACTCGGGACACCATCTTATATAATTCGTATAATGTGGACTTGGATTATTTGGGCAACAAGGTTAAAATACTGAAGGATGTTCCATTTTTGGCTCGTAAAAGAAGATTTAAGTATAAAGGACTTGCAGCTTTCTTGAGGAAATGTGATGTAAAATATAAATGGTTGTTTCCAGAAGGTGTCTGGTTTAGATATAAGGATCAAACCTATAAGATTACATCGGAAGCGCAGCTGACAGACTTTTTGGTCAACCATCAGGAGTTCCAGCAGGAAGAAAGTTCAAGTCTGAAGGGGAAAGTGGGGGGGAGGAGAGAGCGGGCGCAGCTGCTCCAGCTGCGCAGAGAGAACTGAGACCGAGACGCGGGGGGGGGGGGGGAAGAAAACCTGATCCTGAATGTAGTCTGTATTGTATAAGATCTACCAATCTGATAGCATATTAGAAAGTTAACTTTTAAGAAAAATTGCAGCATGAAGGGAATACAAGACATGTAGTGTAGCGTTTGTTGTTTATATGTTGCTCTTCCCCTTTTCCCAGTCCCCCCTTCCCTTTTTTTTCTCTCCCCCTTATACTTTTGTAGTCTTTTGTAGTTTTTTATGTTAGGTATTAAAAATAAAAAAAAATTAAAAAAAAAAGAAACAGTGGTGGTGGTGGTGGTGTATTTTTAGTCCACCCTCCCCACCAGGCAGGCACAGGGTGGAGTACAACATTTTAATGTACATAAATAACAGTTAAAAACAGATAAAACATTATACAAATAACATTAAAACAACTTTATACAATAAATACAATACAGCTTCTCTTCAGATGGCGACAATAAAATACTATATTTCAGGGCCTAGCTCATATATAGGCTCATGTATAGGGTGGTGGACAGATCCTTAGTGTGGCCAGTGGGGGCCCAACCTAGCCTCCACCATATGCCTGGCGGAACATCTCTGTCTTACAGGCCCAGAGGAAAGAAAACAAATCCTGCCAGGCCCTGGTTTCCTCAGACAGAGAGTTCCACCAGGTCGGTGCCAGGACCAAAAAGGCCCTGGCTCTGGTTGAGGCCAGGCAGGCCTCCCTTGGGCCAGGGACCACCAACAGTTGTTTATTTGTTGAATGAAACATCCTCTGGGGCACATATGGGGAGATATGCTGGGTCCAGTCCGCATAGGGGTTTATAGGTCAACACCAAAACCTTGAACTGGACCCAGTACTCAACCAGCAACCAATGCAGCTGGCATAGTATAGGTGTTATATGTTCCGTAATCAGGACCCTTGCCATTACTCGCGCAGCTGCATTTTGGACCAGCTGTAGCCTCCGGATCAGGCCCAGGGGAAGCCCTGTGTAGAGCAAGTTGCAGTAGTCTAGTCTAGAGGTAACCATTGCTTGGATCACTGCAGTTAAGTCATGGGTCGATAGGTAGGGGACAAGCTTCCGGGCCTGTCTTAGATAGAAAAATGAAGACCAGGCAACCGCTGCGACCTGTGCCTCCATAGTCAGGGAGGCGTCCAGGATCACCCCCAGGCTCCTAACTCTTGAAACCAGTGCAAGTGGCGCTCCATCAAGAGCAGGGAGCCGGAGTCCCATGCCCATGGCCACCAGACCCACATGCAGGACCTCCATCTTTGTGGGATTTAATTTCAACCGACTCCCCAGTAGTATGGATCCAAGCCACCATAAGTGATTGCATTAATGTTCAGATGTCATATTTTCTCCTTTGATGGTTACTGTAACGCTACAGCATTAAAACAAAGCCCCCAAATATCTTGAATCTTCTAACTCCCCCACCTGCTTAATTATTTTATGAGTCACACATATAAATTATAGTACTATATACAGTTAGTTGAATTTATAGCTGCATGAATATACCCATTTTCATTTCTGGAGGAAAGCTGAAATCATGACCATTTGGAAACAATTGAGGGACCCGGAGGATCCCAACTCTTATAGGCCTATTAGTCTGGCAAATCAGGACTATAAAATTTTTGCAAAAATATTACCAAATAGACTTGAGAAAATACTTCCAAGTCTAGTAGGAGAGGATCAATATGGCTTTGTAAAGGGGAGATATATTGGTCACCCTATAAGGAACATGATTAATACTTTATATCATGGAAAAACTGAGGGAAGGTTTGCCCTTTTGAAACTGGATGTTTATAAGGCATTTGATACGTTAAATCATGGGTATTTATTTCAAGTACTAAATAAATACGGTTTTGAAGGCCCCTTTTTGAATGCATTAAAGAAAATTTATAGGGAAGGGAGAGCTATGATTAAAGTTAATGATGATCATACTAAGGAAGTACTGACACAGAGAAGAGTGAAACAGGGATGTCCTCTATCCCCAATGTTGTTTGTTTTAGCTATGGAGCCCTTAGCTGATAGAATTAGGAACAGTATTAGAATTAAAGGGTACAGGGTAGGGAAGGAGGAAATCAAACTAAATTTATATGCAGACGACATATTATTAGTGTTAGGGAACCCTCTGGAAGCTTTGAGAGAATTAATGATAATTTTAGAGGATTTTAAAGCATATTCAGGTTTAGGGATAAACATTAAGAAATCAGAAATAATGTTTAGAAAGATAGATTCGAAGGAACAAAAAGAAATAGCAAAATTAACAGGTATGAAATTAGGAATTAAGAGATTAAAATATTTGGGAATAATAATAACAAAGAATATTAAAAATTTGGTGGGGACAAATTATAAAATAATATGGAGAAAGATACAAAGAAATTTAAACCACTGGAGTAAAAGATATTTAAATATTTTAGGAAAGATAAGGGCAATTAAAATGTTTATAATTCCTAAGATGTTATACCTATTTCAGGTACTACCAGAGTGGATCCCAAAAAGCAATTAGTTACATGGGATCAAGAAATAAAAAAATGGGTGTTTGGGAAGAAAAAAGCTAGAATTTTGAGAAAGGTGATATACTTACCACAAGAAGATTTAGGATGGGGTATGCCACAATTGGAAAGCTATTATGAAGCATTCCAAATAAGGATGTTGATGAAAATTGATGGAAAAGGCTTGGATAAATGGGTGAGATGGGAGGACACTATAAATAGAGGAGCAGGCAAATTTGGAATATTTACACAGAAGGTGAAGAATGAAATTAAAAATACAATAGGCCCAAGACAAACAGCACTAAAAGTCTGGGGGAAACTGCAAACTAATTGGATGCCAAGACTTTCCAAATGGACCCCACTAGAATCCTTAAGTGAGGAATTTAAAAATGTTGAGAAAACATTCTGGAAGAAGTTAAAGGAAAAGGGTTTTTTCAGAGTGAAGGATTTATACAATACTCAGGGGATATTGATACCAGTACAAGAAGTATTAGGGAAAGTGGGAGAACAATATTGGCTAAGGATCATGGCTTTATATAATATTTTGAAACAGAGAAGGCATTGTAGAATACTAAATAAGGAGAATACTCAGCTCGAAAAAATATATTGTATTAAAGATGGCAATAAGAAGGGTATTGCAAGGAAGATATACAACTTAATGAATAAAGACAAAGATTACATGACTGGGATAATACAAACTAAGTGGGAAAGAGGTGAATTTGACAGTACAGGAGATAGATAGACTAATGAAAGGAATATTGGAAATAAAAATAGAAAAATTTAGAGAATTGGAGATGAAATTAATATTGAAATGGTATAGGACACCTTCCCAATTGTCCTATATGATTAAGGGAATGAATTCAAATTGTTGGCATTGCAAGAAGATAAAGGGATATTATGTTCATCTTTGGTGGGAATGTCCTAAAGTAACTGAATTTTGGCAAATGGTTCTGGAAAAGATGGAGGATTTATGTAAAGTTAAATTAGAATTGACAGGGAAGGTATTGTTTATGGTAGTTCTGAGGAATAATGAAGTAGATAATTCTAAACAGGAGTTGTTTAAAACAATGATCATTGCTGCACATGCAGTCATAGCTTATGGCTGGAAGGATGCGGAAAAGTGGACTATGGGTAGATGGAATCTGTATCTATATCAAATGATCCAATCAGACATTCTGGCCATATTAAAACAAGAAAAGACATGGGGGGATAATATATTAGAGATAAGGAAGAAATGGCTTGGGTATATAAATTGGGTAAGGGACGGGGGGGGGCCAACAAAGATACATTTGACAAAATCCAAAGGGTGTGCTTATGGTTGCAAGTATAAAGTATTATTTTCCAATTGGTCGCTTATGGGAGGGGGGGGAGGGTAACATAAAGGGGGAAAGGTTGTATTGATGTAGGATTATGTTAATGTAATGGAAGTGACTATGTATGGCTATGTAAACAAAGACATCAATACAATAAAAAAAATTAAATTTTTAAAAAATCCATTTTCATTTCTTTTCAATTTTGTATAGACATCAGTAGAACAGTCAAGAACTTTGCTAGTATGGTTGTGGGGAAAGTCATCTGCTGTTTCATCCCAGGTTGGGAGAACCCATGTCAACAACTGGGATTTTTTAAAATAGTAAATTCAATAATATCTCCCGGTCCTGATTGGACTAACCATATAGGTGATCTAGGCAACTGCCCGGAGTGCCAGAATTTGAGGAGTTTTTTTTAAAGCCCATGCGGAGCTCCTCTGGGCTCCAAACTATGCTCTTCAGCCAATCTCATCCTTCATTGGGCTTCCCTTGTTACACCAAGACTGGGATATTGGGGTAACGGTGGCTAGCTTGATGAAAATGTCAACCCAGTGTATGGCTGCTGTGAAAATGGCAAATTCCATGCTGGCCATACAAGGAACAGAGAATAAAGCTGCAGCTATCATACTTCCCTTATACAAATCTACAGTGAGACCACACTTGGAATACTGTGTACATTTCTGGTCCCTGCAAACTCATTTAAGGGTCGTTTTTTTTTTAGTTTACAGTTTAGGCTGAAGTTCATGGTAGTTTCTATTTCACTGAAATACTTCCCCCTGCTCCAGTGGATTTGTGATATCAACATTTATTTTCTGGCAAGAGATTTCAGCATCATAAACACTATATAACTGCGCTGTAACATCAAGCCAAGGGGAAGCTAGGTTGAGAAAGAGAACACTCTTATTAAAAACACTAGTATATTCAGCAATAATAACTAGAATAGAGGTAACTTGATGTGACTACATAAATTTGCATTTTTTCTTCAAGTTCTCCCTCTGACACAGGGCACAATTTTAACATGGGGGCATTTTAAAATAAGCTGCTTCTGTAACATGGAATGAAAGGGGTGTCATTCAAGAGAAGGCTTTTATTTGACGGGTTTAAGAAACTGGGTAGAATTGAAAACAAAGTCCTATGTAACTTGATGATGCATTGATTATCTATGCACTGGAGACTGGGTGAAGTTCAAAAACTGAATGTTTCGAGAGTGAATTTCACTCTCACTGGTGTTGCATACACAGCTGAAGTGTTGACTTACATGAAGCGGAAAAGCAGCTTTAGTGGTCAGGAAACATGCTCTGTCTCTTGAACTGAAAATGCATCATTAATGGGGGAAAAGACCACCAAAAACTTTATGATTTATTTTTCTTATACGGCAGTCTGACATCTTATATGTATGTTTTCTCATGAAAACAACTGCTAAAATATTTCCACAGGGCTACTAATATGTGGGACTCTGTAGTACATGTCTGATAGATTTTGTGGAAAATATCTTCCAGCTTTCAGCAGAGCACTGTCAGGCAGCAGCATTTAGAGAAAAGTAGGAGGAAAAATCCATTTTATAAGCCTAAGTCATATCTCCTTAATTATTCTTTTCTAAACCAAATTTAAAAGCGCTGGGCATTTTAGTATTTCTTTGTATGAAAAGTGCTCCCATGATCAACTACCTTGATAACATTTATTTGTTTTTTCTGCACCTTTAGAAGTTCTACAGGATGATCAGGCATCCTGAACCTGATGTAGTATTCCAAATGAACCACATCATAGACTGAATAAGGCTGTCACTCAATCAATCAACTAAATTCAGAAGAGTAATTGGCTAAAGTGACTTCCACATTGGGTGTTTGAATCAGCTTTGGTGCTGATGGGGGGAAAGCTGATGGGGGGAACCCCCCCCACACACACTTTCACAAAGCACTCTGGTGGTCATTTACCTTCTGGCTTTTCCATGGATTTCCTGCAGTCTTTCCTAAACTACTGCTTTGGAAGAGGGCAGCTGCCATGTTGATGGGGAAGACCAGACTTTGCCTGGTACCACCCATATCAGAACCATTTTCTCCATCCCAGACTTCTGCAGACCCCCCCTCCCCCATGCTACCAAAGGGTTATTTGGTAACTGATATATCAGTATTGCATGATAACATAATAGTAGTTAGTGAATTATTTATTTTAAAACCCCAAAAGCTCTTCCCCACAAAGTGGAATGGTAGGAAAATGGCCACCACTGGGGACTATGAAAGATAAAATGAAAGGAAATCAATCACTGTGGAGAAACCAGCCCCATTACTACAACCAGCAGTAGTGGCAACAAGAAAACTTGGGAGAATCATCATCATGAAGTCATCTAATATTTCTTCAACTTTTTAATGTATTTTTTTCTTCAGATTTCTAATTATTTTCAGCATTTCAAAATTAATCAGTTAGTTAAATTTCAGGGTGTTTATATACATAAAAAAACCTAGATGATTAATGTGTCTTCTTTATTATTCCTCATTATAATCAGTATAATCCCCTTTTACTCCTTCCTCGCATCTACTATTCAGAGATATATGTGTGGGCTTGATTCCTAGCTATCATTCCTAGCTAGGAGTGTAAGAATTGGTTTGTGGGATCAAACAAATCAGAATTTTAGATTTCTATGAAGAGTCACAGGGGTCTTTCCTTCACAGCTTTGCAGCTACAGTTTAAAAGTGTTTGGTTTCGGGTCTTATGTTTTAGTAATATGCTCCTCAAACTCCATTTTTGTTTGCTTGGAGTTTGAACTGTTTTTCCATTATCTGGGCAGAAATTGCACTTTTTAACAGAAGACTTTTTTGTATTCTAATCAACAATTATATCCTCTTAGACACATTTGTACCTTTCCTAATATATGGTATGTATTCTACCTGAGCATTTATTGTCAGAGTTTCCAATAATTTCTGTCCTGAAGAGATTTGACCTTCTTTTTCATCTTTCTTTTAACAAATCCCTCATTTTTGAGAAGTTTCATCTATTTGGCTTTCCAGTTACATATAAATTGAAGGAGAATGGAAAAAATCTATAACTATATCCTGTTAAAAGTGAAGAAGACCAGGACAATTCCTGAAGCCCAGAATCTCAGAAGGTCCATCCTCATATCTGGAGCAAAGGTTCCTCCCTTGTCCTTCAAATATCTGCAGGTTTCTTCTCCCCAACCCCATAGCTGCCAGCCAGCAAGAAATTAAATGGCGAGGTATGCAGATTTCTTCATAAAATGAAAGAAATACAGAAAGACATTTGTAATGTTGGTGGAGGTGTGAAAAAATTATTTCTACCAGTTTATGAAGCTTCCTGTGCTTACTTTACAAAAGGAAATAGTAGCTTATGCCAATTTAACTCAGGTTTTGATCAGTCACTGAACAAGAACTGTCCAACCTCTTTGAGCAAATGCAACCAATGACACATGCTACTTAATAATAATAATAACAACAACAACATTTGATTTATATACTGCCCTTTAGGAGGGAGAGAGCTGGATGGTGCCGGGTTGTCTGTTGCTGGCCCAGGGCTGAGAAGCTGAGGGACCAACCTGGCTATAGATCTATTTCTGATCCTTCAGAGACTGCCCCCTCCTCCAGTGCCTCTGCCACTGGCAGTGGATCTGGGTCAGGTTCGCCAGCTGCCTCTTCCTCAGAAGAGTCCTCTGCGTTTCTTTGCTCTGCTGAGCTGGATTGGTCCATGACACCCTATGAATAAGAGAATCATTTATGAGCCAAGAAGTCCCAGATCAAACCTTAGGTCATCTACAAACTTGCATACAACCATGGGCAAGCTACTATTTTTCAGCCTCCATCCCAATAATACTGACTGAACATACAAGACACTCTGAAAATACAGAGGACACAAGCTAAATGAACACAAAGTTACATTATTAAGATGCATATTTGCAAGATGTTCCTGCAGTGAGGATAGTTCTTCCCCTTACTACAACCACCAATGCAATATACTACAGTCCACTCTCTCTACTGGCTCATTCATAGCTTTGTTCATACTTCCAGCAGCTGTCCTTGCTTACCACTGCTCTAAGTGGCAGTGGAAGAAAAAAAAAGTTGGCTTCCTGTGCACTACTACACCACTTCCAGGGAAAACCACAGGATTTCCATAAATCCTTAAGAGTTACCCTCTGTCCCTTTTGAGTTTTCCCTAGAATGGACAGAGCACATAGGATATTTGCCCGCCCCCCCCCCCCACATTCATAGAATCAAAGGGTTGGAAGTAACCTCTAGGGTCATCTAGTCAACCCCCCAGCACAATACAGGAAATTCACAACTACCTGCCCGCCCGCCCGCCCCCCCCCACACACACACACAGTGACACACAAATGCAGAACTTTGTATTTATCTCTGTTGAAATTCATTTTATTTTTTTTAGCCCAGTTTTCCAGCCTGTCAAGATCATCCTGTATTCATTCCTGACTCTGTCTTCTACCATATTTGCTACCCCTCCCAATTTATTATCATCTGCAAATTTAATAAGCATTTCCTCTATTCCTTCATTCAAATCATTTATAAAAATATAGAACAAAATAGGTCCTAGGACTGATCCCTGAGGCACTCTACTTGTGTCACTCTTCTCCAAGAGGATAAGGAACCACTAACTAGCCCTCTTTGGGTGTGATCTGTCAACCAATTACAGATCCACCTAACAGTAATAGGATTCAAACAACATCTTACCAACTTGTCAGCAAGGATATTATGTGGAACCTTATCAAAAGCCTTACTGAAATCAAGATAAACTACATCTACAGCATTCCCCTGATCTTTTTTGACTTTCTCAAAAAAAGAGATAAGGTTAGTCTGACATGACTTGTTCTCGAGAAACTCATGCTGGCTCTTAGTAATCACAGCCATCCTTTCTAAATGCTCAAGGACTGACTGTTTGATGATTTGTTCTAAAACATTTCCAGATATAGACGTCAAGCTGACAGGTCGGTAGTTATCCAGATCCTCCTTTTCCCCCTTCTTGAAGAAGGAAACAACATTTGCCCACCTCCAGTCTTCTGGCACCTCGCCTGTTCTTCAATAATTCTCAAAAATAATGGATGGAGGCTCAGAAATTACATCTGTGAGTTCTTTTAGTACCTTTGGATATAATTCACCATTGTTACCCAAATGGGGGGAGATCTCCATGTGAGCTGGGGGAAATAACATTCAAGGAGATGGGTCCAGAACACACACAGCATAGAGCTTGGGGCAGCCCAATTATAGTGTGAAACATAGCTTGGGGCAGAATTAATGTCTTCTGCTCCAGAGATGAAACAATAAAGTGGGGAAAGCTTGACTGTGCATATCTGGGGGAAACTACAGGTGAGAAAAGTGCTTGATGTCCCACGACTGCCAGATAGGAGGGGATATCAGTTTCCTGAATAGCCCAGATTAGGAAGGAGTGATGAGAAAGGTATGGAAGGATGTTGATGAGATCAAGCAGGAACTCCTGGAAGACCTCTGAAGTGCTTCTCCAGGCAAGAAGGGGCAGCTAGTCAGCCCGACATACCTTCTGGTAATTTTCCAACTCCAGCTGGGGATGGCATCTGTCCTGACTGGCCAGGCAGTGCCCTGTGTTTAAAGCACATGAGGAAGCAGCTTATGATATTTCATACTTAATAAGCTGATCTTTCAATAAGGAGCAGAGATAGGGCTGCTAACACCATGTCCCTGACCCCAAACCATCCACCAGTTGCCATGCATGGCATCTGTACAGCAGAGACCCAGTTACATGGTGAAGGGATAATAGTAAAGCTTATTTGATGCAGTTACTCCAGCAGAGAAGAACTACATTTGTGATGGAGCTGAACTGAGTTATGATTGAATATACACACAAATATGTAATATTATATTATGATTGACATAAGAATAATTTTCTGAAATTACTTTTTCTAACCTCTATTTTTCTCTCATACTTCAAGAATTCATTCAAGTATACATTAATCCTTTTACATAGTGACCCTGGGTATCCACTGAAATTTACCTGGGTAAAGAATTGCCACATTCGTGGACAGAAATTATAGAAATGTAAACACAGGGCAGATCAAAAGGTTTTGCTTTCTTGCATGAGGTAGGATTTAAGTTGACAACAGCAAGAAACTAAAACAGCCTAAATATAAAGTGCATGGGAATTCCAAAGTCTGGAAAGTCCTCATGAAGGATATGAGAGATGTTCCTGGCAAAATGCCCAGTCACCAAGTAAGGCCTGTGAACCTTTAACCACAATGGATATATCTAAGATCCTTTGCAGACTGCAATTTTGCTACACTATGCAATCATGTCTGCTGCAGCATTATTAAACAAGTGTATTTCCGCAGGAGCTGGAAATAACAAAAATTATAATCTGAATCACTGTGGTGTTTTACTTCACCCCCTTCCTCTAGCACCTGTACATTCAAGCATTAGTAAGTGAGTAGAACTGACCAGCCAGCAAATAGCTCAAAAACTCAAAAACTCAAAGCCAGAAGAATAATGGCATGAGAGGCTGTCTGAATTGTCACCAGCCTGCTGACTAACATTCCATCAGGGAAGCATACAGGAAGCTAGGCAAAGCCAGGAAGGACACTGCCCCGGTGCTTCCTTTCTGCCACTTCAAAAATATCAACTAACAGCCTCCTTTCAAGAAGTGCCTTACACAGATTGACATTAACTCTTGGCCTTTGCCTCATATTATGCAGCTGAAAAATAGAAGGAAAGAACTGCGAGTGAATAATAGTGGGTGTTGTTAAGAATAATTATTGTACGGTGGCCTTGTCAAAGGCTTTTGGTAACAAGACAGCTGCTGGGGGGATTGAAAAAATCAAGGCATGTAGCTTGCTCTTTCAAACTATGCTATTCCATAAATCAAGATTTCTTTAGTAAAAGCTTCTTATTTAGGAAAATTCCAACCTAAATGTCTTTGGCCTTTTTTGCACTGCTTTTGGCCCCATACTTCTTTGGGTTTTCTTCTGAATTCCAGATGCTTGACTCCCCCTTCAGATTTCAATGTGGCGCTTTTAAGATTTCTCTTCAGACTTTCTGCCTGTGCCTATTTTTCGATATTTTTCTTGATGCATTTTTCTCCCTCCATCCTCTGTTCTGCCCTCCCCCCACCCCTGTGCTGGCCACTTCTTGCTGATTGGTCTCTATATCCTCCTCTCAGTTCCTCCCTCCTCTTCCCCCCTCCCCCTTCCCCTCATCCGCCTCCTTTCCCAGGATGGATTTTTTTGCATGAAGAAAATTGTATGATGCTATAACATCATAACATAGTAATCTTATTGTGTTGTTCCCCCACCCCACCCCATGCCAGCCTCTGCCTCCCAGCTCTGGGTAACCAGCCTGTGCAGGTCTCCAGTTTGGGTGGGGTATGTGTGTAAATCCTAAACAAAAATATCTACTCAGAGCATGGCTGTCCTGTATCATGGAATTTTTTTTAACCAAGTATAATAATGTTATAATGTCATTATGCTTGGTTAAAAAAAATTCCATGATACAAGACAGCCATGATCCAAGTAGTCATTTGCATATTGCATATTGATGACATCCAATTCCATAGCTTCGAATCAGTTTTCCTAAAGGCTTTATGTAGAGGTTAAATAATATGGGAGATAAGATTGCACCCTGTGGAACCCCACAAGATAATTCCCATTCTGGAGACAGCTGATCTCTGACAGCAACCCTTTGACTCTATTCCATGAGAAACAATTCAAACCAGTCCAGGGCAAATCCCCGATGCCCACTTCCTTTTCTAAAGGCCTCAACAGGATGGCATGGTCTACTGTGTCAAAGGCTGCAGATAGATCCAGGAGGAGGCATGCCCTTTGTCGATATTCAGACGGAGATAATCCACTAACGCTACTAGTGCTGTCTCTGTCCCATGCCCTGGTCTGAATCCAGACTGGAAAGGGTCCAGAGCGCTAGAATTATCCAAGAAGACCTGGTCAGCCACTGACCAGAAGAGTTGGTCAGCCACTGCTCTCTCAATCAACTTGCCCAGAAAGGGCAGATTAGAGACTGGGTGATAATTGGCCACATCACACAAAGAAGTACCTCATAACAATATAATTAAAAGCAGTGTGCAAAAAGTTGGTGGCCAAAATGAATCTGATCCTTAAGGAGTGAACACTCAAAAAGAGAGGAGTACATAATCCATGCAGAAAAGGCCTTTATTCTGAAAATGGCATATATCTCTGGTTTACCAAGCAGAATTAAACAGATTAATTGCATTCACCCAAATTCCCAATACAGTATTGAATGCTTCATCAAAATCTTATACCCTGCAACATCTCTTGAAAGAAAAACATAAGCTGAAGTGTCCAAGGGTTCACAGCAAACCACTTTTTCCTATACAGCTGATAGCATGGCATACTAAATGTAGGAGTTTCCACAAAGCTTTCTAAAATATTTTTGCATTTAGGGCTTTTTGTTTTAATTTGTACTCTTTGTGACTCACAACCCAACATTCCTATGCAAAAATTAACCTTAAAAAATTTAAAAAGATAAAATTCCCAAAGCAAGTATGTAACATCTTATAGACTGAAAAGGGTATACTTAAGTGATGATGGCTGCAATCCTAAGAACATTTTCTTGCAAGTAAGACCCAGTGAATAAAATAGGACTTATTAACACGTAGACCTCTTTAGGATTGCTTCCTTTGTCTAGTTCCACACTGATCTCTCAGACCTGCCATCCTTCTTTTCCACCTTACCCCTTAACTGAAAACTCTTAACTCTTTTTCCAGGTCCTCCATTTGTGTAAGAGTACAGGATTGCATAGTTACTCATCTACATTACTATTCCTCCAATAATTCAGAGGTCTCTCAGTTATTTACCCCGCTGTTGGATGAAGTGCAAAACCTGACTATTCAATAATTGATTCATATAGCCATTGATAGTTTCATTCATTTTACTTTATTCATACTCCACCTTTCTCCCTAATGGAGACTCAATGCTGCCCATATTGTTTTCCTCTCCTCCATTTTATTCTCACAACAACCCTGCAATGTAGATTAGGCTGAGAAAGTGTGACTGACCCACAGTCACCCAGCATGCTTCCATGGCAGAGTGGGGATTCAAGCCTGGGTTTTCCAGATGCTAGTCTATTATTCTAGCCACTTCACCATGCTGAATCAATAAGGCAACATTGGACAGATGTAACCTCTCTGTTGTGAATGATTGTTAGACGGTCATGCCTGGTGTGATACAGGTGTTCTTCCCCCCACCTCCTCTCACCTCAATGATGTCATTCCTAGCATGACATGGGGTGCCCTGGATTGCATGCATGCATGGTAAGTGTCCCCCATGTGTCTCCCTTCCATGCCCCCTCATCCCTGGTTTGCCCCTCCAGGGACCAGGCAACCCTAATCAGTGGTAACTAGAGGTGGGCATGGACTGGGAAAACCCCATGGACCACCAGCCCGTGTTCTGTCAATTTTTGCAGAACACAAACTTTCACAGACCAGCCCCATTCACAGACCGGTTCATCAGTCTGTGGTCCATCATTTCCAGCAGCCCTTGCTCCATCCCCTTCACACTCATAGAGCTCAAACTCACAGAAAATTTTCAGCAGTCTCTTCTCCAGCCACCCTCCAAGTTTGGTCAAGATTGCTTTTCGGACATCCGAGTTACAGACCCCAAAGCAGCCGCCCCCGAAAACTTCCACTAGATACTGGAGTCACAAATGCCAATTGGCTAGCAGCACCAAAAAGTTGCAATGAGGCAAAATCAAACAGAAAAGGGGGGGGGAAGCCCCCTCACTTGTCACTCAGACACCTTCCCTGCCATTGCCTAGGGAATTCATTCTTGCTCCTTGCTCACATAGAGGAGAATGGAGCTCTCTAGTTGGCAGGAAGAGCTGCCTATCAAGGTTTTGAGGGCTAAGACTGGCTGCAGATCATCCACCCCTCTGTTGCCTAGGGAATTTATTCTTGCTCCTTGCTCCATAGAGTGAGCTCTCTGCTCGGCAGGCAGAGCTGCCTATTAAGTTTTTAAGGGCTGCAAAAGGTCTGAGGACATCTTTTCCATTGCCTAGGGCAGGGCTTTTTTCTGGGAAAAGAGGTGGTAGACCTCTCTATCACCACATGTACACGTGCAAAGTGTGTGCATGCTCCCGGAAATGTGTGATGACATCACTTCCAGAAGTGACGTCACTCCCAGAAGTGCCACTGCTTCCTGGAAGTGTTGCCACTTCCCGGAACCCAGCACAAGGCATTACAACCAGATAAATGTTAATAAGCTTGAGAAATTACAAGGTTTGTTTCCTTTCTGTATCCTCCACAAAAAGTGAAATCTTCCATTCCCTTTCCCAAACATTTCATTTATTTGGAACCATATTTTAAAATATGCAAGAAGGAGAGGCCCTCTAAAAATCTAAAACCCATCTCACCAATCTAAATTCTAACAGATTCCCTCTGCCAGCATAGGGGGAAAAATTCCAAAATTCTTTCTCAAAATTCCACAGAGACTAAAATTCCTAATCTAATGAATATTGAATTTTCAAATTTTCAGAGAGGGTTTTGCTTTACTGGAGCAATTCAAAAGAAGATACTCAACTTTATCTGCATTAGATTTATATTTATTTTTAAATGGCTTTTCTGTTGTTGCCTGCAGACTCTACCTTACCAATGGCTAAGCTGTTGTGACATTGTGAAATGCTCATAAATATTTCAATGTCCCACACAAACAATATTCATAAAAACTTCCTTAATACCCATATGACCACTGCAATTTCAGTGATGTTAATCAGTGGAGGGTGGGGATAACCATTTGAGTTACAGCTATCAAGACATAAGAACACCTATGTGCTGATGAATATATTGATGAAAGCCTTCTGTGACAGACACAGCTATCCATACCTAGCATAAAACTGGAATAACCATAACTGATATTTTAACTAATACAAATAACCATAACATATATTTAACTAACACAGAACCAATCTGCATTCAAAAGGTGTGGGAAACATAATAATGTCAACTTCAGTCAACAAAAGAATGAAAGCAACACATTTACACACATACATGCACAGTCCCACCCACCCCATGAAAAGAAAGCAGAATGAACTCAAAGCAGCATGCACACACACACACACACACACAGCTCCCACCCTCCCTGAAAAGCAGAATGAACTCAAAGCAGCACACACACACACAGCCCCACCCCCTGAAAAGAAAGCAGAATGAACTCAAAGCAGCATACACACACAGCCCCACCCACCCACTCCCCCAATGAAAATAAAGCAGAATGAACTCAAAGCAGCTTGACCTCCTCTGCAGAGCCCACGCCTGGCACCAGCTTGATCTCTCTCTCTCTCTCACTCACAGAGGAATGAAAAGAAAGCAGAATGAACACAAAGCACCTTAACCTCTTCTGCAGAGCCCATGCCAGGCCTCAGCTCGCTCTCGCTCTCTCTTACTCACAGAGGAATGAAAAGAAAGCAGAATGAAATCAAAGCAGCCTAGCCTCCTCTGCAGAGCCTGCACTGGGCCCCAGCTGGCTCTCTCTCACACACAGAGAGAGAAATGAAAAGAAAGCAGAATGAACTCAAAGCAGCTTAACCTCCTCTGCAGAGCCCATGGGGCTGAAGGAGGAAGGAATCACATGGGCGGATTCCAGAGCTGCCAGAACACCATTCCAAGGCGTTCCCCCTTAAAAAAAGCCCTGGCCTAGGAAATTGATAGATCAGCACCAGGATGTCTAGACTCACGGACCACAGACCAGCCCAAATGGACCAAAATTCGTGAAAAGGTGAGTCCCACAAACTGAGTGTTCACCAACCACAAACCACACCAGACTATGCAAAATTTTGGTCCATTTTCCAGACCATGCCCACCTCTAGTGATAACTTTAAAATCTAAAGCCTACATGAACACTTGGGCATTTTAAAACCCACCCAATTTAAATAGATAAATTCCCACAACTTTAAGCACATTGGATTTATATATAACCGCTTGATTATTCCTTCTAACAGAAATTTGTCCTGGAACAACTGGAGAACTTACCTTTTCTTTTTCTTTTGGCACAAAAGTAATGTTCACTTGAGTAGATGGCTTGACAGAAAGGGATACAGAAATGATTGCTTCTTTGGGGTCATGGTCAAATGAAAGATTAGTAGGGAAATAGGGCTCTTTTTCTGTCAGTGACAAAATGGCTTTTGCTTGTAATATACCTTCCATAACTGACATTTATTTATTTAAAACATTTATACTCCAGCATATTACTCTTAAGGCTTTGGTTTCATGCTTAGTTCTTTGGAGCCCAGCCTATAACTCCAAAATGATTTAAACCCCATTTTAAAACAAAAGCTGGTCAGTTCATGCCTTGGTTATATATGGGGCTAAGAAGATAAATATGTAAGCAGACTATCAGGAACTAGTTGTAAAGCATGAACTTGGACTTTATTTGTTTTTAAAACAAAAGGTTTTAGAAGTATTTCCTAATTTTTTAAGAATTTTTAGAAGTCTTTCCTAGTCTGAATTTAATTAAAATTTTAAAATACAGAGAAAATATGACATTTTATTAACTGTGGAAGGAATGTAGGTTCTTAACTGCCCATAAGTTCACAAAGATGAATAAGATCAGTTTACAAGGGTTAAGTAAATACAATATTTTATATTGCAGTTCAAATGAATTTTACTTCAACAAAACTGTGTAACAGGCTAAAAATCGCTTTACCAGACTGATTTTTTTAATGAATGTTAATACTCATTATATTACTCTAAAAGTGTGTGCTGCTACTAAACAACCAGATCTACAGAAAGAAATTGTTTGTGACCCACAGCTGAACCATTTTTGCTTCTTTGCTATTCATCTCTGCTTTTATTTTTTGCACCAATCTCCATTTTAACATATTGTTTTACATTTCTGAAGTGCTGTCAAAATCAGGCATTCCTGAGTTGGCAGCCGTGGCCAGAGTTTAGGAATAGCAACAGCAAACAACACTGACATGACGACTCACTGCTTATGGCAAATCTGAGAAAAGTAACTAATGAAACAATTCTTGTACCAGAGAGAGGCCCTGTGTGAATAGCTAACTAATGCAGAGGTAACTCATGACCAGCAATGGAGCCTCCAGTCTTTTATTTGCCTACAACAACGTACATTTCTGCACTTGACACTACTTTTGTAAGGTTATATAGCTGAAGAGAGCACGTTCCACTGGTACTTTGGAACGTTCACATTCCTTAAAATTATGCGATTTCAAAATTCAAATATTGTGATCAGCACTTCGCAGGTTCTGGTTCTCAATTAGCAAGCTTCCTCTTCTCTTTTTTATGGGCAAAACCTACACTTATCTCATGGCCCTCTGCAACATTCTCACAGAAATTTTTTAAACATAAAGCTACTTCAAAGAGGTCCAATTAAATTCTTCTCCCATCTGCACTTTTTTCAAAATTCTGGTATTTCCTGAAAAGTTTCAAAGTCATACTTTTTCAACTGAGGGGATCAGCCAGAAAGATACTATTTCACCAAGTTTTTCTTTTTTATTATTTAAAAAAAAAATCAGCGTATCTTCAGATGTTAAACTGAATTACATAATAAAAAATAGTATCACACAATACAATGACAGCAGATTAGTCTAACCTAAAATATCTTATTAACAACAAAATATATTCTAACCCATAACATAGTTGACTATAAACATATGAATAGTTCTCTTGGGTTTAAAAGGGTAGAATATTGTACTTCTGGTATATTATCTTTTACAAGACCAGTGTGTTATTGCGTGTATATATCACATACAAGAAGCACAATCAATTTAACCCCAGTTTAAACTGAACTACCCTTTCACTCCATTTGGTATCATTGGGATTTCATGCACGTTTCTGAAAATTACTCATTTGTGATTGAAGACAAAACTACACATTCAGAAAAACAAGAATTATAGTTCTCCTAATCCCCAACTATATCCTTTCAGGCCCCCAACCAATTATATCCTTTCAGATTGCATTTGGAGAAATAACATGATTGAATATTGCATATTCCATCACAGGGATCCCATTTCCCTGGTAGGGGTGGGGGATCCCCCACTCCCAGCCTCTGCCCCCTGACACTGCTTACCTGGCCAGTGGGGGGTACAGGAAATGGGCCTGGGGCTGCTAAAATATGATCTCCAGCACTCTGTAGAACTTCTTTGTTGCACCGGGAATGACATTATTTCCAGCACAACAAGGAAGTGAAGGCCCTTGCATGGGACCAATTTGAGAAAAATCAGCCCCCAGCACTAGCTTATCAAATTGGTCCAGCACAGGGGCCTTCACTTCCTTGTCACACCAGGGATGTCATTCTCAATGTGACAAGGAAGTCCTCTGGAGTGCATGAACGAGAGGTAAGTTCCTCCCACATGTGCCTCCCATGACCCCCTCCCCATCATTGGGTTTGGGTCCTCAAGGCCCTGGCAATCCTACATCAGACATTCTGACAGGAAGTTACCTCCCCAGGAAGAGAGGTCAAGCTAAACGAGATGCCAGGCAAGTGTTCATTCCAGAGTCGTCACAATTTTATCTGGGAACTGTAGTTTTCAAAGACAGTGCCATGCAGGATTACTGGAGGAGACAAAGGATTCCATTCCATACTATCCATGCCTGGCTCCCTCCTTCCCCTGTTGTGCACCTCTGCTTTCCTCCTGCCTTTGCTCCTTCCAGGAGTACAGGTATGCAGCCACACAGAGCATGGGCGGGGGGAGGGAACCAGCTGTGCAATGAGGCAGAGGGAAGTGGCAGAGGGCTGTGAGGGAATTCTTCCTCTCCCCCAGTGATCCCACGTGGCTCTGTTTTTGAAAACTATCAGTCCCAGGTAAAACTGCATCAGTGGACACTGGAATGAACACTTGCCTGGTATCTTGTTTAGCTTGACCCTTGTCAAGTCTTTTCTCTGACTTGTTTTCTTTTCCCTGGCTGGTTAGCTTTCTATCAGTGCAATCTTATGGAGAGTTAGCCCAGTTCTGTTTGGTCAATTTACTACGATATTTTTCTGTATTCAGTTTGAGAGAATGAAATTTGATTTGGCATTCTAGCGTTCTGCACATGTTCTATTCAAATATGTGTCGGGTTTTGCTTTCTGAACTATAGTTGAAACCCCTGTACTCTTTCAGAGTAAATGGGGGAATTTGTCTGTGGCCGAATCCACACTCACTCACCATCCGCTTATCTTGCACAGTCGTGGCAATCGGGTTCATTCTGCTACTATGCTGGGCATCATCACATTCACCCTTCCAATGTGTCATGGGCTGGGCCCACCCAAGCTGGTAGCCCAGGTACTAACACAAAGCCAAGGAGTGTTCAAGAGTCACAAGCCGAGTCCAGTCTGTAGTCAGAGCCCAAGGTAAACGCCAGGGGTGTGTCCAAGATCCAAAAAGCCAAGCCAAGTCCAGTCCATAGGTCAGAGCACGAGGGTATCAAGTCAAGGTGCAGGCAAGAGCAAGACACAAGGTACCAGGGAGTGGTTGTAGGTAGTTGACACGTTGCTTCCACGCCTGGCAGTTGCTCCTGACTGGCTTTTATAGCCAGGCGTGATTTTCAGCCAGCTGCTGGGGCTCCATCCTGATGCTACTCATCGTTGCTCTCCAGCAGCTGGCGTTGGCTCAGGAGGCGAGCACTGCGCCGTCTCTCCTGCAGTTCCAGTCTCTGGCGCTGCCTGCGGCGCTCTCTAGGTGTGGGTGAGCCTGGGGGGGGTGGAAGCCCCTGGCTGGGCTTCCCCTGTGGTGCTGGCAGTCCCTGACTGAGCCTCCCCTGTGGAAGTTCCTGGCTGAGCTTCCCCTGTGGTATTGGGGCTAGAGGGTGCTGGTGTCTCAGCTGCTGGCTGTGGGCTTTGATCAGCCAGTAGCTGCTGCTCCTGATTGCCGGCTTCTGCTGAGTCAGGGCTAGAGCTGGCTACACAGAACTCTTCTTCTCCTGATGTTGCCAAGTAGGCCCCCTCCCCTGCTTTAAGGCCTGCCATGACCTGTGTTAAAGTTTCCTGCATTGCTGTTTCACTGCTGCACCAAAGACTGCTTTGCACGTGTGTGCTCTAGTACACGTGTCAGTTTCCGGTCTGCTGTTTTATTACCTTGCTGCTGCAATAGACTGTGCAGTTTACTGACTCCATGTTTGGATAACTGCACAAAGGACTCTCTTTCTGGGCAGCCCTGCCCTGACCTGTATCTGGACTTCCCAGTGTGTGTTTGGACTTTATCACAAGTGTGCCCCGTGCCTGCATTGCCATCTGCCACGGACCGTGCCTGTTCCCTGCTTTGGACTGTGTTTTAAAGTGTTGTTCCCGCTGCCTCCATGGAAGCCTGCCTCATATGGGCCCAAGCCGCTGCTAGCAGCCGGGCGCCTGCCGGGGAAACCTCCAACGAGCCTGGCTAGGCGCTCCCTGGTCAGTTCCCGCCTGGAGCCTCCCGCGGGCCGGTCCCCGAGCTTGCCCTCGCTACCGGGCAGCCTGCAAACCAGCCTCAGCTATGCCCAGCCGGCATCCATGTTCTCAGGCAGCCAGAAGACCCTGGGAAGAAGACTGCTTTGGGAAGCCATTTCGGCGAAGCGGGCACACCACGTCCGCAGCGGGAGCCCCTCGCCCCGCTCTGCATATCTTAGGAGCCACCCCGGAGAAGGAACTAAGTGCCGACCATCCCAAGCACTTAGAGAATGCATCTCAAAGAAACCTCCGCATTCCAGAAGTTGATGACATCAGGACAAGCCCTGTCCGCTGGAACATCCTTTCAGCCCACTTGGATTTCCCCCTCCCTCTTTTGTCCCCTCTTCCTGAGGTGTCACTTATCACGATCTGATTACCAAAGTGGCCCATCCAAGCCATTCAGTAGCCCATTAGACCCTTTGTTTTAATCTGTGAGAGCCACCAAGTACAGCACCAGCCCCAGGGTACGTTTTGGGGTATTTAAGCTGGTCTCCCAGACCACTCGGTACCTCGGCCATTCCCTATCCAGACCTCCTTGCTGTCCGTCTGTGGTTCCAGTGCTGGCATTGGGCCACCCTCGCTGCCGTGTCTCTGCTTCGCTCCAGGATTGTGAGTATTTCCCTTACCATCGTTGGGAACCCGCTAATGCGAACGTCTCTGTATTTCCTACTCTGTATTTCTTAGACCTTGTGTGTTCTTTGTATGATTGTGCAAGCTAGGCTTATGCTACACTCAATACACGTGTTTGGACCTTACTCCTTGTCTGCCTCTTTTTCACTAGAGTGTCTGGGATCGGGACCTCCGTATACATAGGTTATGATCCTCGCTTAATATTAATAGTTACAGACTGCTACAGCTAATTCCCCATTATAATAAAGAGCAGTTCTGGTAACACTGAGGAGTCCTGACTGGCTACACGAGGCTCCTCTCCTCCAGAGGAGACCTCACTCTCAGACTGGGCCATGACACAGTGCGTCTTCATGGTGCAATCATTTCTCCACACGCCACTGAGTAAAGCGTTACAGTGGGTGGTTCCATCCTCCGCCGTCAGAATTGACAGCGCACATCACTTCCCTTTTTTAATTAAAAAAAAAAGTCAATTTTTCGGTATACCGATATTCCAACTTTTAAGAAATGGCAATGTACCCTCCCCCTCATCTTTGATTGGCTCCTTTTTTGCTCATCACAGACCACTTTCTAACAATTGGCTGGTTGGTATGGTGGGCAAATTTGAAATTAGATTGTCACATTAAAGGCATTGTCCGGAAATTCTGCTGCTCAGAGTGGTTTTCTGCTTTTAGTAGTTAACAACATGAATGCTCAGAGTGTGATATTTGTGATGATGGCTCAGATTGTGGTTGGCATGCTTCGCAGCACAGCCATGTGACACCACAAGATGATGCATTCTGTCTTTCGCACATGGTAGAATCTCCCACCTGTGTCCTAAGCTTTCAGGAATATATTTGTTTTCCGCACCTGCCGTTTACTGGAGACGATCGTTGTGGGAAATACAGGATTGCTCAGCTTGGCTCCTCACACTCTTAAAAATGGTGAGACACAGTAGGGAAACAGTCCCCACGTGACATGTGCATGCTTTGGTGACCGTTTCTTTTCCTGCGCAAACCTCTGCTCACTACAGTTGGTTTACCGGTATACAGACCTTTCTGCACTATGCAAAAAAAAAAAAAAGGCGGGGAGAAAACAGATTTCCGCCACTTTCATGTGGTTTGGAAGGAAGGCGCAATTGTGGCGCAGTGATGGTGGGGAACACGCGGAATAGGAAAGCGTGTGAGTATCTGCATGAACAGCGCACTGCTTGCTGAAAAGGCATGGAAACAAAAAGGAAGTGTGGATTCGGCCTGTGTCAGAATAGCATCAGTGACAATCTTTTTTAAAAAATTGTGTATGTGTTGCAATGGCCCTTTTCCATCCCCTTTACCCCTTCAAAATTCAAATTTGGGGGCAGGAAAATAAAGGAAAACTCTCTTTGGTCTGTTCTGGTCATGCATAGATTACATCAACATGTTGGTGCAGTGCAGAGAATCATGCATGCGTTCCTACTGATCTCCCGATTTCTACATTTTTTATTTATACAAAAGAGGTGGGAAAACAGTCAAATCATTGTGGATAAAAATAATAATAATAAAAAATCCCTAGGGGTGAATTATAGGTTCCAACATCCTTGGAAAAAATGGTAATGAGAGAAGACAGCCTGCTCTCAGGAACCAAACTATCGATTGGTGGGCAGTGCATTACATTTATTTTAAAAATATGATGTAATGGTGCAAAAGTGCAAAAAAATTTATAAACTTTTTTTAAGGGGAGGGGAATGGCCACAAACGATGAATGTAGGAAGACAAACTGCAGTGACAAGCAGAGGACAAATGATCTGGATCAGAGGGGGGGAAGAGAGGGGATGGAAAAGGCGTGCCAAAATGTTGCAGCTTAACCAATCAGGATGCAGGGGGAAGAAGAAGGAGGAGAAAGGCTGGTCCTGCATTGGTCAAACTCTGCCACAACTTCATTGTAAAGAAAACATCAGCATATACGCACCAGGAGAAAAGCTGAAGAAAAGCCAGGGAGAAATCGCTTCTGTGCTGGAGGCAACCTGTCCCTGTGCAGAACTCATTTTACAATTTGAACCAGTTTGAACTCTAAGATATTTAGACCATAAGAAATTGGCCTTACTCCTGCCTAATACCAACTCACCATAGGATTACACTGTATGTTTAAGAAACTATATTCTAAAATGATATAGTGCCTTTTCAGAATATAAGGTATCAGATCTCTCTAGATAGATGGCAAGGGGTATGGAGAGATATTAAAAATTTTAAATCAACTGCATACAGAGAAAACCACTATAAAATGTATTATCGATGGTATATCTCTCCAGCTAAGCTAGCAGAAATGTATGCTTGTTCCGACAGATGTTGGAAATGTGGTGTAGAAAGACGTACCTTTTTCATTCTTGGCAGACATGTAAAAAAGCTAAGGAATTCTGGAATATGGTCTCATTGTTCATAAAGAAAATGTTGGATTTGCATATTACCCTAGATCCCATGATATTTTTATTGTCTATGTTTGATAGCAAGTTTCCAAAGGAACAAAAATACTTATTGCAACATATTATTACTGCTGCAAGACTGGTATATGCACAAGTCTGGAAACAAAAGTGCGTACCTGATGAGAAAAAATTAATAGAGAAGTTGTTACATTGTATAGAAATGGACAGACTTACCTCAATTCTGAATTTAGAAAATAACAAAACTTTTGTAGACAGATGGAAAGACATATATGTCAGGCTGAATTTGACAACCAAGTATATTATATCATGAAACTTATATTAGTTATTATATCGGATGTATAATCAAGTTATATAAGAATATCACTTTGCAGTATTATTGCACCACTCCCCTGTGTAAATAATTGAAAATTCTTAATAAAAATATTTTTTTAAAAAAATGATATAGTGCCTTTTAAGAATATGTAAATTAGTTCACAATCACAGTGAAAATACTGTTTCTCAGGAAGCATTTAGACACAACATTTTGTTCTCTGGTTTGTGCAATGCGGTGCCCCCAGAAAAGGTAGATATGGTTTTATCTGTTACAGTCCCAGGCTTACTGTGGGCTTTCAGACAACAGAGCCTAACTCATCCAATGCCAAGTACCTCCTTCACAGACATGCAGACTAGCATAGAGCCAAGTATACATATTCATTGCAGGTTTAGATCCCAGGGAACAACACATTGAAATTGAATTTCATACCCCTCCCATCAGAGCCTTCTGGAATTCCTTCTAGTTCCATGTTTTAGTTTCAATTTTCCCTACGAAATTGCACTGTGTGCCTCTATAGCACGGTCACCTCTAATTTGTAGAGTAAACTGAATTTACTGCAAAAGTGAATATTGTTGACAAACAGTACTCCTAAATTGTTGATGAGTGGGGTACTTCCTAAAGTGACAGAGGCAACAAACCTCCTAAGAGAGTAAAAGGTAATTTCCCTTTAGTCATACAAAAGGAATTATTGTAAACTCATCTCATCTGGCAGTCCTTTTTTGGTTCCACTAAATGGACAAACTGTGAGAAATGAAATAACACTCTGGCATCTGTACTTGCCGTGCTAAAATTACTCAGACTTAGGAAGAACAGAGTTGCTTGTTCAATTTATTCTAGAAAGGGAAGTGCCTGATTTGTTCTTTTTAAGGCTTCCTCCTGCTTTCCTCCAAGGCTCCGCTGAATCCAATCCATGTCTGGCGAGCTGCCTCCCTGGCTATTGATTCAGCATCAGGCAGAAGCCAGACTGGATCTAAAACTGAAGGTCTGCCTTTATTGGAAGAAAACACAGGGTTTGGAGAGAACGGCTCACAGCTGTAAGTTGGTCTTGATACAGGGGAACCCCAAAATATCCTACACTTTATTAGAAGCCAGAATAAGGATAGCACACAATGAACTAGCTGGGTGGCAGATTTTACTGCTGTTAAAAATGAGTGGGAACTGTATCATATGATCTGGTTTTGAGAACGATTGCCTTGAGCTGCGGTTGTGGTCTGAATCCATTTCTCTCTATTTCTTAGCTACAATGAGTGCAAATTTCAGTACTGATTAATTTTAGAACATAATTTAGACAAAGAATTAAAGTAGAAAAAGAACCATCTGGATCATGGAGAATCTTTTGCAGAAAAGACATGGATAAATATATCTCAGAAACAGCCACAGTTCTTCCTTAGTCTAAGAGCCGAAGAACTCTCTGTTCTTCTCTCCCCTGCAGTCTCCTCTCAGTCCCACTAGCTTGCTTGCTTGCTTGCTTGCTTGCTCGCTCGCTCGCTCTCTCCCTGCCTGCCTGCCTATCATCTTGCTCTAATTGTTTCCAGATTTGTGTGGGAGGTCAGGGCCCGGGAGTGCTGCTTCATGCCAAGTTTATAAACAGAGCAGTGTTTCCAGATGGCCACTGGCTCCAGCCTGGCTAGCAGGTTGATTGGGACCAGAATAACAACAGGTGGAGGACAGACAATGAATTCCTTGACACTTATTTTACTCCCTCTCCCCCCCTTCCCATTCAGCAGCCACCACCATTACTACCAGACTCACCAGCGGACCCCTGATATATTCCAGCCACAGCTAGGAGTGGAATGCACTGGAGAAAAACAAGTGACTTCCTCATTTAAGAAAAAGAGGGGCATGAGGTGAAGTCTGCTTTATTTTACTGCCACAGGCTACTTACTCCTGCTGTTAATTAAAGTTGCCTGTGGTAATTTATGGAGGGGATGGATCTTAAAGGTAAAGTGTACAAAAGAACAAGTAGCATCTTTTTTTAAAAAAACCAATTTAACAATATCCCCCATGTTTATGATTTCTTGCTCTAGGAATACATACATCCCCTGCTATTATTTTGGCAGTAGAGTCCAACCTCATATACCTTTACATAAAGAATTCAACTGTCCAGCTCTTTACATTTCCAGCTTTTATTCTTCCATATTGACTGGCTTGAGATTTAAGTATAACGTGAAGGGGAGATGTGTAGATTGTTTCAGAAAACTGGTTTGTGACTGGTTTGTGACACATGCTGTTGTGTTTCTAACCATGTAGTCACATAAAAATGTGATTTTAATGAACTGCATCACTGACTTTCCCAGCCTGAGAGATAAAACCTGAATAAATGGTGTTGCTTTCAGGTCATATAATAATAGGTTAGAATACTGATCCACAGCAGTATGTGGTGTTGCTGTAAATAAACTTAAGCTCATAAAATAACTTACCCATCTAAGCCTATGTGAGACCTCACCAATACCTGTCTTTCCTTTTCCCAATGAGCTAACTGCAGCTTCAAGTGGTGATTTTAATGGGGGAAGTACATGATAAAAGTTTTTTGCCCCACTCCACTACATTGTAGAGACTCATGTTGAACATAATTCTGCACAAATGACTTAATCATCATCATCATATTCATTTTCAACTTATATGCCGCCCCTCAGGATAACTTAACACCCAGTCAGAGCGGTTTACAAAGTATGTTGTTATTATCCCCACAACAAAACACCCTGTGAGGTGGGTGGAGCTGAGAGAGCTCCTAGAAGCTGTGACTGACCCAAGGTCACCCAGCTGGCTTCAAGCGGAGGAGTGAGGAATCAAACCCAGTTCTCCAGATTAGAGTCCTGCGCTCTTAAACACTACACCAAACTGGCTCTCCACCAAACTTCAGCTATCACATCTAGTTTGCCTTGAATGCATATATGGATATGTACTAGAGGTGTCTGTAAACAAAATCCCAAGCCGCAAAAAATCCCAAACCCAAAAAAAAATCCCACTGGTTTTGAGCCTTACTTGTAACTCTCAGGCATGGAAACAGTAGTCCTGGCTGCTTGGTAGTCACAGAAACCCTCCCTCATGTTTTTTTCCAAGTTCTGCCATTCACCAGCAATGTAGCATGAGCTCGCCTTTCACTTGAACCTGTACTGAATTTCACCCTTCCAATCCTGTCTTTGAAAGGGAGGAGTAAAGAGAACTCCCAGCCAACCCCAAAGACAGAGCTGCCAAACTCCTTCCCACATCCTTCCCCCTTCCCCCCGCCTTGTGGGCTGGAGAGACCCTAGAATTATCAGTTTCTCGCTGGTGGCGGGGGATACCCCACTCCCACCCTCTGCCCTCCACCACCACTTACCTGGCCAGTGTGGGGGGAGGCGGGGAAATACCCTCCCAGGGAGCACTCCCAGGCGGCATGGCATGCTCCCACACTCTGCAGTAGGCCAATTTGAGACCCAAACACACTGAATTAGACCCATTTGAGGCCTAAATTGGTCCACTGTGAAGCACAGGAGCTCTCCAGGACCCTCTCGGTAGCTCTCCTGCACTCCACAGTGGACTAAGTTGGGCCTGCCTGGGCTGAAATCAGCTTGCTGTGAGGTGCAGGAGCACTCTAAGGCCCTGCATGACAGCGTCCCGCTGCCCTGGCAGCACTCCCATGCTCCACAGCAGGCTGATTTCGGCCCCAAACAGAACTGATTTGGCCCACTGCAGAGTGCTAGAGCACTGCCAGGAGGGCCCTGGAGACCTCCTGAACTTCAAAGGAGCTCTCAAATGGCCCAAAAGTGTGGGAGGAGCCCCAAATGGGCCAAAAGCAGCCTGCTGAGGCACGCAGGAACACACCCTCAGGCAGTATGATACCCTGCATGATGATGTCATCGCGCAGCCCGAGAGCATGCAAGCAACACAACAACAGTGACTGCCGGATATTCTACCTCCCACCCGGGAGGGTTTGGGGGCAACCCTAAGAGAAACATTTTGTGAAAGTTTTTTGTGAGACTTTTGCTTGCTCAGGGGCCTGTAGAATTCAAATGCTTTGTGCGGTTTGCTTGAAATATGAGGGTTCTTTGATGGACAGGCAGAAGAATCTCCTCTGAAATTTGGTGACACTTAGTTAAAAAAAACCAACTCCGTAGGGAATAATGAAAGTACAAAGATGTGGGGGGGCTGCAATGGAAGCCTTCCTCACTTTCTGAAGGGAAACAAACAACAAACCACAATGAAGGAGGAAGACAAATGCAGAGTTTATAGCAGAAATTTTAAAAAAATTATTGTCAGTCACAATTATCACTGTAAGAGTGGGGAAATGAGAAGAATGCAGACAGGGCTTTGTTTTTAAAATGCTAGCGGCTAGATGAAGCTCTCATTATAGCCGGGGCTGTTATTTGATGTCTAAGGTTGCCACATCTCTCCAGCTACCAGTGTGTGGGGGGGCAGTACTTACTCGGATTCAATCTTCTTAAAGAATCAGCCCTGCATGAATCATAGGAACACTCCCTCAGCTACAATGATGTTACTTCCAGAAGTGACATCATTGCATGCTGGCTGGGAGCAGATACGCCTTCTGTTTGCCCAGGTTACCTCCCAGTGGCAGGCAATTGGCAGGCAGCTTGGCCCCTCCAGATTGGCAGTTGTCGGCAATCAGCAGGCAGAGAGGCAAACTGCTGGAGCTTTCCTGCAGCCGCGCTACACCCTTCTGGACCTCTGGGGGGCACAGGGAGGCACTGGGAAGTCAAACAATTTTGCCCCCCACTCGCTTCCTATTCCTGCATACTCTGCCTCTGCAGGAGTGAATGGTGGGGGACACGGTTTGCCTTTTAAATAATAGGATATGGAATTACACAATTGCAGTACTCTACTGTTCACATACAGTACTCTACTGTTCACATATTTATCAAAAACTTTTGCATTTAAAACTTTGAGCAGGAAATCAATGGTAGAACGGAGTAGTACACATGCCCAGTTTCTACAGAAGCTGAAAGACAAGACAATGGTATAGCGCAATTCCGCATGTACTAAAAAAAAGGGAAAGTTGGGCAAGAATGTGCCAATGTCATTTGTGACAAGGCATAGATAAAGAACACATTTTCTGTTTTGGAACTTTTTTTTCTGCGACAAGCACCCACAAAAAAAGCATGAGGGCGATGCATGTGAAAGGTGAGTTCTCAAAGCAGATCTAGGCCAACCACCTCGTGCGCACGCTGAATGATGACATCACTTTGGTGATGTCATCACGCAGGGTGGAACAGTGGAGGCAGCATGCGGGGATGGGAAGCTGCCCGCGCCATTCGCCTCCCCGCAGGTGAATGGTGTGGGTGGCCTCACAGCCCCGCGCGCTGCCTTTCGCCTGCCCCACAGGATAGGGGGCAGCCAGCTTGCCATGCACCACCTGCCCTGCAGGGCAGGCAAAAGGCAGCGCAGCCACCCGCACCATTCGCCTGCCCCGCAGGACAGGGGGTGGCCGGCCGCCCCCTGTCCTGCAGGGCAGGCGAAAGGCAACGTGGGGGGCTGCGAGGCGCAGGGGGCTGCTGCCTGTGCCCTCTGGCAGCTGGCAGCTGCTCCCGGCGCCCCCTCCCTGGTGACGCTGGGGGCAGACTACCACCCCTGCCCCCCCTCGATCCAGCCCTGTCGAGAAGACATGGCTTTGGGACAGGGAAAACCCCCAAAAGTTGAAACATGTGGAAGCGGCCTAAATCTCTGCCTACTGCTTTCATTACATGTAGCCTAATGTTAAGAGAAGGTAAATTATTCTATTTGACCATCACTATTAACTGGGCCACACTGGCTAACTATTACTGTAAATGTGTAATTAACATATATGAATTTAAAACTGAATTTTCAAAAATAAATTTGAAAAGAATTTTACAAGAAATTAGTGTAAACACATATGTTGATATATGATCTACATGTGCGTTTTCCATGTTGGTTTCTTTTTCCTTTAATGAATACTTATCAAAGATGATATACATATGCCCTGTTTGTTTTTTTTTAAATTCTAGAAAAACAGTTTCGAATGTGTCTGATACATAGCCCATCAGTCCCAGAGCTCGTACAAATTGGTCCCAAACTATGTTTAAAAGTAAGCCACATAGCTGACTTCTAATGTTCCTGCAAGGAGCCAGTTATGCTTCTCCTCAAATAACTTTTGAAACACCTCAAACCAAAATGAAGTTATTTTTCCCTTTCAAAAACTTGGCAGGAGGGTGAAAAGGCTAGTGTGGAGGAGGTGAGAAATACCATTTCCAAATGCTGAAAAAGCCAAGTAAACTGTCTGTAGTAACAACCCAAATTCAGCAATAGTAAGATTATTTACCACACTCATTCAAAATCACTGCTGTTCAAAGATAAAGACGATGCTAGGTGACTGGTGCAAACATTCCAGTAAACGAATAATTTCCATTTTCCAATTAAATTCTCTGAAGGTTTGTTCTTGTGGTACAATAAGAGCCATAGTCATAACTGCGGGCTCTTTGTGCCATTTAGCATCTATGAGTCAAGAATGTGTGGTTTATTTATTTATTATTTATTTATTTACTATATTTATAGTAAATATTTACTATATTTATAGTCCATTTTTCTCACTGAGATTCAAAATGTTTTACATAATGTAAGCTGATACAATCAATATTTAATAAGCAGTGTACTATTTAATAAGCAGTGTACTAGGGTCACAGGAAGCATAGATTATTAAACATGATAAAGAAAAATGCGGAAAAATGTATTACATCAGTAGAAAAAATATTGCATTGTCAACAGGATAATACATTTGCAGGGTGGAACCTGTGGAAGGGACTGAACAGATGAGTGAAGCTGTCATGGCGGAGCATAGGGGGAGAGATGGTCCTGCAAATATGAAGGTCTAAGGCCATGTAGGGCTTTGTATGTGATAACCAGTACCTTGAATTGAACCCAGTAACTGATGGGCAGCCAATGGAATGACTGCATAATGTGTATAATAAGATTGCTCCACCTAGCTCCTCATAATAACCAAGCAGCAGCATTCTGTACCAACTGAGGTCTCTGAGATTACTTTAAGGACAGACCCATATATAGTACATTAGTCTTGATGTTACTGTGTCATGGATCTATGTGGCTAGGTCAACCAATTCAAGGAAGGGGCTGTTTTCCAGGCTTAACAAAATTGGAAGAAACTGTTTTTTGCAACTTGCATCTCCATTACCAGTGCTGGGTTCATTATAACCCGTAAGCTCTTAACCAAGTCAGCAAGAGTCCGCTGAACCCCATTGCAAGTGAGAAGTACAATGTCCTTTAAAGTCCTCAGTAGAGATGGGCACGAAAAACAAAAAAAAAGAACCATGAGGTTCGTGGTTCATGAGTTTTCACGAACCAGGAACCACGAACTGGCATGAACTGGGGCAAGTTTACGAACCAGTTTGTGGGGTTTAAATGCACCTTTTCGGCTGCTTAGCAGTGGCAAGGAAAGGGGCATTTGACAGTTTAAAGGGCCCTTTCCTGCCTTGCAAGTGGCAGGTCCCTTTAAACTATCAAGAATCTCCCCCTCGTCGCCTGTCAGCTGATAGTTTAAAGGGACTTGCCGCTTGCAAGCGGCAGGAAAAGTTTACATGGCCATTTCCCTGGGGAAATAGCCTTTTAAACTGCCCCTTTAATATGACCCAAACGAACCAGTAGACCAGTTCATGGAAGTTCATGGAAACAAGCCACTGGTTCGCGAACCACGGCCTAGTTTGTGCATTTGGGGGGGGGGTCATAATTCGATTCGTGCCCCTCTCTAGTCCTCAGCCTTCCCAACAAGCATTATTTCTATCTGTCAGGACTCAGTTTCAATTTGTCCTGTCTCAGCCATTTAACCACAGCAGTTAGGCAGCAACTCAGGACCTCCTCTGCACCTCTAGGTGATTTGGATAGATATAGAGCTATGTGTCATCATTATTCTCATTTTTGTAACTGGTATACTTTAATATAATTTCATTTTTGAATTTATAGTTTAATTTACAATTAATTTACTATATTATAATTTAATTCATAATTTAAATCATAAGAAAATCCATCATATCTAAGAAAATACCATATTGTGTGGTATTTCTCTACTGCAAGCAGTTGTAATGGCAGAGGAGTAAATGATGTTCAAATGTTATAGAGATTAGTTCTCACTGATACATTGTTTTCCAATATGTGTTAGAAAGCCAAACTCATATGATGCATCACCATTCTCGAGGGTACATGTGCAAGCTCTGCAAAAAGAGGCACACACTTATACTAATTTGGATTTGGTCCCATTAATTATTCCAGTATTGATTTTTACTTCTTTTATATTTCATATTTCTAAGAAATAAAGTGGAACTTTTTAAAATTTCTGCTATTCTTTCGTGGATTAAAAAGAAAAAGAAACGAGACACCTAGAAAATGCAGCTTATACAGATTCTTTGTTTTATTACTTTACATCAGTTTCAATTCAGAAACACATTTCAAATAGAATAAAGAAATTAAACAGGCTTAATATATACATGGAAGTAAAGGATTACAACTTATTAAAGAACAAACCTAACCCAAAACAATGCAAATAAAATTTCTGTGCACATCTGTGTGCAAAAGGAAATGTTAACACCATTTTTAAAATTCAGGAAAAAAAACTAGATGTTTTGTTCTTTATCATGTTCCAGCATATCTAGCAACAATAGCTGTTCATTGTGGTTTGTGTGTCTGAGTATATATGTGCCATCAAGTTGCAATTGAGTTAGCCAACCCCAGCAAAAGACTTTCAAGGCAAGTAAGAAGCAGAGGTGGTTTGCCAGTGCCTTCCTATGCAGACTCTTTCTTGGTCACCCATCCAACTACTGACTCTGCTTAGCTTCTGAGATTTGAAGAGATTGGGCTATCCCATGTTGCCCTCCCTACCCTCATTGTGGCTTACTACACCATATATATAAACCTAATGAGAGAGACAGAAAATGCAAACATATCATTTTGGACCTTACACAACAAGTGAGTATCTCACAAACCTGTGCTGTCAAACTTGCACGTCTTCTTGTCAAAAGATTTACTGAAATCCAGTATACTGGATACTGAATATTGAAACTACATTGAGAGCATCCCCACAATCCAGTAAACCTGTCACTCCATCATAGAATGAGATGAGGTTGGTCTGGCAGAACCTCTTGGGGACAAATCCATGCTGACTTCCCCGTATCACAACATTGTCGGTCAGATGCTTCCGGACTGACACCTTTAATATCTCCTCATCATCCATCTAACCATCCTAGAGTCTTTAAGGGTGTTTGCTACTCCTCCCAATTTACTGTCATCTGCAAATTTAATGAGTAATCTCTTCACTTCCTTGTCCAGATCATTTATAAAAATATTCAAAAAAACTGGACCTAGAACCAAGCCCAGTGACACTCCATTGGACACCTCCCTCCAATAGGATGTGATGCCATTGTCAACTACTCTTTGGGTGCAGTTATTCTGCCTGTTTCCCATCCATCTAACCATCCTACAGTCCAGTCCACAGTCCACCAGTTTATCTATCAGAACATCATGAGGAACCTAGAGAAAAGCTTTACTGAAATCTAGTTGTATTTTTTTAGTAGTAATCATAGAAGAAAAGAAGGATAAGAAGTAGATCAACCACATAATGTTGAAATTAAACATTATAAGCAATATGGAGCTTGTTGGAAGAGGAACTCTAATAATGTCCCTTGCTTAAGTTTCAGAAGGGAACAAACCAGAAAGTTAGAATTACAGAGAAATCAGATCTGTTTACTCTTTGCTCTCTACTGCCCTGTCACTATCCTTCGATGTGTAGATTACTAGTAATCTCAAGACTTCCTCCACATGACATCCTCTTCTTTCTCTCTTTGTCACAGTCTCCCTTCTATCCCTCTCTCCTTACCATCTTGCACCGTGGATGTAGGGCCTGTCCTGACATCCAGTGCCAACGTTAAACTACATAGATAGGAAACAAGAGAGAGCCTTTTCAGAGTATGGAGTTCCCACAATAAAGGACTCTCATTTCTTTTCTAAACCTAAGCCAAGCCTGAGTGTAAATTTTTTATTTTCCCTCTCTCATGTACACTAGCCAGCAAAGCTCCTTCAGCCAGCACACTCTTTCCTGCAAATGATGCAACTCTCTTAATAGAGCCAGTACTCCTAATGACACTCCAAGGCTCATGTTTCCCCCTCTCCCATGTAACTGAGTTTTTCCCACCTCCACCAGCTATAGCAAATGATGGGAATGTCGGTGGGGAAATTCCCAGTCTGATGCTGTTACAGCCCTAGGTAAATGACGCTAAACATTGGGGAGGGGAGAGGGGGAGATGCCAATATGGGGATACCTTTTTGGCAGGAAACATGTATCATGTATAACATGTAATTCCAGTTTGTGATATGTCACTGAATGAAGCATGTGTGTAGTTGACAGCTGTTTCATAGAAAGCATTGTTAGCGGCCGTGTTGATCCCAAAGTAAAAATTTTTAAAACCTTAGAACATAATCCATATAATACCTTTTATAATACCTTCTCTAGGTGGGACGATCCTTGTATACATTGGTGGAGATCCTTCAGTTACCCCACCACCACCCTTGCTGCCTTCTTGCTGCTAATTCCTCCCAACTTGCAAAGAGACCTTCCCTTTGGGTAACATTGGGATATTCACTTTGGAGAAGAGGAGGTTGAAGGGAGACATGATTATTCTCTTTAAGTATTTGAAGTCCTTATGTGGTTGATCTACTTCTTATCCTTCTTTTTCTATGATTACTAGTAAAAAAAAGTAGAACTAGATTTCAGTAAAACTTTTGACAAGGTTCCTCATGATGTTCTGATGGGTAAAGAGGTGGCTTGTGTGGACTGGACTCTAGGATGGTTAGATGGATAGAGAACTGGCTGAATAACCACACTCAAAGAGTTGTTGTCAATGGCATCACATCTGATTAGAGGGATATGTCCAGTGGAGTGTCACAGGGCTCAGTCCTGGCCCCAGTGTTTTTCAATATTTTTGTAAAGTGAATGGATTACTCATTAAATTTGCAGACGACACCAAACTGGGAGGAGTAACAAACACCCTTGAAGACAGGGATAGAATTCAACAAGATCTGAACACACTGAAAAAGTGGGCAGATTTGAATAAGATGCAGTTTAACATGTATAAGTGCCAGGTTCTCCACCTGGGTAACAGAAATGCAAAGCATGCATACTGGAAGAGGGATACACAAGCAGCGCATGTGAACATAATCTTGGGATACCAGTGGATAGGAAGCTAAATATGAGCACTCAGTGTGATGCAGGAGCAAAAAAGGCAGATGCAATCTTGGGGTATATTAACAAATAATAATAATATAATATAATAGCTTTCGATTTATATACCACCCTTCAGGACAACTTAATGCCCACTCAGAGCAGTTTACAAAGTATGTTACTATTGGTTGTTGTGGGTTTTCCGGGCTGTATTGCCGTGGTCTTGGCATTGTAGTTCCTGACGTTTCGCCAGCAGCTGTGGCTGGCATCTTCAGAGGTGTAGCACCAAAAGACAGAGATCTCTCAGTGTCACAGTGTGGAAAAGATGTAGGTCATTTGTATCTACTCAGGAGGGGTGGGGTTGAGCTGAGTCATCCTGTAAGAGTTTCCCAGGGTGTGGAATGCTAATGGCGGGAGGCTTCACTGTATCCTGAGGAGGTTCTTTTGCATCTGGATTGGTGCTTGATGTGCTAATCTTCTATGCAGGGCTATTGTCGGGGATAGAATGTTTTGTTAGCCTGGTGTTTTTCAGAACTGGAAACCATGCTCTGTTCATTCTTAAGGTTTCTTCTTTCCTGTTGAAGTTTTGCTTATGCTTGTGAATTTCAATGGCTTCCCTGTGCAGTCTGACAAAGTAGTTGGAAGTGTTGTCCAGTTTTGGTGTCCTGGAATAAGATACTGTGCCCTGTTTGAGTTAGGCTATGTTCAGCCACTGCTGATTTTTCAGGTTGTCCAAGTCTGCAGTGTCTTTCATGTTCTTTTATTCTTGTCTGGATGCTACGCTTTGTGGTCCCGATGTAAACTTGTCCACAGCTGCAGGGTATACGGTATACTCCTGCAGAGGTGAGGGGGTCTCTACTGTCTTTTGCTGATCGTAGCATCTGTTGTATTTATTGGGTGGGTCTGAATACTGCTTGTAGGTTATGCTTTTTCATAAGCTTTCCCATCTGATCAGTAATTCCTTTGATATATGGCAAAAACACTTTTCCTGTAGGAGACTGTTTTTCCTTGGTTGTTTGATTCATCCTGGGTTTGATTGCTCTTCGGATTTCATTTCTGGAGTAGCCATTTGCCTGAAGTGCGTGGTTTAGATGATTAATTTCCTCACTGAGAAAGTGCAGCTCACATATCCGTCTTGTACGATCCACTAATGTTTTTATTATGTCTCTTTTCTGTCGGGGGTGGTGATTGGAGTTTTTGTGTAAGTACCGATCAGTGTGAGTTGGTTTCCTGTAGACCTTGTGACCTAACTGAAAGTTTGCTTTGCGGATGACCAAGGTATCCAGGAATGGGAGTTTTCCCTCGATTTCTTTCTCCATTGTGAATTGTATGTTCAGGTGGATGTTGTTGAGATGATTCAAAAACCCCACATCGGGAAAACCTCGTCTTACATCAAAGATTCAGCAGATTTCATCAACAAAATCAGTTCTCTGAAACTCAATCCACAAGACATACTTGTCAGTTTTGATGTTGTATCCCTGTTTACCAAGGTTCCAGTAAAAGACACTATTGCACTTATTAATCAGATTTTCCCAGAGGATGTAACAGCCTTATTCCACCATTGTCTGACAACCAGTTACTTCCAATGGAACAACGAATTCTATGAACAGATGGATGGGGTGGCCATGGGGAGCCCACTCAGCTCAGTTATAGCAAACTTCTACATGGAAAATTTTGAAAAAACAGCTCTAGAATCAGCACCCCACAAACCTAGTGTATGGTTCCGGTTTGTGGATGATACATTTATCATTTGGAGCCATGGGGAGGAAGAATTGATGGGGTTTTTGAATCATCTCAACAACATCCACCTGAACATACAATTCACAATGGAGAAAGAAATCGAGGGAAAACTCCCATTCCTGGATACCTTGGTCATCCGCAAAGCAAACTTTCAGTTAGGTCACAAGGTCTACAGGAAACCAACTCACACTGATCGGCACTTACACAAAAACTCCAATCACCACCCCCGACAGAAAAGAGGCATAATGAAAACATTAGTGGATCGTGCAAGACGGATATGTGAGCCGCACTTTCTCAGTGAGGAAATTAATCATCTAAACCACGCACTTCAGGCAAATGGCTACTCCAGAAATGAAATCCGAAGAGCAATCAAACCCAGGATGAATCAAACAACCAAGGAAAAACAGTCTCCTACAGGAAAAGTGTTTTTGCCATATATCAAAGGAATTACTGATCAGATGGGAAAGCTTATGAAAAAGCATAACCTTCAAGCAGTATTCAGACCCACCCGAAAAATACAACAGATGCTACGATCAGCAAAAGACAGTAGAGACCCCCTCACCTCTGCAGGAGTATACCGTATACCCTGCAGCTGTGGACAAGTTTACATCGGGACCACAAAGCGTAGCATCCAGACAAGAATAAAAGAACATGAAAGACGCTGCAGACTTGGACAACCTGAAAAATCAGCAGTGGCTGAACATAGCCTAACTCAAACAGGGCACAGTATCTTATTCCAGGACACCAAAATACTGGACAACACTTCCAACTACTTTGTCAGACTGCACAGGGAAGCCATTGAAATTCACAAGCATAAGCAAAACTTCAACAGGAAAGAAGAAACCTTAAGAATGAACAGAGCATGGTTTCCAGTTCTGAAAAACACCAGGCTAACAAAACATTCTATCCCCGACAATAGCCCTGCAGAGAAGATTAGCACATCAAGCACCAATCCAGATGCAAAAGAACCTCCTCAGGATACAGTGAAGCCTCCCGCCATTAGCATTCCACACCCTGGGAAACTCTTACAGGATGACTCAGCTCAACCCCACCCTTCCTGAGTAGATACAAATGACCTACATCTTTTCCACACTGTGACACTGAGAGATCTCTGTCTTTTGGTGCTACACCTCTGAAGATGCCAGCCACAGCTGCTGGCGAAACGTCAGGAACTACAATGCCAAGACCACGGCAATACAGCCCGGAAAACCCACAACAACCATCGTTCTCCGGCCGTGAAAGCCTTCGTCAATACATATGTTACTATTATCCCCACAACAAAACACCCTGTGAGGTGGGTGGGGTGGAGAGAGCTCCAGAGAGCCGTGACTAGCCCAAGGACACCCAGCTCGCTTCAAGTGGAGGAGTGGAGAATCAAACACAGCTCTCCAGATTAGAGTCCCACGCTCTTAACTACTACACCAAATTGACTAACATCCAGATCACAGGCTGTCACTACATACTGCATACATACCCCACTTGGAGTATTGTGCACAGTTCTAGAGGCCTCTCTTCAAAAAGAATGTGGACAAATTGGAACAGGTGCAGAGGAGAGCAACCAGGATGATCAGGGGCCTGGAAACCAAACCTTATGAGAAAAGATTGAGGGACTCGGTGTTAGCAGTTAGACCTGCCTCCACAAGATTAGTAGGCTTATGGTTATAATTATGCCATAAACCCCTTTTCTGAACATGCTTCAAGCACTAAAATTCCTGCTCAGGCATGCAGAAACATGGCCAGGAGATGGAACATGCAAACATGGAGAATGACAGGCAAGGCCAACTTACCACCTCCCATGCCCCAGAGACATACTAAGGATCCTGATACAATAGGGCCTTCCTGGACTTCCTGAATTAATCAACGCAACACACACTATTGATCTCCCCTTAACTACTTTCCTATTCTTTGGTGATTCAGGGAACTGATAGTCTCACCCATCCACCTCACGGGGCGCCAGTCATAATTGATAACTTTAGTTCCGCCCAGGAAGACCTAATCAAACCTTCACAGTCCATTGTCACACCCTGGAAACAGTTTGCCAGTTCATTGTCCCACCTCAGATAGAATGCACCAGCCCCAAAGACAACTTCTCAATTCTTTGTCCCACCCCAGGAACAATCATTCAAGTCTTTGTTTTGGGGGCAGAAGATGCAATCTTGCCCCTGGGAAGGATCCATGGCATAAATCAGCATCCACCCTCAAACCTCAGTTCGAGCCTTTCTGCCTTGACACACAGGTCACTCAATGCTCTCTCTCCTGGATGCCTGAATGGTAAATATCACTCTATCCAACTTTTCATCACTGCTTTCTAGTTAGTTCTGAATGCATGGTGTGTTGTTTTGTGTGCCGTTGATCTTTGTTAATTTCAATAAAATCCCCTTTTTGGTTGAAACATCTGTCTAGTCATTGAAAGAGTTCTCTAGCAGGGACAATCCTTGTATACATTTGTGGAGATCCCTCAGTTACCCCCTCTCACTACCTTCTCCTTGCTGCTAAATCCCCCCAACTTGCAAGGACACCTTCCCTTTGGGTAACATTGGGATGTTCAGTTCAGAGAAGAGGAGATTGAGGGGAGACATGATTATTCTCTTTAAGTATTTAAAAGGCTGTCACTTAGAGGAGGGAAGGGAGCTGTTCCTGTTAGCCACAGAGGATAGGACTCGAAACAATGGGTTCAAACTACAGAAGCGAAGGTACCGGCTGACCATTAGGAAAAACTTCTTCACTTTAATAGTAATTCAGCAGTGGAATCATATGCCTAGAGATGGGTCCCCTTCATTCAAGGAGCAGCTGCAGAAATACTTGTTGGGAATATTTTAGGCTGTTCTTTCATTGGGCAGGGGTTGGACTAGTTGGTGTGTAAGGTCCCTTCCAGCTCTATGATTCTAACTGCTCTGCTATTTTTGCATCTCCATCAGGGATATGTACTTTTATTTTTGAACAACTTTAAGTCTGCATAAAAATTCAGTGTAAATAGTGTAGGGATACCTGTTGGCAAAATTTAAAAATCTATAACTCCCCAATACATGTTGATGGATGGATGGATGGATGGATGGATGGATGGATGGATGGATGGATGGATGGATGGATGGATGGATGGATATTCCGCCCTCCCCACGAATGGGCTCAAAGTGGATAACAATAGTTCAAACCAATAATAAAATCATAAATACAGACAATACAATTCAATAAAAGACATCGCCCTGATTAGCAGCTATACTTTCTTAACCAGATGAACCAACCAATGGGAACCAAAGCAGGGGGTTACATTAACCCCCCCCCAAACAGGAGACCAGCCAGAAGACTCGACCCTGCCCCAGACTCAGCCATAACAATAACAACAACATTCAATTTATATACCACCCTTCAGGACATCTTAACACCCACTCAGAGTGGTTTACAAAGTTTGTTATCATTATCCCCACAACAACCACCCTGTGAGGTGGGTGGGGCTGCGAGAGCTCCGCAGAGCTGTGACTGACCCAAGCTCACTCAACTGGCTTCAAGTGGAGGAAATCTCTGTCTTACAGGCCCAGCAAAACGATGATTAATCACACTGGGCCTGGGTCTCAGTAGACAGAGAGTTCCACCAGGTTGGCACCAGGACTAAGAAAGCCTTGGCTCTAGTCAATGTGCTGCTTCTTGGGAGTGTTCTTTGGCTCCCAGATGGTATGTTTTGTGAAGGTTTGAAATTCATAGCTCAGAAAATTCTAACAAGTAGATTATCAGATGAAAAGCTAGCAGATGTCTATCATAATGGCTCTGTCTAGTCCTCACAGTATATTACAATGAAGGAAAGTGCCAAAAGCCTCTTCAGACTATGTGATGCTTTTCCTCATATTTAAAATCTTAACCAAGAATGTTAAAAGTGAATTGGGAACAATCACAACATAGCAAAATGTGCATGTTTTGGCTGCTTCTCAGGCCATGCTAGACATGCAGTTTTTTAAAGAGTTGGGTATGAAGAACTTGAGTTCCTTGCAGCTTCATAGCAATGTTGGAGAATGGCTGTTAAAAAATAAATGAGAGCCCAAAGAGCAGCAGAATGCCTCCATGGAGGGAGGAGGGGCTCCCCTTCCCCTCTCAAACTGTTTCTCTGTGTCATAATAGCACAGGGGGAGTTTTTCTCCTTGTTTTTACTGCTCCATGTGTACAGAATACTCCACGTGGAGCAGAAAAAACAGGGGGGGGACCTCTCTCCTGTGTTATTTTGACATGGGGAAACAGCTTGAGGGGGAGCCCCTCCTCTCCCCATGGAGGCATTCTGAGTCCAGAATGCAAGATAACTAATTTCTGTTTTATAGTTAAGGTTGTAGTATTTTTCTTCCTTTCTCCTTGCCTATTTGTACTTTACAGCCTTCTCTGATTATTCAGCATATTTTTAATGTCTGTAATTTTTTTTCATATTTTCAGTTTCCTATCCCTCTGTTTTTATTCTTTTTCTAGTGGTTCTTTCAATTTCTTTGTTTTAGTTTGTGCTTATTTCAAAGTGTACTGTGATTTATGTTAAGATACATTTATATGTGGAATGGAATTATAGGCTAAAATTATGCAATACTTTTTTGTTGTAGAAATATACTACCTATTTGTTTTGTTTCAAATTGCTATTTACAATTGAAAAGTTGCAATTCATTTTCTCTGCCACTACTCAACTGTCCAAAACTCCCCTTAAATTACAGTTAGGAAAACCAATTGTATTGGAATTATTTATTTATTTTTAATTTTAGCCATATTGCATATGGCATATTCTTGCCATACACATTATGTACACATTATACACAGAGTTAAGGTAGAAAAGAAAAGTGTAATTAAGCTATAACAGTTCTTTAATTTCCAGACAATTTTAATGAACTTTGAAGGCAAATATTGAGCTTAGTATGATTGTTCTCATTGCCCAACTATAGTGACAGACCTCACAATACAGCCAGTGTGGTGTCATGATTATTAGACTATCAAACTCTGACTGGGCAAATCTAGATCCAAATCCCACTCAGCCACAGAGCTGAGTGTCCTTGGACCGGTCACCTTCTCAGACTAAGGCCGTTTCCACGCATCCTTAGAGGGATGGCCCAATCACTGAATGCTGGCAGCTTTTCTCCTTCACTCCACACATCACTGATTTCAAAGAGGTAGCAGGCTATTTGGCTTCCAGTTTTTCAGTGTCTTTTTGGGGACACAGAAAAGTGTGGCAAATTGCATCTTCTTAAAAAGGTGCCAAAAAAACAGAAGCCAAACAGCCTGCTACCACTTTGAAATCGGAGATGTGGGGAGTGAAGGAGAAAAGCTGCCAGCCTTCAGTGAGTGGGTCGTCCCTTTAACGACGTGTGAAAATGGCCTAAGCTACCTCACAAGGGACAGGATCCTTGCAAGAGAGGTCAGATAAAAGTCTAATAAATGGATCATAAGTGTGGCATACCATTTTGTATATCACTCTACAGAACACAAGCCACTATTTTTCCCACCTTTGCATCTGTTCTTTCCAGAACAGAGGATAAGTAATATCTTATCAATAGACCTCAGGTACTTTCTTGCTGCCCTTTCCATTATTCCAACCCTTTCCATTACTCCAACCCTGTGCCTGGATAGTACATCAAATTTGCCGGTGCTTGCATTTTTAAATCCACCCTGAACCTGCCAATGCGGGGAGGGTGGAATAGAAATTGAAACAAACAACCAAACAAACAAATAAATTGTGGAATTTGATATGATCTTCTTTTACTTCCTTCTGCAGCAACGAACCAAACATAATTTGTTCATTTCAAGTTTGTATACCTTACCTTTCAGACAATTATGCTAGGAATTACCTGAATTCTTTAACTACAAGCCCTTCTGCCACTGTGCACTACATTGTGCCTGATCAGTACATATAGCATATCATAATTTAGATGGCAGGTGCTAATACACTAAATATTTGGCATAGAGGGTTCTTCCAGTTTCTTATGTGAACAAATTAAGCTGCCTTATTGCAAGATTGAACAATGGCTTCATGGTGTCTGTAATATCATAGTACTACCATATCAAGTGTCTGTTCTCAAATGGCTAGCAGAAACTTCTCAGGACTACTGTTCTTTGGTAGGCCTTTATGGAATATTCACTGTAGTCTCACTCAATTATATATCTATTACAGTTTCCCTGTTCAGTATTTTATGCTATATGCATTATATCAATTCAGAGCATCAGTGCTCCCAAGAAAAGGGTGCAAATAGCACAATTCCAGAAACTACTCTCCAGAATTTTCACAAGTATCATCCATATGGAAAGGACATCCTCTGGCAAGGAAAGGACAAGTAACACAAGCATTTGTGGATGAAGCATGGCTTTACATAAAACTGCAGCTTAAGTTTGAAAAGATGTTATTAATCTAACTCAAGAGAGCAAAGAAATAAATCAGCTGTAATTTATGAACAAAAACATATTTGTCCTCTAGAGTTAGACCCCCTTAGAGTGTGTGGGTTTAGAAGGAAGAAGTCAAACTTTGAAAAATTTGCAAGTGAAACTAAAGAAAGAAAGCATGACATCAGCAAATCAATCAATACCATGAAGTTTCAGTTACACACACAGGGCAGGAGCCAAATCATTAAATGTATTTCCACTTCAGAAGTATGTATTCTATCAAGAATAATAACATATTGGATGGAAAGTAGCAATGACAATTGCAAAGCTGCACCCAGGGACAGATTTGTCTTGATAAGAAATCAAACTGAGATGCTTAAAAAAAATCTATTTTTACCCCCCAAATTTTTTTCTCTTAAAATTAATTAACACATTCTAGAATCTTTCCAAAATGTCATAAAGGAGCAAGTTTATATATTAAGAAATAATATAGTTATTATTACAAGTAACCTCAACTGGAATACTATAAAGAATGCATAGGTCAAATCCACATTACTCATTCTAAGTCGCATGTTCCCCGCATTCCCCACGCAATCCCGAGTGCTGGTCACATTACCTCATTAAACAGATGCATTTCATTCGCATTTCTCCCGAATATGTGGTCACAGGCTTTCAATGGGAGTTTCACGGTGCCCGTGAACAGGCCAATGCGCAATTTACGTGGTTTTCCACCCCCCTTCCTGTCTCTCCGGCTGTTCCGAGAGTTCCTATTGGCTGATTCAACTTGCAAGTGCTCCGTAGTCTGCAAAAGACTGTTTTTGACTTCATAGCATTGGATTTATTGATTATGCTGTTTCTGAATCAAATCTGGTAGTTTGAAAAATCATTTTGGGGTGAATCCATCCTCAGAATGGACTCGCAAAACTTCCTTTTTAACTGTTTTTTTTATATATATATATTACTGTAATATCGAAATTATGAAATATCGAAATAATGACACTCCAAGGAAGTGAAACTTCAGTAAAATTCAAGCACTGAACTGTCCTGCCTAGAAAATGCCCACGAAAGCTTCCCACATGCTTCCAAATTTCCAAAAAGGAAATGGGAGAGAGCCATCAGTGCTGTCAGTGGGGGAAAGAGAGGCATCATTATCTTCAATGATGTTTCTTTATAAGGCAAGATCGAAATAACGGAAAAGTGCGCTAAAAAAAATTTTTAAAATGGGCGGGAAAAAAGGTCCCGCCCAAAAAAGCGGTTTTCGAGCGGCCGTGTGACCGGAGGGACGCGCGAGAAAGATGGATTGGAAGCAGGAATGTGAACAAAGAGGAAAAAATCGCGGATTGGAGGCAAACGGAAGATATCCAATAAACATGCGGGTAATGGGTGAATGTGGATTTGATCATAATTACCTCTTCTTCTACCTCCTTCATCTCTTCTTGTTGTTCAGCCACTTTTTTCTACTTTTAATTCTTTCATAATTTTTTTCATTATTGCTGCCTGAGGAAAAAGCAGTCAATAGATCTGACCCTGTGACAGAAACCTTTGTCAAGTAATTTCCAACTTTGCTAGTCTACAACAAAACCTTTCTCACTCTAACCTTCTAACACTTCAAAATCTGGTGATGAGTGGAGCTATAGGATTCATCTTTTTAAAAAAAATATATATGCATTATTTATTGATCCCCCACTCCCATCCTGTGCCCCTGCCTCTACTCACCTGGCAGGTGGGGGAGGAAAGGTAGGTGCGCTCCTGGGGTGGTGCGACAACATCACTTCTGGGAGTGATGTCATTGTGCCACCCCTGAAAGCGTTCCTGCATTTCTCAGCAGGCCAATTTTGGCCTCAGGCTGAATCAGGCCCATTTAGGCTCAAATTGGCTCATTGAGAAGTGTGTGCACACTCCCACACCTGTGCGATGACATCATTCCCGGAAGTGATATCATCATGTAGGTGCAGAAGTGTGCATGCACAAGGGAATGCCAACAAGGTAAACAACAGGTCCCACCCTCCCATCAGGAGGGTAGAAGGGCCTGGCATCCCAACACTGAGACTCATAGAATAAGTCATTATGGGTAGGACACTCAATGAACAATATAGTAGGGTAAGGATAACATAAATTTGAAAACAAGTAGAAATATGATACAGAACTGAAAAACAATGCTGAAACAAAAAAAGCAGAAATCCAATACAGTACTGACTATCCCTGTACCGAGACATCTTTCTGAACCATTTCCTTATAGCACAGTGTCAGGTGCTCAGGATCACCTGTCATATTCAATACCCCCCTGCAACTGAAACTGATGCTGTTGGGGTGATCCTGTTATTTGAACCCGGGGAGGGAAACTGGGAACAGGAGGTATTGGTTCCTGTTGTAATCTTTCCCAAGCCTGGGAGCCTGCTTGACCTTGAGCAGTCTATGAATCACACAGCCTATATCTGGGGGTGGGGAGGAATTAGGAGTAGCTGATATCTGCTTGACACTTGTCTGTAGCCGCCAGTCCTAGCAAGGATAGCGTAAGTGTATGATACTGGCATCTTATCAATAAAGAACTTTTACTCATGAAGTGAAGTCTTTTGAGGGTTGCCTGGCATCCTTATACACAGCCCTATTATCTGTACAAGCAAACTCTCCTAAACAATTCGGTTTTGAACAGTTTGCAGAACAGCAGGAGAGTGGAAGTTTTCCTGACCTCTTCAGGCAAGCCGTTCCATAAGGGGGGAACGACTACAGAGAACTCACATGTATGGGTAGCTGTTGATTTTGTCCATTTGCAGAGTTGCCCTGCAGAAGGCTCTGTTTCTCAGACTATGGAATCCCTGTTATTTAGAGTTCGTCTCCCCCTTCTGCAAGAAGCACAAGTTTCTTGATTTCAAAAGGTTTATTGAAAGACTAGGCTCTGATACAAGTGTCCATATTTCAAGGCCTAAAGAAGACTTGACTGAACCAAGGCATTGTTGAGAATGAGATACAAAACGAAACCAGCAATACATCTAACCCCTCGTTCCCACCCTCCCCCCACAGTTCTGTATGCTGAGAACGTGGACGTGGGAAGGTCTGGGCTGCCAAGGTCTTTGGCTGAAGAGACAGATAAGAAGTATTCTCTTCCATGGAAAATGCGGTCAAAACAACATCTGGACCTGGAGGGAGAAAAAGCTTAACACCTACAACTTAAACATGGCGTAACTCTGGTTAAGAACATGAGCTTTAAAAGAGATCCTGGCATTCTGCCCCCCTTAAGACCCCCCTCCTCTCACCTCAATGGGCCTGCTTTGTTGGGATACTTAGCATGAAATTTGGAAAGGAGTCTTGGGGCCCTGACATGGGAAGCTTCCACCCACTCCCTAACCCCTCTTCAAAGTCCTTCCACCTAATTAAGTAATACAGCTTGTTGTATCTGCGTTTAGAGTCCAGGATTTCCTCGACTTCTTAGTGCATCTGATCATCAATTAGCGTTGGAGGGGGTATTGGGGTGTTTGCGTGCCAAACATCAGGTGGAGGTGCTTTTTTGAGTAAGCTGATGTGAAACGTGGGGTGCACTTGGCGAAGATTCTTTGGGAGTGCTAGTTCCACAGTGACTTTATTTATTACTCTCTTGACTGGGAAAGGACCCAGGTACTTTAATCCCAGTTTCTTACTAGACTGTTCAACTCTGAAGTTTTTGGTGGAGACATAAACCTTGTCTCCAGGCTGCAATTCCCATTGCTCCACACGATGGCGATCGGCATACTTTTTGTAGTCAGCTTTTGCTTTATCCAAAGTTTTCTGAACTGTAGTCCACTGTTTGTAGAGGGAGGTCCACCACTCTCCTAGGTCTCCAGGATTTCTGCTTCCGGGTTGCAGATCAAAAGGGAATGCTACTCCTTCATAGCCATGCACCACCTTAAACGGCGTTTCCCCAGTGGAACTGTGGACCGAGTTGTTATAGGCGTATTCTGCGAAATGGAGCAGTTGGGTCCAGTTATCCTGTTGGAAATTAATGTAGCACCTGAGAAATTGCTCTAGCACTTGATTAGTTCTTTTGGACTGCCCATCGCTCTCAGGATGGTGGGCGGAGCTAATTCCTTGTTCGATGCCGGCCAGTTGCAATAGCTCCCGCCAGAAGGTGGCAACAAATTGTCCGCCCTGATCCGATATCACCTTGGAGGGAAAAGAGTGTAGCTTAACAATGTGCTTCATGAATAGAGTGGCAAGCTTTTTAGCTGATGGTATGGTGGTACACGGAATAAAATGGGCTTGTTTGGAAAATAAGTCCACTACTACCAAAATGCAAGTGCAGCCTTTTGAAGGGGGTAACTCTGTAATAAAGTCCATAGAAATTACTTCCCAGGGGCGATTTGGAGTTTCCAGAGGTTGCAAAAGTCCTGGAGGTTTTCCCCTCCTAGGTTTGGCCATAATGCAAGTAGGGCAAGAAGCTACATATTGAGATGTATCCTTCCGCATTCCTGGCCACCAGAACTGTCTTTGAACTAAATGTAAAGTCTTCAAGTAACCGATATGGCCAGCGGTACGGGCGTCATGACATTGTTGTAATACTTCTTTCCTGAGGCTAACTGGAATGTATAGTTTGCCCTCTTTAATCCAGTCCCCTGCTTCCGTTTGAGACATTTTTTTCTCTGGGCACTCACTCCCCCTCTTTTTCCACCTCGCTTTTCACTTTAGCTCTCCCTTTTGCTCGCTCTGCAGCTTGGTTGTTTGGCTACGCATCGTAACCACACCTCCCAACTGGACGGGGGAAAAGACAGTGTCGATAGTCTCCTCCCTCCTGCTTTGGAGTTGGGGCATGCGCGAGAGAGCGTCTGCTAGGAAGTTTGATTTACCAGGTAGGAAGTTTAAAGTGAAAGCAAATTTCGAAAAGAACTCAGCCCATGTTTGGCATTAAGTCGACAGGGAGTTTGAAGGGCTTCCAAGTTTTTATGATCAGTCCACACTTCAAACGGGTGGTGAGCTCCTTCCAACCAATGTTGCCATGTAGTGAGGGCTACCTTAACTACAAACGCTTCCTTTTCCCACAGATTCCAGTTACGTTCAGCCTTGGTAAACTTCCTGGATAAGTACGCGCATGGCCGAATTTTACCATCCTCCCCTCTCTGAAGGAGCACTCCGCCCACGGCCACATCACTCGCGTCCACTTGTACTATAAAGGGGTGATTCTCATCTGGGTGCTGTAGCACCAGTTTGGAAGTAAATTGGTCTTTCAACTTTTCGAACGCCTCCTGGCAATCGGGCCCCCAATTCAGTTTATTAGTGGGCTTACTGGCTCGCTCCCCCTTTCCTTTTGTTTTCAGCAAGTCTGTTAACGGGAGGGCAATTTGGGCAAAACCCTCAATAAACTCCTTTATATAAAAACTTATGCAAGACTTCATTGATCATGGCCATGTAAACAGATGGAGCTCCAGATAAGCCGAAAGGCATGACCAGATATTTGTACTGGCCTAAGGGCATATTGAACGCAGTTTTCCACTCATCCCCTTCTCTAATCCAGACATGAAAATAAGCATCTTTAAGGTCCAACTTTGAAAAGATCTTACCCTGCGCCACCACGCTCAGCAGGTCTCAGATCAACGGGATTGGGTAGGCGTTGGTCATTGACACTGTGTTGATGCCTCGGAAGTCGGTGCACAGTTTCAGCCCCCCATCTTTCTTTTTCACGAATAGGACAGGGGCTGCATGAGGGGAGCTGGCCGGCCGAATGAAACCCCTCTCCAGGTTTTTGTCTATAAACTGTCGTAACTCCTCCCTCTCAGCTGGGCTCATGGAATATAGTTTCCCTTTGGGGAGACTTTCCCCCGGAATCAGTTCAATTGCACAGTCAGTCTTTCGGTGGGGCGGCAAGCTGTCCGCCTCCTCCTCGCTAAAGGCTTTCGTCAAGTCTCAGTACTCCACTTGAATGAGGTTGAGGTCTTCTATGGTTAGCAATGCTACTTCCAAATTCAACGAGGCTTCTTCCCCCCACTCCGTTCGCCAATGATGGTTGCAGCAGTATTCCCGGTCAAATACAATCATTCCTTTGGCCCAGTTAATGTAGGGATTATGGTCCCAAAGCCATCGACTGCCCAAGATGAGGGGATATTTAGCCGCTTGGCTTACGATATAGGATCGGCTTTCCCAATGCTTACCCATCCCGGTGGGCACCTGCTCCGTTTCCCGGACAGCTGGATTCATATTGGAGCCTGTCCGGGGTCTGAGCCCCAGCCCCCAGACTTGACAAGAGGGAACAGCAGGGGACAAAAGGGTGGCAGCAACTCCACCCCCCAAGCCGGCAACCAGGGCCAGAACCTACCTACTCCATGGGGAAGGGGCAAAAGGCCAGTACCTCAGAGGGGTGGAGGGGGCAAGGAGAAACCAGCCAGCCCCACCCTCCAGGGGGAAGAGAGGGGGCTAAGCAGGCCGGAGGGAAAGGGACACAGCAGGGAGAAGGTGGGTCCAGCAGCAGCAGCAGCAACCCAAGCAGAGCCCTTACCTGGCAGGGAGAGGACGCCGCCACTGCAGCCCAGAGCCACACCATGGCTAGAAGACAGCAGCCTGGCTCAGGAGTTGCTAGAAGCCAAGCCTCTCCAGGGGGGCTGCCACAGGCATTCTGGGGGAGGAGATGGGTAACCCCGCCCAGCATTGCTGAGCAGGCAGCGCAGAAGCTGGCTAAGGCAGCTCCTCGTGAGCAGGGCCAGGCAAGCTCAGTAGCTCAGAGGCTGGCCGGGGCAGCTCCTCGTGAGCAAGGCCAGGCAAGCTCAATAGCACAAGGGCTGGCTGGGGCAGCTCCTCGTGAGCAAGGCCAAGGAGCCCTCAGCTGGGGATGGCTCGCACTCAACCCCACCCTGCCAGCATGGCAAAAGGGCCCAGGAGGGATTAGTGGTTGGAGGGAAACACCTGGAGGAATGCACAGCTGGGCCCAGTCAGGAGAGGGAACAAGCCTGGAAGGAGGGCGGGGTGGAGAAAGGAAACCCTATAAAGGGTGGCTGGGAAGAGCTCTGCGGTGGTGGGTGTGAGTGAGGAGTGATGATGTGGAGTGAGAGCAGTAGGATGCAAGGGTGGAGGCTTGGAGGAGAGTTCTGGAAGGAGGAGATGGAGGACACAGAGGGTAAGCAGGCCAGGTTGAGCAGGCCAGCGAGTGGACTGAGAGGGAGTCTGGGTGAGGTATACCGCCCCTCCTTCCACAGAGCAGGGTCCTGCAGAGTCCCCGGCCCCCCTGTGACGTCAGGAGCAGACCGCCCAGTGCCACGCCCAGCGGCAGCTGCGGCAAGCCCTGACAAGTTGGTGGCCCGTACGGGGAGAGACGTTCCGACGCAGGCGCCAGTCAAGGGGCGGCCTTCCAAGGCCGCCACCCCAGTGGAGCTCGGACTGTGGCTGGAGAAACGCCAGGATAGGATGTGGGGAAGGCTGGAGGCAGCCTACCCAGCTGCTCCAGCGGAACTAACACTGACAGCAGAGCCGCAGATGCAAGCCGGCGCGCTCACAGAGGCCTTGCCAAGGGTTTGCGCCTTCGTTTGGGAAAATAACCCACCGCCTGGCAAGCAGGTGCAGAGTCTATGCGCCACCGTGAGGATAGGCCGGCCTATCCTACAAGCCCTATTGGACTCCGGGAGTGCAGTCTCAGCAATTCAACCCCAGCTTCTCCCAGCTGCCACCCCAGTGCACCGCTGGATCCCGGTGACGGACGTGATGGGCCGCACCCAGCCGTACCCTACGGCCCTAATCACAATAGAGTACCTAGGGGTCTGCCACCAAATGGAAGTTGCCCGGGTAGCCCACCTACCCGTGCCAGTGCTGCTGGGAAGAGACGCCCCAGGGTTCTTCAGGCTCCTCAAGCAGGCAACGGAGAAATTGGGAAGAGACGCCCCCGGGAATGCCGGGCTGCTGCTGGAGGCGGCAGGGGAATTGGCAGGCCCTCAAGTTGCCACCGCTCTGCAAGTGGAGGAGGCCAACGACCAGGGCGAGGGTCCCTCTGTCAGACCAGGGGCAGAACCACAGGTTGAAGACCCAGCGGGACCCCCGGCAGACCGCCCATTCCGCGATGCCCAAGGGGCAGATGAGTCCTTGCAGCGCTTGCGAGAGACAGCCGCTCGTGAGGAGGAGCAGGTGCGGGATGAACGGAGGTCCCAGCGGCTCCCTCGCATCGAGAAGCAAGGAGGGGTTTGGGTTCGCCTAGCTCGTGCCCCAAGTGGCCAGGGGGAGGTCCGCCAGCTATTGGTGCCGGCGGCCTATCGGGCCGAAGTCCTCCGCACGGCCCATGAGCATGCGTGGGCCGGGCATCTGGGGCACCACAAGACCCTGAAGAAGATCCTTGAACAGTTCTTCTGGCCCTCCGTGAATGCAGATGTGAAGGCCCACTGCCGCTCGTGTCCCACCTGCCAGCGGGTGGCAGCCCGCCGCCCACCGAAGGCCCCCCTCTCCCCGCTACCCGTCATGGAGACACCCTTCCAACGGATCGCGATGGACTTCATTGGACCGCTGCCACGCACACCCCGGGGCCATCGCTTTGCCCTGGTGATTGTGGACTATGCCACGCGGTTCCCCGAGGTCATCCCGCTGAAAACCATGCAGACCCGGGGGTGGTCCGGGCCCTGTCCAAGTTTTTCGCGATGGTGGGGCTGCCAGATGAAATCCTGACGGATCGAGGGGGCCCGTTCCGTGCCACAGCCATGCGCCAACTCTGCCGGAATTTGGGGATCCGGCAGGTGTTCACCTCGGCTTACCACCCTCAACCAGATGGTTTGGCAGAGTGGCTGAACCAGACTGTCAAGGAGGCCCTGAAGAAGATGACACGGGACAAGCCTCACCAGTGGGACCTGTACATCGACCCGCTCATGTTCGCCCTCAGGGAGACCCCGCAGGCCTCCACTGGCTTCAGCCCATTCGAGCTGCTATATGGGCGCAAGCCACGAGGGATGCTCTCCCGGCTGACAGAACGCTGGGGGCCCCAGGCCAGCAACCCTGCGCCCACCCCACAGGAGTACGTGAGCCAGCTCCGTGATCGGGTGCAACAGTCCCAAGCCAAGGCGAACCGCAGACTGACTCGCACCCAGGTGAAGCAGAAAGCCGCCTACGACCGGGGTGCACGGATGAGGACTTTCCAGGCTGGAGAGAAGGTCCTGGTGCACCACTCGGTATTTCCCAGAGAGGGAGGGGACGCTTGGAGGGGCCCCTACCCGATTCGAAGGGTGCTGGGCCCCACTACCTACGAAGTCCAGTGCGGGGTCGGCCGACGTCAGCGGAAGACCCTGCATGTGAACCTCCTGAAGCAGTGGCACGAGCGCCCCGAAGAGGAGTGTGGCATGGCTGAGGACCCATTGGAGCTTCCTGACAGTGAGCTGCCGTGGACCTCTGAAGCCCCGGAGTTTGAGGCGCCCAAGGTGGACCTCCAGCTTGATCCAGCTCAACGGGCCCAGCTACGAGACCTCTGCGCACGGGTTCCCGGGGTCTTCTCCCGCAGGCCAGGCAGCACCAGCCTGATTCAACATGCCATCCCAACCAGCCCGGGGCAGACAGCCCGGGCTACCTGGCGCCCCATCCCCAGGAAGCGGTGGGAGGCAGTGGAGAAGGAGACAAATGAGATGCTCCGGCTGGGTGTAATCGAACCCTCACGGAGTGCCTGGAGGAGCCCGATAGTCCTGGTTCCCAAGCCAGACGGGACCACCCGGTTTTGCATTGACTATCGCGAACTGAATAAGGTGGCCCAGTTCGACGCCTACCCCATGCCCCGAGCAGACGTGCTGGTGGACCACCTGGGGTCCGCCCGCTACCTGTCGGCCCTGGACTTAACAAAGGGCTACTGGCAGGTGCCCGTACGGCTAGAGGACCGGGAGAAGACGGCCTTTGCCACCCCCCAAGGCCTCTTCCAATTCAAGAAGATGCCGTTTGGCCTGCATGGGGCGGCGGCCACCTTTCAGCGGCTGGTGGACCAGGTGCTGGGAGAGTGCCGGGCGTACGCCATGGCATACATTGATGATATTATTATCTTCAGCCCCGACTGGCCCACCCACCTCCAACACCTGGAAGCCGTCTTAAGGGCCCTCCAACGAGCTGGGCTAAGGGCAAACCCAAAAAAGAGCCACCTGGGGTTCCAGGAACTCCAATACCTGGGCTTCGTGGTCGGGGGAGGACAAGTCAGGCCACCACCAGACAAGGTGGCCTCAATAGCCGACGCCCCACAGCCCAAGACCAAGAAGCAGGTTCGGAGATTCCTAGGACTGCTGGGGTATTATGGGCGGTTCATCCCCCACTTTGCCTCCCGAGCGGCGCCCCTGACGGACAGCTTAAGGAAGGGGCTGCCCAACCAAGTCCGGTGGACCCCAGAACTAGAGGCAGCTTTCAAAGACCTGCGTTCCGCCCTCTCTAACGCCACTGCCCTGTGGAACCCGGACTTTGACCGGCCCTTCACACTGGCCACAGACGCTTCGGACACCGGCCTCGGGGCTGTGCTGACCCAGGAACGTGACGGAGCAGACGTCCCGATTCTCTTCCTGAGTCGGAAGCTACAGCCCGCCGAGAAGCGCTATGCCACGGTGGAGCGGGAGGCCCTAGCGGTCAAGTGGGCGGTGGGGGCCCTGCAGTACTACCTGGCCAACAACCCCTTTATACTGCTGACGGACCATGCACCCCTGCAGTGGCTCCATCGCATGAAGGCGCACAACCCCAGGGTGCTACGCTGGTACCTCTCCCTTCTACCCTTCCAATTTACCATCAAATACCGCCGGGGGGCACGACATGTGGACGCGGACTATATGTCCCGCATGTTTGAGACTGAGCCAGACCCCCACAACTCAAAGCCAAGCGGGGGGGTGTGTCCGGGGTCTGAGCCCCAGCCCCCAGACTTGACAAGAGGGAACAGCAGGGGACAAAAGGGTGGCAGCAACTCCACCCCCCAAGCCGGCAACCAGGGCCAGAACCTACCTACTCCATGGGGAAGGGGCAAAAGGCCAGTACCTCAGAGGGGTGGAGGGGGCAAGGAGAAACCAGCCAGCCCCACCCTCCAGGGGGAAGAGAGGGGGCTAAGCAGGCCGGAGGGAAAGGGACACAGCAGGGAGAAGGTGGGTCCAGCAGCAGCAGCAGCAACCCAAGCAGAGCCCTTACCTGGCAGGGAGAGGACGCCGCCGCTGCAGCCCAGAGCCACACCATGGCTAGAAGACAGCAGCCTGGCTCAGGAGTTGCTAGAAGCCAAGCCTCTCCAGGGGGGGCTGCCACAGGCATTCTGGGGGAGGAGATGGGTAACCCCGCCCAGCATTGCTGAGCAGGCAGCGCAGAAGCTGGCTAAGGCAGCTCCTCGTGAGCAGGGCCAGGCAAGCTCAGTAGCTCAGAGGCTGGCTGGGGCAGCTCCTCGGGAGCAAGGCCAGGCAAGCCCAATAGCACAGAGGCTGGCCGGGGCAGCTCCTCGTGAGCAAGGCCAGGCAAGCTCAATAGCACAAGGGCTGGCTGGGGCAGCTCCTCGTGAGCAAGGCCAAGGAGCCCTCAGCTGGGGATGGCTCGCACTCAACCCCACCCTGCCAGCATGGCAAAAGGGCCCAGGAGGGATTAGTGGTTGGAGGGAAACACCTGGAGGAATGCACAGCTGGGCCCAGTCAGGAGAGGGAACAAGCCTGGAAGGAGGGCGGGGTGGAGAAAGGAAACCCTATAAAGGGTGGCTGGGAAGAGCTCTGCGGTGGTGGGCGTGAGTGAGGAGTGATGATGTGGAGTGAGAGCAGTAGGATGCAAGGGTGGAGGCTTGGAGGAGAGTTCTGGAAGGAGGAGATGGAGGACACAGAGGGTAAGCAGGCCAGGTTGAGCAGGCCAGCGAGTGGACTGAGAGGGAGTCTGGGTGAGGTATACCACCCCTCCTTCCACAGAGCAGGGTCCTGCAGAGTCCCCGGCCCCCCTGTGACGTCAGGAGCAGACCGCCCAGTGCCACGCCCAGCGGCAGCTGCGGCAAGCCCTGACAGAGCCATCCGTTTGTTCAAAAATAATCGGGCTCTTAAGTTTAAGTTAAGGGTTTCTAACCCTAAGCCATTTACCAGAGCGGGTGCAATAATGTCCCTTGAACAGCCTGAATCAATTAAAGCTTGCACACGAATATGAGTTCCCCTCTTTGGGTTGGTTAACATCACTAGTATGAATAAAATGGCCCCTCTCTCTCTCACCTCCTCCCGGATGGATTCTTCTGCGATCTGTCGTTGGGGCCTCCTCACGACAGATCCATCTTGTTTCCCGACTGTGGGCTGGGTGTGGCGGCCTCTTCAAACTAGACATCTAGATCCATTTGTACCTCTTCGGCCTCCAATCCTTTGTCCGAGCGCCCCTTTCTCTGCATTCCCCTACTTCGGCTGGTTCTTGGAGCCAGAACTGGGCGAATTGGTGGGGGAGTTGGTTGGATTTGCACACGAAGAGGGCACTGAGTGCAAAATGCCCGCTGTTGCCACACTGTCTCCATTGGGTTTCCCGAGCTCCTCTGGCCACCAGCGTTCCATGGGCCCCTCTCACTAAGGGCGGGGGTCTTCTGCTTCCCATCACTTGTTGCTGCTCTAGCAGACGGACTACTTGGGTACAGTTTTCCACTTCGCACACCAACTGAATCCAACCCATGAGAGTTAAGGGATCATCTTGCATTAAAGCTCTGTCCAGCAACCTGGAATTCATTCCACTCCAGAACATTACTATTTTCGTCCCTTCCTCGCAATGAGGGCATTTATCTGCTAACTGACGGAATTTGGCCACATACTCTCTTACGGGTTGAGTCCCTTGCCTGAGAGTTTGCAGCTCGGTACAGACCCTCTCCTCCTCCAGGCGGTCTTCATATTGGGCTCTTAATGCTGAAATAAAATCCTGTAGAGTGTCCAGTTCAGGAGCCCCTGAGTAATACACAGTCATGTACCATTCCGCTGCCTTGCCTTCCAGCCTGGATGCTAAATGAGTAACTCGGCTCTCTTCATCCGGGAACAGATAGCCCCATTGGTTAAAAAATTGAAGGGCTTGCACCACAAAAAAACCCAGCTTGTGGGTATCTCCATCAAAGGTGGCCTCCAGCTTAATCCACCCCATAGGCAATTCCGCTCCTCCCTGCCGTCCCTGAGCTACTTGCCCCGCTAGTGGCGGAGGGCCAAACTGGCAGCTGCTGAGGCTGTGGTCGGAGGGGAGCTGGCACCCGACCCGGGATCTGTTGAGGTCTAGGTGCTGGCCGCACTGGTCCCCGCGGCGCAGCTCCAACCTGCCCGGTGAGTCCCTGTCGCCTTGGGGTGGGGCCCCTTGCCGGCACCAGCTGGCCTGCTAGTGGAATTCGGGCCCCTCCCGGTGCTCCTGGACCAAGAGGCCCCGGAGGTGGCGGTACTGGGAGCGGCTGCGGTGGCAGCAGCTGCGGTGGCGGTGGCGGGCCCGGGGCAGGTAACAGTGGCGGCTGTAGAGGTCGCGGGGCTGGAGTAGGTGGCGGTGGCGGTGGCTGCTGCAATGGCTGTGGGGCAGGAGTCGGCGGCGGTTGTTGTGGCTGTGGAACCTGAGTAGACTGGGGTGCTGGCGGTGGCGGTGGCTGCTGGGGCCCAGGTTGGGCTTGACCCTGTGGCCGGGGTCCCGGGGCGGGTAGAGTAGGGGGCTGCTGAGATTGGGCTTGGCCTCGAAAGTGTGCAACCCCTGCTGCTTGTCCTTGCGGAGTCGGCTGTGAGGACCCTTCACCCTGCACCAACAGGCCAAAGAGATAGATGGCCTGAGCCAAATCTCCTTCCATCACCCCCATCCTGTCCTCCAGCCGTCGGTAATGGGCAGGAGTACCGAGTTCCGCCTCCTCCTCCTGCTTGCCCGGCACCGTCTGGTCTGGCTGGAGCAAGGTCTCTTCCCAGCTTCGCTGGCGTCTCTCTGCTTCTTCCACCGCATCCTCTGAAATCCCCGGCACCCACTCCAAAGACTCCTTGGCTTTCCCAGGGTGCCCTTCTTCCTCCGCTGCTCTGGCCATCCAGCCCTTGGCTATCCCCGTCAATGCCAGTATTCCATACTGCACCACATGGGCTTGATTTTGCAAGCGATTCCAACGTGGGTCTTTGCCTTGGGCTCCTGCGCCATTGTCCCAAGTTCCAGCTGAACCCACATCAGTGTAATCCCAACTCAAAAGTTCATTGTGAGCGGTCTCCAAGTCCTGAGGCCCACTGGCCTCTCCCCGTGGATCATCCTCCACCAGGCTCCCAGCCTCCACATCCCAACAGTACCAGGTTGGGAACTGGTCCGTGTAGTGCCTGCAGAGAGTGTGGATAGGTGACCCGTTTCCCAAACAGGTCCTCCCGTTGCTCCCGGATCCATCGACTCGACGGTTCTACTTAGATCGATCATCGAGTGGGAGAACATGGGTCCAGCACGCCGCTCCCTGGTTTCCCGGGGTCTAGAACCCCACTGCCAAGGAGTTGGCAACGATACCGGCTGTTCACGTCCGTGAGTCCCACTCGTCTTTGGTCGGGCTCCCTCAATGATCGCTCTGTCCTGCTCAGTACCACCAGCAGGCAATTCTTTTAACCCGGCACCGTCCTCTCCAGGAACGGACAGATCAATCAGGTCTTCGCTGGTATCCATCATTCCTAGGTGAGGGGTTGGGGGAGTTGAAACAGGATTCTCAACAAAATGTCAGACTATGGAATCCCTGTTATCTAGAGTTCGTCTCCCCCTTCTGCAAGAAGCACAAGTTTCTTGATTTCAAAAGGTTTATTGAAAGACTAGGCTCTGATACAAGTGTCCATATTTCAAGGCCTAAAGAAGACTTGACTGAACCAAGGCATTGTTGAGAATGAGATACAAAACGAAACCAGCAATACATCTAACCCCTCGTTCCCACCCTTCCCCCACAGTTCTGTATGCTGAGAACGTGGACGTGGGAAGGTCTGGGCTGCCAAGGTCTTTGGCTGAAGAGACAGATAAGAAGTATTCTCTCTTGGAAAATGTGGTCAAAACAACATCTGGACCTGGAGGGAGAAAAAGCTTAACACCTACAACTTAAACATGGTGTAACTCTGGTTAAGAACATGAGCTTTAAAAGAGATCCTGACACTGTTCAGATGAATGAAGTTGCTATGGTGGAGCATAGGGAGAGAGGGAGTCCCAAAGAAAGGAGGGACCATGTTCATGAAGGGCTTTCTTAGTGATAGCCAAAACCTTCAATAGAGCTCAGTAACTTATGGTAGCCAATGGACTGACTGCAGAATGAGAGTAATATGCAAGTTCTGCCTAGCTCATGAAATAATCGAGCAGCTGCATTCTGCACCAATTAGAGTAGAGTACATTGCAGTAGTCAAGTCTCAATGTTACCATGCCATGGATACAGGTGGCCCAATCAGTCGTGTCAAAATACAAGGCTATCTTCCAGGCTAGACTGAGTTCGAAGAAAGCAATTTTTACAGCTACATTAATTTGCTTTTCTAGCAGCAGCTCTGGATCTAGTATAACCCCTAGGCTCTTAACGGAGACTGCAAGAGTAAGCTGAACCTCACTGAAAGTGGGGAGTACAATGTCCTTCAATACCTCCAACTTCCCAACCAGCATCACTTCTATCTGATCTAGGTTTAGTTTCAACTTGTTCGCTTTCAGCCAATTGATCACAGCTATCAGTTAGGACCTTTACTGAATCACCAGATGATTTGGATAGAGAAATATAGAGCTGGGTGTCACCTGCATAGGGACCATATGGTGTATTAGGTATTTCTTCCTCCTCACCTAAATTACAGAAGGCATCCAGATCAGAGCATATTTGTGCTCTTTTGTTAGCAAAAAACTTGGCAAAGGCATTACAAATTGCCTGCACTTGAGATAGAAAAGGTTCAGATTTAGGAATTAGAATGTGTGAAATGCCTTAAACAGTTGGGATGGCCGTGAACCAGCTGATGCAATTGTTGCAGAGAGATAACATTTCTTTGCCACTATCTCTGCTGCTCCATAGGTTTTCCAGTAGTCTCTATAACACGCTGTATCTAATTCAGTGTGAGGTTTTGCCAGCATCTTTTTAGACCTCTTCCAGCCCTTTTTAAGTCACTCGGCTCGGTGGTCAACCATGCTGCCCCAAGGGTGGGAGAGGTCAACAAGGAGCAATCTTGTCGATAGCTTCAAGAATTGGGTCCTGTAATTGTATTCCCTGGATAGATATAGGGGCAGAGCTGGCATCTGGGTCTGTTGCAGGGCCTGGTACCTGTGCTGGTGACTCTGCTGGCCAATTCATGGTTGTGAGTGAGAAGTCGTTTCAGGTTGGAGGGCTGTCTGTAGGCAAGGAAAGGTCTTCCACCCAGGGCTTCTGAGAGAGAGGTATAATTTTCCAGGATGGGTTGTAGCTCACTGATGATACGTTGGATGGGTTTGAGGTGGGAGCTATAAGTGACAACCAGTGGTGTTCTGTTGTTAGTTCCTTTAGGTTTGTCCTGGATCAGACTGTTTCTGGGTACTAGTCTGGCCCTGTTGATTTGTTTCTTCACTTCATTTGGTGGGTACTGTAGTCCCAAAAATGCTTGTTGTAAATCTCTTAAGTGTGAGTCTCAGTCAAGAGCATTGGAATCCTCACGTTCCAAGCTACACAACAGGTACACTTCCTGGACACCACTGTACAACTACATAATGGACGAATAAATACCACCTTATACCGGAAACCAACAGACCGATACTCATATCTACATGCCTCCAGCTACCACCCTAAACATACCACTCGGTCTATTGTCTACAGCCAAGCCTTACATTACAACCGTATCTGCTCCAATGCTCTTGACTGAGACTCACACTTAAGAGATTTACAACAAGCATTTTTGGGACTACAGTCATCACGCAGTCCGTGGTGTGTGCGCACGCGCAGAGCACGCGCACGCGCCGCCTCGGGTGCCAGAACCTCTGGCACTGGCCCTGTATGTATGTATGTGTGAGTGCATATGTACATATAAAAAAAGATTAAGGCAGGATGTACTGAGAGAGAGAGAGAGAGAGAGAGAGAGAGAGAGAGAGGAAAAGGTCACATTTCAAAATTTGTTAGTCATTTCTTTAAATGACACAGCTGTAAACAGAAATGCACTCTGCTGGGGTTTAAAACATTCTATGAATTTGCAAAAGTGTTGAGATCTTTAGCACAGACAAGGATTTGTTTCTAATTGGACATCAGATAATTAAAGTAACCTCTATAACAATAAACAAATAAATACAAAAGTACAGCCCTCTCCCCACACACACACACACACAAATGTATTTTTAATACAGTAAAATGTAGGGTTTTAGCTATTTAGATGAAAAGCAAAGCTTCTGTTTTTCTAAGGCACTATTCTGACCTCAAGCAGATAAAGAACATTAAACAACAAACGTTCTGCAAAGAGTTACTGTGTTCTTCCCCCATCAACTCTGTTTACATTAGGAAATCTACCCAGGGACTGAGGGGAAGGGGAAGGCGGGAAAGCTGCCTTTCATCGGCTGCTCTCAGTTCTACTGGCTCCAGTTAAAGCTGGCCCCTGTTTCTCAGTAAGCTTACTCCACTCCAGATGTGCCTCGGCTCCAGAGTGGCTGCCATGTACAGTAAATCGGCATCTGAGGGCTCGTCAATCTGTGGAGTAGAGCAATTGTGGTCTCGCCAGGCCGTCCCACTGGCACAAACAGAAATGTGTGCTGCTAACTGGTGAGGGAGATGAAGGAGGGGATGCAGGAGGGGGGTAGATGGAAGGCGGGGCAGCCTGAGAGTTGACAATATGTGAAAGGTGAGGGGCTGGTTCCCAACAGGAGAGGAGAGAACACTCCTGAGGAAGTGATCCTTCTTGATACATTTGCAATTTCCCTTGTAAATGTTTTGCACAGTAAAAGCAAAGGGAATGCTATATCGCATTTGGAAATGTTGGCTGTCTATAGGTCTCTGTGGAGACACTGGTTTAGTATGCAACCAGAGCAAGAGAAACATAAAATAGCTTGGGAAAGGCAGCCAATTAGTCATTACATCTAGAATGTAAAACCAAGAGGGGGCAAGGTTTGAAGTAGGTGAGTGTTTAACACGAATCTCTTTCATTTGCGTCACTTAGCTTAAGCAGCAGAAGCAAAGTGCTTTGTACTCGCTACAGTGTGCTGCAGAAATCAGTGTCATTCAAAACGTTCTTCTGATACAATATTCCAACATTCTCTTTGAAGCCAAACCCAAATCTGTGAACTCCAAGAGACACTCAGTTTCTGATTCTCCTGTTTGCCTACATTATAACAAAACAGTACTTTAAAAAAAACGTACAACTGTAATATTTAAAGTAAAATTAGTTCTGTTTGCTGATAATTGATCTTAATTTTAATATTATACTAATATTTTTCAATTTAATTATTAATAAACTATCACTAAGTAGGAAAAAGTATATTTAATAGGACCTGGACACTGTTAAAACTACTATCACCATAGGAGGAATTATCACTTATCTCTAAACACACAAGCACCCTGACGTATGTTTCAAAAGACAAGTGCAATGAATGCCTGGGTCTAGCGTATGATTGCCAACCTCCAGATGTGTCCACGCAATCTTCTGGAATTATAATTAATATCCAGATTACGGTGATCAGGACCCCAGGAGAAAATGGTGGCTTTGGAGGGGGGGATTCTATGGCATCATGCTCTGCTGAGGTCCCTCCTCTCCCTAAACCCTCCCCTCCCCAGGCTCTACCCCAAATCTCTACGTTACTGGCAGAAAATAGTGAAGACTTGAAACAACTACTGATGAAGGTTAAAGGAGACAGCGCCAAAGCAGGATTACAACTGAATTTCAAGAAGACAAAAGTAATGCCTACTGAGGAATTACATAATTTTAAAGTTGAAGAAATTGAAATTGTACAAGATTTTCTATTCCTTGGCTCAATCATCAACCAAAAGGGAGACTGCAATGAGAAATCAAAAGGAAGATTGACACTTGGAAGATCAGCTGTGAGGGGGCTAGAGAAGATCCTTAAAGATAAAGATGTCTCTCTGGGAACCAAGATCAAGATAATCCAAACTGTGGTATTCTCCATTACTATGTATGGACATGAAAGTTGAACAGTGAAGAAAGCTGACAGGAAGAAAATGGATTCATTTGAAATGTGGTGCTGGAGGAGAGTTTTGCAGATACCATGGACAGCCAAAAAGACCAATAAATGGATACTAGATCAAATCAATCCTGCATTCTCCATAGAAGCTAAAATGACAAAACTGAGGCTATTGTACTTTGGTCACATCATGAGAAGACAAGATTCTCTGGAAAAGTCAATAATGTTAGGAAAAGTAGAAGGCAGTAGGAAAAGAGGAAGACCTAAAACGAGATGGCTTGACTCAATAAAAGAAGCCATGTCCTCCAGTTTGCAGGATCTGAGCAAGTCTGTTAATGATAGGACATTTTGGAGGTCTTTCCTTCATAGGAGTGCCATAGGTCAGAGGCAACTTGACAGCAGATAACAACAACAACAACAACAACATGACTCCACTTTTAACGCTGTCCCTTTCCTCAGGTTTCAGAGGGGGAGAAACCAGAAAGTTAGAAAGATAGGTCAGGGCTTAGATAGACAGGTCAGAGCATCTGTTTACTGTTTACTCCTTTACTGCCCTGAACTATCCTTTGATGTGTAGATTGCTAATCTCAGGAATTCCTCCTCAGGAATAGATCAGTAGATAGGAATCTCTCTCTCCACTTTCCTATCAAAGTATGGTGTTCTTATAATAAAGAACTCTTACTTCTTTTCTAAAACCAAGACAATTGTAAGTTTCTCAGCAATCAATGCTAAAACCAAGGCAAGTGTAAGTTTCTCTGCAATCAATGCTACTCTGTTAAGGACCCGTTTCTGTTCTTTTTAATAGGGAAAGAGTGAGTCTCTATTTTGGTTCACTTTTCAGTTACATTATTGTTTACATTGTATTTTGAAAATGGAACATTGGGAAAGTGTAGGCCCTATGTTTCCTTATTGAAATAACTTTGTTTGGTTGCTGCTGCTGTTTTTGCTTTCTGGGTTTCTTTTTTCTGGGTGTGGGAGAACAGTTAGTTTTTCATGGTAGTGTTGGGGGTGGGGCTGCTTCAGCCACTCCTAAGCTCCTCTTTCAATTTCCATTCCATTTTTAAATGGAGAGGTGATGCACTGTTGCCCTGCTCCTATCTGTATTTTAATCTCATTTTGTATGGAGTCTCTGTATTTAAAATTTTATATTTTATATATGCCAATGAAGGCTTGCTTGACTGACTGAGAGGTGGTATCTGTTGCGGAAAAGGACAATTCCTAAAATGGCAGCCTGAAGCAATGAGAAAGCCCATCTACATGAACACGATTGCGGAGGGAGGATGCAGATCAGCGGCCTTTTTAAAATTGCCTTTTGCCCTGTGTGCAGCCAGGAGACCATTGGCAAGGAACATGCACTTAATTATGCGATTTTGTTAATAATGTGTTCTGAATGTCTGTGTTTTTAAGATGGCGTTTTTAAGCAGTGTACTAAGAAAGCAAGGAATACAAAATCCTAGGTAGTATAACTGTGAGTTTTCTTTGGGATTATGACTAGCACTGTTCTGAATTGCCTCAAAACTCACTTATAGGATATGAGTTTGAAATGAGAAGGAGATTGTTACTACTCTGAACTCTGTACATTGCTCAGACATCGAATGCGCAGCAACTGTTTTGTATTCTGCCCTGGTTCAGACTTCAACCATGCATTTACCAAATGAAGGCATCTGTGATGCCACAATTTAGTAAATTTCAGTACTAGGTCACTCTTATGACTAAGGCAGAATCAAGACTCCTGTAAATGAACATCGGGGAAAACTTTTAAAATGTTCCCCTACAGGCTTTTCTGTGTTGCTTTTCTTAATGTCAAATCTGTGACCATTAGTTTGTCTTATACACATTTGTAGATTTGTAGATCTTAAAATGACTGTCCTAAAAGTGAATTTCAAAAACAGGACATGGCAGGAGATCGCTGAGATAGCACTATAACCACTGGCCAACTCCCACCTTTTCCTAGGTTTGGCCCAGCCCAGGGGCTTTGTTGGGGGGTCCCCATGGGTGCCCTAGTCCCCCTAAATTTGTGGAGAGCCCCTCCCTAAATCCCCCATGGCTCCACCTCCATAGATGGTGGCAATGGAAGCCCCTCCCTGTGATGTCATTGGCTCATCCCTATGATGTCACTGGGCCCCGGTTCTTTTAAGGACCTGATATAGCAATGCCTCTGGCTCAGCCCACCCCCACCCCCCAGGAAATTGGAAAGTCCCTGGTGGGAAGCATCTCAACATGAGAGCCCTTCCTACAATCTGGAAGACTGTAGTCCAGACAGGCCATAGTACCCAATTCCTCTGAATGAGGAGGTAAAATACTTACATGGTACAAAGAACCACATCATTTCAGACTATAGGCAGTGGGGGGAGGGGCGTCACATTTTAAATACCTCCCTATGGTAAAACCTCCTCCAAAAGAAAACCAATATAGCAAGTAAAAGGCTGAGCTAGAACCTTTCTTCCTGATGTCCTGGTTATCCATTTTCAGAGAGTTTTTATAGAGAGGGACTTTAAAAAGTATCTCTACCTGTGGTCTGAAATGGTAGAGTCCATTCTACAGCCTTAGCATTCTACTGTTTCATTCTGCTGTACTATATGTGTATAACTGCTTAAATAGCAGTTCAGACCTGTCTAGATGCAAATTCAGAATCTGTAAATTGTTAAACCCTCTAGTTCAAAACTGGCAAAATCTAAGCATATGATTGACCTGTGAGATGCAAGGGAGCACAGTTGCCCCATGGACTTAATTCTGAGTTGTTCAAAAGAATCACAACAAGCAAACATTTAAATGATTGCAGAATTTCATCCCCAAACGGGCCCAATTCAGCCCACTGTGGAGTGCGGGAGTGCTGCTAGGAGGCCCCAGAGAGAGCTCCTGCACTTTAGAGCAGGTCAATTTAGGCCCCAAATGGGCCAGATTCAATCCCAAACGGGACAAAATCAGCCCACTGCAGAGCACAGGAGCACTCCCAGGGGTGGCATGAGGCCCTGTGCGATGACATCACTTCCTAGAAGTGACATCATCGTGCAGCTTGGTAGTGCACACACTATGCGCACACGAGAGGGTATCTTCAATGGTGAGTCCCAGGTCTCCTACCTCCTGCCCAAAGAGTGAAGGGACCTGGCAACCCTAGTTGCTTACTTTTGTGTCCGCACTTATTCAAGCACTTTTCTTTATGTTCCACAAACATGAGGATTAAACTAAGCAAGATGATAGCAGACCTGTGACTGAATCTTCCTAGTATTTTTTAAAGTTAAATTGCAGGTGTGTAATTGAATGTGATTCAGATCAGAGAGGGGACAGCATTTAATCTTACCATCCTGCACAGCTTCACCTGTCAAAACCAGCCTCTGCACACTGCTTTAAGTCCTGGGAGGAAAAAAAGATAAATACCTCCAAAGGCTAACAGCAGCATGAAAAGGGAGGTTTGATAAACAAAACCATGTGTGATTGGAAGGATTAAATCCCCCTTTCCCTCACCATGATCTGATCTGAATCAGGGACATATAAGATTGCAATATAGCTTTTAAAAAATCTGGTAACAATTTTGCCTGCTGTAATACTACATGAAATAGGTCACACATGGACATTTCTCTACTGCTGTTAACTACCACCACCTTAAGAAGCAGCACGGTTCAGTAGTTAGTTTCTCAGTTTAGCACGGAGGACACGGGGGTTCAAATCTCTACTCAGCCATAAAGCTCATTGGGTGACTTTGGACCAGTCTTTCAGCCTAACAATAACCATAGGGTTATTGTTTGGAAGGGAAGAAGTATGTATACTGCCCTAAGCTGCTTAAACAAAGAGTGAGATAAAATTATGATTGATACAGGGACACCACCATAGCCATTTCCACTTCCATGTGATAAGATACAATGTTCTGAGCTATGGACAATTTGCAACTAAAGCTGAATTTAGAAATAAGGGGGGCAGTATGCCCAACTGCATGCATGGTTGGTGAGGAAACATCATGCAGACAGAAAGCAGTCAAATTTGGCATATTGAATGCAAGGAAGACAAGTCAAACATTTAATAAATTATTTTGTTTTGATTATTTCCCATCTAGTCTGGATTCATATACAAGGAACTGCTTGTTCTTTCCTATCCAAAGGAAAAAAGGCCAAAGAAGGAGAACAATGGAGCACAAAGCTGATAATGAATTGTCTTGGTAGAACTCAGCAAGATGCTCAGATGACAGGAGTCAATGCTGAATGACCCCAAATAACATATCTAGGAGCTAAAAAAACAGGGTGAGTGTGTGAAGTGGGAAGAGCAGTGTTGAAAGGAGTTGTGATGAGAGATGAGCCTAAGAGCAATACTGTCTACTGCTTGATGTGGCTAGAATCTAACCTGTTTAGGAAATCACAGGACCTCATTCGACATTATGTGCTTAACTAAGCACAAATGTTTTCCTCTAGCCACCCATCTTTTCTTTTAATATTTTTACTCTAAAAGAAGATATATAAAAATCAAACCTGTACTTTATTATATAGTTAGCAGGAGCATACATAGGAAACATTGATTACTCCTAGGTGACAGAATGTTACCACATTACTCCTGACAGTAATATTTGATTATCATTGTTTCATTTATCCATGATCATTTGTACATCTTTCTTTATTGATATCTGGTACAATTTATTTCCCTTTTTATAATAAAGCAGCAATAGGCAGCCTAAAGAACATAGGGCCCTGTGGCATTGTTTTCCTGTTTTAAAAAATTACTTGTATTGTAAAAATCTCTTACAACAATCTCATATAATGCAAATATATTACAGAACAACCCCCCATAATAGTCATTGTGCATTCCAGCCCTTTCTCGGTTTACAAAGTTTAAACTGAGGGCCTAAGTAAAGCTTGCAAAGTCATCAGTTCATGTCCAGGTTGCCACAAGGTCATTCAATCAGATGTGAATTGTGAGTCCCTGCTATAAATTCAGTTCCCAGGTACGCAACCTGATTTGGACTGGGACTCTGGAGATAATGTTTATGCCTTCTAACCATGCTTCTTTTCCTACACAGCCACTGTTATGTATTGCTTGTGTAGGAACGAAGGCTCCTGAGCCCTGCAAGACTGTTGGTCTTTTGTGCCAGTTACGGTCAATCATAACTGTTGCCTTATAGTCCAATCACTGTGCTGCAAGTAGTTACTTTGTATAGAGTTCATGCAAATGAAGGATTCTAGCTGCTTACCTTGTGTTGGTTGTTGTTAAAAGTAGGTGTGGTTTCTGTAAGCATAAATTTGTTACTGTTGAGCCTGTCGTCTGTCTGTCTGCTTCCAGCTTCCAATAAAGATGTTTACTATAATAAAGAGCTGTTAATCTCAATATATAATAGCCACAATTCTAAATAGTACCTTGGGTACTATTGATCTTGTTGAGGTCTCTACATATTCTGATGGAGTATGTGCGGTTTTATCCACTGAGATGAATACCTCCCTTAAACCATTTATGCAAAAATGGTGTGTGGGAGGGGGGAATGAGGCTTAAGTCATGTGACCCAATCAGGTTGCCATGTGTCTAGAAAGTGAATTCCCAGAAGCGAACTAGCAACTCATGTTGGATTGCAAGATCTCATGGTGGACCCAGATATGACTTGAAGACTTTGTAACATCTATCGAGGCCCTCAGTAGTCACAGAAATTTGCAGATATAATAATGTCAACAATATATTGTCTTTTTAGAAAAAAAATAAGTGCTTACATTGGACCAGAGACCCGTAATGTGATCTGAAATATAACTGGCTTTCTATGACACAAGATTTCATTGGCAACAATTTACTGTTTCCAATGACAAGTGCTTTATATGATAATATATGTATTTTTGTACCATTCTTGATAGGTACCTGGGAATACCAGATTTTTGTCAACAAAACTTTTTTAAAACACCTGGATTCTATCTTCTGTCTCTGCAGAAATAAGTTGGGGGAGAAGAAACAAATAAGTAAAATATCTAGAATATGGTTACATCCTCCCCTACTGTCCTAGTGGCAAGATTTTCTAGGGGCAGCACTTACCAGGCTTACAGTGCAATCCTTAGGAGAGTTACTCTAGTCTAAGCCCATTGAAATAAATGGTTTTAGACTGGAGTAATTCTGTTTAGGATTGCAGTTAGTTTCCTAGGAGATTTTACTCAAACCGTATGGTGTTTCTGTAATATTTGTTTTATTATAAACTAGCTTAATTACTTTAAATTCAGTTATATTATTTATAGATAAGTAATATTTTTGGTTTGGGAGGGGTTAGTTGGTTTTGTAGTATAATAGCATAGTACCTGAGCTTCACAAAAGTGTTTGAATACAGCGAAGCATGTTGATGCCTAAAACTGATGAAGTGAATTTCGAAATGTAACATTTATTGAAGAGATTTTAAAAGGAAAAGATTGTAGTGCAGTAAATAAAGTGAAAAATACGTACTGAAGGACCTCTCTGTAGATCTCATTCATGGCTTTCCCCACCTTTGAACCCCCCACTTTGAGGAGAAGCTTGTGGGCTTGGAAGCCAGGAGGGTTGAGCATGTTGAGGAACTCTACAGGGCAGTGGACCACATCATCCATTTGCACCGCTGAGTCCACAGATCTGTACTCCATTTCTGCCCCTTCAAGGGAGTTAAGTTGTGTTTCATTAATTATGGCAGCCTTGTCTTTCTCAGGGGTCAAAGTGGCACACTTGCACAGCCCGTCCATGGACTTCTTCATGATAGTGACGATATTAGGGTATATTGTGGCTGTTAGGTCTGCTAGGGTCATCACTACTGTGCCCAGGCCTACAGGGATGGTCACCTTTCCCTTGGACTCAGGATTTGCTGGTACTTGCCCACTGCTGCTCAGTGCACTGCAGGACTACGATGTGCATATTTCTTTGCCGCATCTCTAAGTTGCTTCCTCCTTTTAGCATCGGTTTATCTTGCTCATCTGCCAGGAGGCTTCTTGGGGGCAGTAAGAGGTGATGGCTGCAAGAGGTTTGAGGTGGAGTTGGACTGAGGGAGGGGTGGTGTGGTGTGCACTTCGGCAGGTTCATGTGAGAGGTTCACATTGAAATGGCCCTTAGAAAGGTTGTGCACCATCTTCCCATGGACATTTAAAAACTCAGTTGCCATACTGACTTTTATATGAAATCCCTTTTCAGGAGTCTTGTACTGTCTTTCTTCAACTGTCTGCAGTTTCCTTTGCCTGATTTTTACCTCAGAACACAGAGTTCCACAGGTCACCCATCAGCCTCCCAGCCACACAGGAAAGCCAGTCCTCACAGGGAGATTGGCAACCCTAGACTGGGAGGTGTATTTTTACCTCAGGACACATTCAGTGGCTCCCAATAGCAAGTATATACTCTTTAGAATGTTGGAGAGATGACCAATCAAGGCCGCATATGCAAATGGCCTCAGGGAAGAGTGGCAGTTGGCCAGGGGGAGCCCTGCTGGCCACACAGGGAAGCTGTATCTCTATGGGAAAACACATTTTACCCCTTTTTACCCCCTTAGGGGGTGAATTTCTTAAAATCCCTTCTTAGTGAGCCTCTACACCACAAAAGGAATGTCCTGCCCAAATTTCATGTTTCTAGGTCCAGGGGTTTGGTCTGGGCATTGATGAGTCAGTCAGGACACTTGTCTTTATATATATAGATGTACAAACAGAGGACACATGGAGGCAAATATGCACTCACACAAGGCAGTCGATTTCTAACCCATATCAGATCCCCAGAAAAAATCCTGCACCCCAGGTCCTTCAGTGGACCCATAGTAGTATCTGCTTCTTCCTCAGTCTCTTCCAGACTTTAAAACTATTCTTGCTTTACACACATACACCCCTATCTTTGAGTCAGCTCCTTCAGGCCTTACCATGGGTACTTGAACTGAGTTGTTTCCTAACAATTAAGGCCCTGAGGAGGTATCTACCATTGTTGAGCAATAGAACAAATTTCAAATGCAGTAGCACCTTGAAGACCAACAAAATTTACCAGGGTATAAGCTTTCAAGAGTCAAAGCTCACTTCAACAGATATAAGGAGGAACAAAGATACATAAACCCTTATTGTTGAGAAATATTACCATTCCTTTGTGTGGCTGTAGCTCCCACAGGCATGCCACTTCAGCTGAAGCCCATATGACAGACAGATTCACAGTTAACCACACCCCAAAATCACAATATCCAACTTCTGTTGGGCAAGTTAAAAGTCATACCTGTTATTTCCATACATTATTAGATCCTTTTATATTTGCAGCATATGCAGATGCTCAAGTATTTCTTACAACCTTATGGCATGGCCTGCCTGAAGAAGGCTCCCCCTCTCCTGGCTTTCTGCAAACTGTTCAAAACCCAATTATTCAGGAGGACTTTCTTACCCAGATGATAGTGTGCTGGAACGAAATGGGTCAGAGAAATGCGTTATATAGTACAGTATACTATACTACTATGAACTGTCTGTTGCTATAAATATATTCCTACTGAATAGTTCTGTGTTGTTTTATATTTTGTTTCAGTCTCTCTCTTTTTTTGCTTTTGTTTTTCTTCAGCTCTGTATAGGATTTCTGCTTGTGTTCTGCTGTCCTACTCTGTTGTATTGTTTATTGAATGTCTCAGCTAATGTTCTATTGACTTACACTATGTAATCTGCCTTAAGTCTCAGTGAGAAAGGCGGCCAATAAATAAACAAACATTTCTTTTTATCTAAATACATTTTATTCTGCCTTCGCATCAAAGATTACACAAGACAGTGTACATAATTCTGCCTTCCCCATTTTATCCTCACAACACCACAAATGTTGGATAGGCTGAAATAAAGTAACTGGCCTAAGGTTATACAGGGAGCCTCAAGACAGAATAGTGATTTGAATCCAGGTTTCCCACATCCTAGCTTGATATATTAACTACAACACCGCACCATATTTCCATCAGTGTGACATCTCAAGGGTTTTGCAGACTTGCTATTGACTCCTTTCATCAAGGACAAATGGATCGTATTAGGTCTCTTCCACTATGCAGTTAGCACACTATATTGGTAAATACATCTAAAGAGGAGCTTGAACAAGAAGCACAAGCATTCTTTCTTCATCCAAGAATGTGTCCAAGAGACACAGGGCAATGAAAAAGGCAAAATTCCTTTCTCTTTTTGTCCTTCATCCCTGTTTTGCTAATCTATTTGGAAGAATATGTAGAGAACAGGATTTAAATTGCCTAAAACTTAAAGCATTGTTACTAACAGTGAAATCCTAAGCAGAGTTACCTAATAGTTGTCTACTGTCCAGTGTTATGCCTTCAACACCTGCAAATAATTGAATGAAATCTCTATCAACTGTATTAGGTAATACAATGAGTTACAAAACATCCGGTTGGTTCAGCCTAGCTCTTTGTGATCTTACACAAAAGAAGTTAAAAATATTAGAGGTTGTTGATGATGTGCCAGGCATGGGTGGATACATTTAGTGATTTGCAATTTTAAGGCTGCTAGCATCAAACGTATATTTGACAAGGAGTATTGTAGACCCATCAACATAAATTCAGTTAAGGAAACAAAATAGTTAAGTCTATTTATTGCATTTTTTACAGTTTCTTTCTGTCAAGAAAATTAATTACTAAGAGAGATTTACAATAGAATCCAAACAACACTTTCCTGGGTGAAGACTTCCCATAGGATTCTGAGTAGAGATGCTTAATGTGGCACTCTTAACTTGCAGTTTAAATAAGTTGTTCAAAATCCAATTATCTATTGATATAAATACATGGGTGGGGTTTTTTTTAATGAAGGTAGATTTTAAACTAATTGAAGAGTACATTGTACTTTTGCAGGCGTTATCTTATGTGTAGATTGTTTGTTTGTTTACTTCATAGCCTGCCTTTCTCACTGAGATTCAGGTCAAGGCAATGTAGTTTGTTTTTTATTTATTCTATATCTCAACTTTCTGCCTTAATCAGGGTCACCAAAGCAGGTAACAGGTTAAAAACATACATGATAAAAACACATCTTAAAAAACCATTAAAATCAAACAAAAACATCATCAAAACAATTAAAACTAAGCTAAAATACACATACTTTACAATAAGATCCAAATATATAAAAACAATAATTCATTCGATCAAAAACAACCATGAAAACATAAGGCAGGAAGGAGTGATCACTGCAGGAAAAAACAAAGAAGTTGTTGTTACCCTTTGATGGAATATGGCAACAGAAGGGGACAGATGGGTCTCTCTGGGGAGAGGGTTCTAGAGTTTGGTTGCCATGAGAGAGAAGGCCTTCTCCTGAGTTGCCTCTCATCTAATTACATACGGCACCCAAAGCAGGGACTCAGAAGATGATTGTAGTGGTTGGGTAGGTTCATAAGGGTGTAGGCAAGCCTTCAGGTATTCTGATCCCATTTCATGTAGAGCTTTAAATTTCAACACTAACACCTTGAATTGTGCCCAGAAACAGACTGGAAGCCAGAGTAGATGGGCCAAGACTGGAGTAATACTTCTAACACACAAGACATTCAATGAACAATGAAAGAGTTCATTGCAAACAAGAAACCGCCTAAGCCAAAGTTTACTATAAATAATGTAGTAAGTTGGTTACATATCAGAAAGATACTAATATCCTTCTCCATGTGCACCGTGCACTTGAGTGGTTGTATATACTCAATCAACACTGCACTGTTTGCTATTGGCTTTGCTGTAGGTCATGATAATCATTAGTACTATACTATGGCCGTTTCCACACATCTTACCTTTTGCCGGCACATCGCGGAAGACACCCTCTTCATGCACGAAATCATGCCAGGAAAACACTGTTATTGCGTGAAATCACACAAGAAGATGCTGTCTTCCGCAATAACAGCGTCTTCCTGGCGTAATTTCACGCGTGAAGACGCTGTCTTCCGCGATGTGCCAGCACATGGTAAGACGTGTGGAAACAGCCTATATCATTCTCCTTTAAATAGAAATATGTTGCCATAAGACGGTTTTTCACAACAGCAACATCACTGACTTAGGTGAAAATACACATTTTGGGATAATTGTAATGACTAGCAAGAAAATATGGATGTGCAATTAAGGCATCCAATAAGAAAATCACTAATAGGTTCCAAGATCAACAGATTTCAGCAAGGAAGGTTTTGCATCCACTATGCATTCAATAACTTAATTCCATATAATGTCTATAAATGACTTTTGCTGTGTTAGTGCTCAGTGGAAAACCAGACAATCCATCTCGCCCTTAGAATTATTCACACTAGAGGCTTTTCTTCAGCCTCGACTTTGGAGACTGTGCATGGATACTTACATGTTTCCTAAGCACACACTCAGAATTTCTTACTTAGGCAATTGACAAGAATCTGACTTTTCATATTCTTCATACTGAGCAGTACTTCCATAAGAGTTTCACCACATTAAATACTTCTGAAAAATCAGTCATTAATTCTTAAAGCTTTGTGTGGATTTTGGAACCCAAAATTTAACTGTACTGCCTTCCAATTGCACACAATTCTGTAGTTCTTGGGAGCTGCAGCTTGTATTGATCAGCAAAGATTGATGGAGCTCTGCACTTGTTTGTTGATTAACTAACACCTCAAGGCACTTAATTAGTCAAAGAACTACCCTGTAGAAAATACTATTTATACAGAGCAATTGAAGTCCTCTCAGTCATTTAGCTGTGCCTTCTGGATTGTATTTTCCACAGACAGCCAGATCTATGCCTTTCCTTCTGCCCAAGGGGCAAGAATCTGCATTTTGGTCTCCTCTCTGAAACCACAGGAGATCTTGTAAATACTATGACCCTTCACACTGAGGCCTGATATATCATGTGAGTATTGTTGAGAGGATCTGTAGAGGAATTTCTTCAGCACAGAGGGAGGCTGACCAGCAATGTGACCCTATCTAAATACAATACAAAGCAGTTCCCTTTGACGAACTGAAAAGATTTCTTCCTCTAAAAGGCAATCATGATGACTCATGAGTGCAGTCTGCTCTTCTAAAGGACTACAGATTAAAGCCCTGAAGTCTACACTAATGATTACATTAAAGCGTACCACACTGTTACCTTTGTCTTATTTTACAAGCAGAAATCCTCTGGATTTAAAGCTACCTAGTAAGACACGTAGAGTTTTCAATTCAAAACATCCTGGGTGTTAGCCAAGAGTAGAGTTCTGAAATTTTATATCTATCAAGAAACCTATGTAAAATGCTTAGTAGATACTTACATGTGGGGAACTCACAAGGACGTGTGAGGAGCATCTCTTCTTCCAATCCCCCTCTATTTCCTCTTTCACTTCCCTGATAGCCCTCATATCCTCTCCCCCTTTTCCTATTTCCTTCTCTCCTTCCTACTCACCAGCCAACCTACCTTTTTCTGCCTCCTCATCTTTAGCTTTCCCTTCTTCCCTCCCCTTGGCAGCCTGTACAAAAAAAAAAAGATGGCCAAGTTCCAAGTTACACAGTACTGACTGCCAGGCTGAGCCCACTTGTATGGTGACTGCCACCAGGCACAGCTGCACAGTGGGGGACCTGCAAGGATTTGCACAGGCCACCTCACTTTCCCCTGTATTCTCATCCCCAGTCTATTTCCTCTTTCTTCCTCCTGGCAGCCCCATTTCTTCACCCTTCTCTGCTTCCTTCTCTCCTTTCCACTAACAAACCAACCTACCTTTTATTACCCCCCTGTCTTCAGCTATATTTATTTACTTAATTTATACCCTGTCTTTCTCCTCAATGGAGACCAAACATGGCTTCCTTTGTTCTCTGTTTTAACATTCCATTCTGTGAGGTACCTTAAGCTAAGAGAGTGTACCAGTCCCCTGATGGGAGCGGGGCATGCTCCCACCAGGAGACTGGCACACTCATTGGCTGGTGGGGGGAAAGGCGTGGGAACAGGGTGCGCTCCCAGCACAGTGCAATGACATCACTCCCAGGACAGACATCATGCAGGCCCCAGGAGTGCTCCTGGGCTTCATGCCAGGCCTATTCTTAAAGAATCAGCCTGTTTGGGGCCCAAATCAGCCTGGCACAAAGCCCAGGAGCACTCCCAGGGCCTGTGCAATGATGTCACTCCCAGAAGTGATATCATCTCGTGTTGCACCTGCAGTGCACATGCACAAGGATGTCCTAAAGGTGAGTGCCAGTTCCCCGCTCCTGCCAGAAGGATAAGGGGACTTGGCAACTCTAGCCCAAGGTCACCCAGAAAACTTCCATAGCTGAGGAGAGATTCAAACCTGAGTCTCCAAGATCCTAGTCCTAACTCTAAACACTATACTACATTGACTTTTATGGAGTGGTTCCTGTTGAACTGTAGGAAGTAGCCAGTCCTGAGTGAGTCATCCAAGTCATGTGATATTCCTGGTGGTTGCTGCTGGGCCTAGCCCCAATGAGTACTCTCTCAAAGTCCAAAACAGCCCTGGAAGGGACCGTTCCCCCTCCCCGTGCCTTTTACTGTTAAGCCTGAAAGCTGACAATAGTGTTGGGGTTTTCTAGCAACCCCTACACTGACCACCAAGAGTGCATGTTTTGGGGGGGGGGAGTAATCCCCCCCCCATTACACTTTTTAAAAAGTATTTCAGACATTTCTTTAAACCTGTGGCTTTTTTCAGGTTTGTAGAAAGAGCTGTCTTGTCTGTTCATGGCTGCAATGCTTGGATGTCGATATCCATAAATTTGGCCATGTTGAGAATTAGACATATTGATGAACAGTGGGGACCTGCAAGGACTTGCAGGGGGTCACTCCATTTCCCCCGTATCCCCCCCATATCCTTCCCACATCTTTTTCTCTTCCTGACAGCCCCCATATCCCCTCCCTTTTCCATGCTTCTTTCTTTCCTTCCCATTCACCAACTATCCTTTCTTTTATCCACTCCCCAACCAACCTTCAGCTTTACTTATTGTTTATTTACTTCATTTATACCCCACCTTTTTCCCCAGTGGAGACCCAAAGCAACTTACATCATTCTCCTCTCCTTCATTTTAACCTCACAACAACCCTGTGAGATAGGTTAGGCTGAGAGTGTGTGTGACTGGCCCATGGTCACCCAGCAAGCTTCTTGGGCAGAGTGGACTAATCAGCCAAGGGTGTAGGAAAGTCAAAGAAGCAGAAGGAGGGCCATATTCATATTTATCTCAAGTAACAGACAACATATTTGGCTTAGGTTTTAAGTAATTAAGATACTGTTGATAATTTACTACCCATTTTACTACAGATGGAATAATAAATCTCATATTTAATAACTTTTGTGCTAGCCAGAAGAAAGTTCAATGAACCATTTGTGTTCTAATGTTAACCCAGTTTATTTATTTGTTTGTTTATATATTATTTATCATCTGCCTTTCTCACTGAGACTTTAATACCAACAAAGCTGCTGATGTGAATGGCAGTTCATTTTGCAGAAGTGTAATACTCCTTTCACTGGGGCTAATGAGTGAAATCCCTGGTGAATCGTGCCATAGGTATCTTCCTGAACTATTATCTTCAAGTCAGCTCCAAAGTACAATGAGTTTTCAAGCAGGAATTCTTGAGGGAGCCAGAGACCTGCACCTTTTATGAATTAATCCTGTGTTCTTAAGAAATATGGTTCTGTTTAATGTGGAATATCTGACAGTAAGGTCTGCATATCTCTTTGTTCACAAGCAGAGTATGAAAGGAAAGTGCTGTGTAATCAGTTTAATCAGGTTAGGCAGGAATAAGTAAAGCCATTTACTAGCAAAATTCCCAGGCACTGTGGGTACAGTCTCAGAAGTCAATTTGGCTATCATAAAAACATATTTATTTTTCTATTGATTGTCTTAATCCTATTTGGTTGGCTATAATGAGAACCAAAAGAATAGACATAGATTTACACCAAATCTCATCTTTCACCTATTCTTTACAAATTGTCTTTCCTTAAAACTTCAAAAGGTAATGGCAGATAGCTGCTGGTATGCTGCTACTTAGAAGAGATGCAATATCTTATTATTGAATGCTGAACTTGGCCCCTATGAGGATCAATAATCCCAGACAATGGGGCCAGGGTCAGATAGGAGCTATTCTTCTGCAGTCCTCCTGACTAACCCACAAGTTTGCAGGAAAATGTTTTTTTTTTAAGAGAGGAAAAAGTCTTAGCTTGCACAACGAACATAATATGGTGTCTGTGGTAGGAGTGTGCACTGAGAAAATTTCCATTTCAGTCAAGGTTCCAGGTGTCCAGACTAATTTGGTTCCATTATTGGTTTGTTCTGAGAGGGGCAGTGCTGGCTTGGAACTGATCCATTTGTGTGTGTGTGTGTGTTTCATTTTCATTGTGCACGCACAAAGCAGGCATGAGAAGCACATGCACAGATGAATGCTGTTCTTTTCAAGGGGGTTGGGTAAACGAGGCTCTGGGGCAGCTTTTTTTACACTTAAGGGCATCAAAATTGCTTGGAACACACTCCTCCCTCCAAATCATTGATTGACTCACTGAGTTGAAGCAAACACATGCCAATAATGAGGTTCAGTCATCATGACCCTGAAGAATGCTTGGGGGTGGGAAAGGCATCAAGGCGAGTGTAGAGTCTGTGCGCATGCACACCATTCTTTTCAGGGGGTGTTGAGGAAATGAGGCTTTATTCATGCTTAATTCATGCTCCCCGTACCCAGAGAGTGCTTAGATCGGCAGGTCAACATCTACTGGTGGTCCCTGGTGCCAGGGAGGCCCAGCTGGCCTTGACGAGAGCCAGGGCCTTTTCAGTCCTGGCCCCAACCTGGTAGAACTCTCTGTCAGAGGATTCCTGGGCCCACCAAGACCTTACATCTTTTCCACAGGCCTGCAAGACAGAGCTGTTCCTCCAGGTATATGGTTGAGGCCAGTCTTAGACCCATCTAGTAATGCCTCCCTACTGGTCTCCCATCGGGGGGGGGGAGCATATAGCCATCTGCCCCCCATAGGTGAAGTCACAGTTTGATGAGATCAACTTGCACCCCCCCCTCTCCCCCGTGTATAGTTAAGGAAGAATGGAGGGGGCTTCCATCTTGGGACGTGGAATGTATATGTACTGATGACTGATTTTAATGTATTTAACTATTTTTATCTTGTATTATCCATACTATTGTAACCCACCCAGAGCCTACTTGCAGGGAGGGCAGGCTAATAATAGTAGTAGTAGTAGTAGTAGTAGTAGTAGTAGTAGTAGTAGTAGTAGTAGTAGTAATAAACTAATCCCGCAAATTCACCCCTTCTAGTCAAAAACCCATTGATCCAATGAGTTTCTCCTCCAGCACGAACTATACACAACAACAATGGACCCCAGCATAGAACACACACAATGGCAGGAAAATGGTTGGTGAAGCTGTGGTGGCCTGGAGGCCTGGCACTTAAGCAGGAGAGCACTCCATGGTCAATTAGCGTACTGAAATTTTAAAAAATCCTCCTTTGTGATAGTGGCAAAAATTACCTTTGCACCCTACTATTGCTTGTTGATGCTTTGTTTCCCTGTGCTTTGTAGCTGTGTTCCCATGATGAGGGGTGTCCCCTCCCCCACAGATGCACAGCACCTCCCCCTCCCCTCAATTGAATTATGTTAAACAGAAGTTTCCAAAGGCCATGGGTGGTCGGAGGGGTCACTGTGCTCCTCCCCTTTCAATGACTCAATTGGAGGGAGACTGCCCAGGAAAATGCATTCATGCACACAGCACCCATTCCACTTTCCACCAACAGGGTTAATGACTAAGTGCAGCTCAGTCTCTTCCTTTGGGATGGTTGCATGCAGACTAGCAGTTGAGGAAAAAAAGATGCTGCAGGATGCTGACCACACTGCCTGGCTGGCCTGCCTGTACTACTGCTGCATGGGTAAGAACTGCAACTAAATATGTGAACTTTTAAGTGGGGTTGGAATCATTACAGTCTCGTTTTCTGATTTTTCCCTGCAGTTCCTGAAGCCACCTTAACAGCATTTTGTGTATGTATTATTGGCTTATTTGTTCTGTTGTGCATACCCAGAGTCTATGGGTCAGAAGAAGCATTTAAGGTGAGTAAGATTCAGAGAACACCAGAGCTGCCACAGCAGTGCCAGGGATGTGGGCATAAGGAGGGGACAGTCATTGCAGGTGAAGAAGAGGAGAGTCAGTGCTGGCCCCACACGGACCGGGGGGTGAAGGAACTGAAGCCTCTTTGTCATCACCACTGCTCATGCCACATGAACCAAGCAGCTGTTGGTGGTTGTTCTGCAGCCAGATAAGCTGGTGGGCAAGCTAGCCAGCAAGGGAGGGAGCTCAGTAAGGAGGGAACAAAAATGATGGGGACCCCCCCCCCAAGTCTTGAAGGTCCCCACTTGTTAATTGATATTTTGCTGCTGCACAGTGGTTATGTCTAATATAAACTGAAATCCAATGTTCAGTTACCCATACAGAACTTCCCTTGAAATCCATGGGACTGATGCCCAAATTACTGCATGCAAAATTCCAGCCATAATTTTGCAACAAATAATAGTTTCAAACTAGCAAGGAAAATATACCTTGCTTATATTATAATACATTTCTTGTGCTCCTTTTCCTTTATTCATCGTTCTGTTAAATACACAAACTGGACTGTGTAACAAGACAAATGTCTTCCAGACAATCATTAATCATCCATTAACTCTAGTCATTAATATTAGTCAATAAAATAGTCTGACTTTTTCTAGGTATCTGGGATTTTCTGTAGAATTCAGCCTCACTTCTAGGCTACTGCATGTTGTAATTTGCAATTATGCAAATGAATCATTCATGTCCAATTGGGCAGTGGAGTGGTTTCTTACCTTTACCAAATTATGGGCACATAGTCTGAAATGTAAAAATATTATTGTACACACATAAGCCCCTTTCATGTAATTGTGGATATAAATGGCTGCTTCCACATGAGGGTTTTCCCCTGAATGCTTTTAAAGGGAGCATCTATACAGCATCGTGCTCCTTCTGAGCATGACTCATTGGCATCTCAGGCCACGTTTTTTTTACCTTTCCCCTAAAAACTCTGTATATGCCACCCTTCCTTGTTGTAGTCTGTTGTTTCTTTCTTTCACAATGTGGATAAGGGCTCCATTGCAGCTCCCCCTCCCATCAATCCACCATTATTGCCTATGGGAGACTAGGGCGGGGCAATCTGGAGTGACTGTTTTTCAACAAAATGACACCAAAATTACAGCAGAGCTAGGGCTTCCACTCCACTAATGAACCCCCATGTTTCAAGTGAGTTGGACTAGGGGTTGTAATTCTACGGGCCCCTGAACAAGGTGTCTTTTGGGGGAGGGTGGAGTAGGTACTTTCTAACTAAATGACACAGCAAAATTATTGTTGCCTGCCTACTAAAGAACCCCACTAAAGAGTCCACTCAAGAAGTTTCAAGCACACTGGACCAAGAGTTGAAATTCTATAGGCCACTGAACAATGTGTTCCTAGTTGCTACTTGCAAAGAAAAAAAGGTCTCAGAGTCCACAAAGGAGGAAGCAAAGAAGAACAGCACTCTCTGCAGATGATTGGGTGGGAGAGTTCTGTGCTCTTCCCTGACAAAGATCCAATTGGAAGGGAGAAATGCCATTGTCCAGAAAATCAGTAGAATCATTAAAAAAAACAAGCCCAAAAAATTCAAAAAGCTCAAAACTTAAACAACTAAAAAAAAACCTTTAAAAAACAATTTTTAAAACTAAAAAATAAATAAATAAAAGATTGTTCAAGGGAGGGTTTTTCAAAATTCCCAAGCATCTTGGATTTGTGTTACCATTCTGGAAAATTGCAGAAATTACTCAAAACAGTGATTTCCATGTATATCTTTGACTAAAGAACTTCATGATGCATATTCCTAGTTATTAGGAAGCAAAAAACATTTACTCTTAAACTGTATATCTAAGTTCAGGTCTTTGGCCTTGGTGTGAATATTGCCCTTCCAGACAGATTTTTTTGCTACCCTCTATTATACAGTAAAAAAGCATCCCAGGAACTAAAACCAATTTTAAAAGTAGTTGTAATGGTTAGCCCAAGGCGAAACAGCAGTTCAGTACACAACACGTGCAGTATGTTCAAGTGCCTCATGTGCATTTTTTGAGTTCTTGGTCAGTGGCTAACTTTTGCACCTAAATGAAAGAGTCAAAATGGTATCTAACTGCTCTGGACTAGAGTTGTTAATTCTTAGTTATACACAATGAAGTTTTAGATCAGGAAAATGGTGTCCCATTTAGAACAATAATAATAACATTCCATTTATATACCACCCTTCAGGACAACTTAATACCCACTCAGAGCAGTTTACAAAGTATGCCATTATCCCACAACAACAAACACCCTGTGATGTGGGTGGGGATGAGAGAGCTCCTAGAAGCTGTGACTGATCCAAGGTCACCCAGCTGGCTTCAAGCGGAGGAGTGGGGAATCAAACCCAGTTCTCCAGATTAGAGTCCCGCGCTCTTAACCACTACACCAAAGCAGATTCTGCTGCTTGAAGAGAGAGCTTCATATAATAATAATAACAACAACAACAGCGGCAGCAGTAGCAGCAGTGGCAATAACAACTGTGAGCTTATCTATTGCCCTTAGTCACACTCAGAGCAGTGAACAAAGTCAGTATTACTATTATCCCCACAATACAGCTGGGGAGCTGGGGCTGGGACCTGCAGGTGGCTTACTCAAGGCCACCTGCAGAGTTCATGGAAGTAGAAGGAGCCAAACTAGAAAAGTGCTGATTCACAGCCCAGCCATTTAACCGCTATGCTACAGCAGCTCTCATTTGTTTCATCAAATGATGAGCCCTGATTTAAAAAGCACTTCCATTTAACACGTTTCATGTGAAAAAGAAGTATGCAAACCCTGCTGCCAGATGTTGTGGTATATGTTACTGGTAGCTAAACTTGTTGATGAGCCTAGCACATATTGGTGCCCATCAATATGTTTCCTGGTGCCCACTTTCCTCTTCTCTCCTACAAAGCAAAAAAAACAATTCTGACTTTCTTCTATCTCACTGGATAAAAAAAAGTGCTTCAGAAATGCCCAGTAGGCATTACCAACGTGTCTTTCTAGGGCACCCATCCAAAAAACCCCCAGCTGCCTCCATCATAAGATGCTTAACTTGGTATTGGCCAACATTTTGGGATTAGTCCCAGCCCCACAGCAGCCACACCACCCCCATGTTGTGCCTACCTTTTTTCAAAATTCCAAAAATGCCCACAGGTTCAACAAGGTTGGGATCAAGGCACTCACACTTGGGTGAGGGGCAATTTGACATATTTAAATGGCAAAAGATGATTTTGATCAAGTACTACCAGATTGAGAAGATTCTCAGTCTTAAAATTCTGGGTATATTTTAAGAGGCAGAAGGGAATATGCCTTGCAATATAAATGTTAAAAAACAAAAACCTACTAACGTATATCAATGGATATCTTATACACCCATTTCTCTTTCATCTGAGGCAATTAATATTACTGGCATTTTATGGACCATAAACTTTGACTGGATTTGCCATAAGGAAGCTGTGGTGGAAGGACTTACTCATGTAATTCTCACCTCCCATGCCCAGCACAACGAACACTCTGTGGCAATCCAGTCCAAAGCAACAGAATCATCCCAGCGGCAATAGCTGTAGTTGCAAACTCATCTTGAAAAGCTTAACTGTCCCTATGGCACAGAAGCTGTCAAGCAAAAGTTCTTTGTTATAGCAAGCGTTGCCCAATAACCAAACTCTGCACAAATTAACATACTTGGCTGAAACATCCTGTTTTCTCATTTAAAGGAAAGAAATTGGCTCTTTCCCAGAACTAGGCTGGCTGGTGCAGTCATAAGAGCACAGATCAGAATAGATTTCATTAAAATGACCATGTGTTTCTCTTGAGACTCTTAGACAATAAGTTTTAAAAGTTTAAATTTGTAAGCCTGTTATATCATGTCCTCCTCTTAGCTATTCCTTGTTTACTATCTTTGCTCCACTTATGTTTCTTTTGGTTACTTTTTGTTACAGGGTGTTTTGCCATTGCCTTCCCCAGTCATCTACACTTTACCCCCAGGATACTGGGTATTCATTTTACTGACCTCAGAAGGACGGAAGGCTCCCGCCAGGATCGAACTCAGGTTGTGAGCAGAGCTTGGGCTGCAGTACTGCAGCTTACTACTCTGTGCCACAGGGCTCCTGAACCACAGCAAAGGGAGATAAAAAGATACCCACGGAAGTTCTGTAGAAATCGGTCTCTGCTCTCCAACAATCACAATGTTAAACTGTGAATGTGGGAGAGATCTTGAATTTGCCTCTGTGATTATGTGTGGGACAGGGTAAATAAATTCTTGGGGAAGCCTCTAAACCCAATGTATGCTTTAAAATGCATGATTCTGATATGTTTTATCTGCAACCTTAACCACATTTTCAACACTGTTTTCAAACATTTATATGCATTTATTGTTTTCTCATGAGATTTTGCACATTTGTACGCCTTGTTTGCCACAATTTTGTGAATTTTTAAAACTTTAACGTAGGAGATGGTCTATTAACTTTTAGCACTGCCTTCGTAACATGCATAGAGATGCATTTGCCAAATCCTGTATTGTGTGTCTTGTTTTGTGGTGGTCAATAAGAACAATAAAAGAACAAGTGGGATCTCCTAATTGCATAGTGCTTGGAATAACAGTATATAGTCAGAGGTATGAATGCTTGCACAAAATACACAAGCCAAAGTTATTCAGTTTTGTTGAACAGGATAAGATGAGCACAGAGATGCATGCACAGTGAGGGAATAATATATTATATTCACTGAAACACTCGTCATTATTACAAATCAGTACAGACAGCCATAGGGAAGTTTTGTGATAAATATGCATTACAAAATATGTAAACAAAGACAAACCTTCTAAATGTTAAATATTACATTATCATATCCAACTATTAAACAAACTACTTATAAAAAAAATTGAAAAAACAAAAGGTTGTATGTAAAGAATGCACACCTTGAATTTTGGAAAACTTCATAAAGCTAACAAGAATACTGGAGAATTGTAATGTTGAAAATATATGGATACAAAAGGGAATGCAACAATAACTTCTGTCTATCCTTTTTCCATGGTCAGTTTGACTTAAACTACAAGGAACAGTTGCTTAACAAGATGGGTGAACTTACTGAAAGCTTAAGAGAACAACTAAACTTCGCCCAACAATGAAAAAACTAGAACATTAACTTCAATTAGCATGTTTCTTCTTAAATATCACTATTCAAACCTATCACTTTTTTAATCCCTTAATTTTGGTTTTCTATTCCCTTTCCCAGTCATTTCTTGTGATGATGAGGTCTTGGAATTACTCAGAGTGGGAAAAGATCAGACTGCTGGATAGGGACAAGAAAGGGAATGTGGTTTCCTGAAAAGTTTCCAGAAACTACATGGGAAAATAAGTCTTGAAAGAGATGTGGAACTGGAAACACTTCCTCTTGGAGCAGCATTTCCAGCAGTGTTTGTTAGGCCAAATGTAATAACAGTTCTGCTATTATTGTTGCAAAGAGGGTGGGCAATGAGCGGAGGGAGTAATTCATGCAACAAGCAGCTGTAATTTCTGGGGTTACAAACCATGTCTACTATGAAGTATGGAATTCATGTGGTTTTAACGTGCAACTCTGCATAAAAAAGAGATGGCTTTTTCATATCCCCACTAAAAGCTGTCAGAAACAGGGTTTCCAGGAATGCTTTGGGCAGCAAGAATCTAAACTAAAAACATGCCTTTAGTTCGGTCTTGTTTTTTAACTGCCTTTTTCAGAACTTCACAGAGCACAATTACTCAACTTTTCCTGCAACATTTGCTTACATGGATCAGCACGCAGTAGGCTTTCGGGCAGGTAGGTGAGAAATTTGCATGACTGTGAACATAATTCAGATGGAACAATGTGGCTTCCACTACACCATCTTGAATATTTCAGTCTCTTCTTTTTTTAATAAGACCAAGACATTAATGATCATGGTTGCAAAGACCTGGAAACTTAGTAGTATATTTTCTCCTACATTTTTGATACCAGAGACACCTTACAGGAATTCTGGGGTGAGAGGAAAGAACTCACAATCATGTCCCCATTCCTTTACAATTCACCAGAATATGTTAAAAAAAAAATTTAAACGTGCTATAAAGTACTGTAGATTCCACAATTTTACAACTATAATGGTACATACAAGATAAATGTTTCAAATAAACAACATTCTCTGTTTCACAGTAGCTTTGGTGGAGGAGGTGACATCACAATGTCACTGTATGTTGCTGTGATGCTCTAGCAATCTTCCAAATCTGGATGTTTTAACCAAAGAGATTTGGGAGATTGCTAGAGAATTGTGGTGATGCATGATGTCATGGCATTGCAGTCACAGCACTCCTCTCCCCCCACCCCCATTTTTCTCCATTTCCACCCAGAGATTGGGGGTAGGAGTCTCCTGCTTTAACAGGATATCAGGTTACCATCTCTAGGAAATTCCTGGAACTCGGAGGGCAGAGCCTGGTATGAGAAGAGTTTGGGGAGGGGAAAGAGCTCAATGATGTGATGCCATATATTCTACCTTCATAAGATGCCATTTATCCAGGGAACTGATATCTGTGGTCTGATCAGTTGCAATTCTGAGAGGATTCCAGGCCGCTTCTTCCTAGGGTTACCAGTCAGCAGGTGAGGCCTGGAGATCTCCCAGAATTACAACTGCTTTGGAAGGTAGACAGTACGGCTTTATACCCTGTTAAGACACCTTCTAGATATCAAACTTTTCAAATCCAGCCTGGGAAATCATCTCATTTCAGCAGGGAAAAAGTAATAAACCCAGTTGAGCTGTGTATACCACTTGCTCTATCTGTCACCTTCTTGGGATGTTTGTTATAAACTGACATCCTATGAGGGATAAATGGATGGTGTTCTAGCCTTTGGGATGCCATCACAAACCCAGCCTATGTGTGCCTACATTACAAGGTCCAGCTGGGGCATGGAGTTTGGGAGATACCAGTTTTAACTCCCTAGGATTATCTTTTTTTCCCCTCCCTTTGAGGGGAGAGAGGTTTTTAAAAAGCTCAGGTGCCTTTTTGTGGTGTAGCTCACTGAGATGGCGAAGGGAAGGTGCCAGAGGCCAGTTTATCTCTACTTCCTATCCCCCTCAAGCGACAAACACCCATCCCTGCAGGAGAAGTTTCAGGTTCTGTTTGGTAATTCTCAATGGATAGTTAGACGTTTGCCTTTTCTTGATTAGCTGCACAAATCATAGTGCATGGTAACTTCCTAGATACTGTGTGCTCTCTGTATTTTTACCTTCTGCTGTAGTACAATAAAGATCTTTCTTTTGGTTAAGTCAAGTTGTGTCCAAGCTTCACCCACAAGCCTTCTGCTCAGCCATTTCCTAGAATTCTTCATGTGCACAGAGGCTCATCACTGTTTCCCAAACAGCTGGTGAAGGGTCAAGCCTGTTTTAGTTTGGGTTCATTTCACCTAGACAAGAGAGAAGTGATGTTGGTTGGGAAGGCATAGATTTTGAAGGACATGGTGCTCTCCACTTTTGAAGGGGTTCAGTTGACCCTTGAAGTCTCAATTAAGAGCCTGGGGGTTATACTGCTGACATTCCTATTAGAGAAGCAAGTAAATGCAGCCGCAATAAACGCTTTCTTCAAACTCATTTTAGCCCAGAGGATGGCCCTTTACCTTGACATGGCAGATCTGGACACATAGATGTAGGAATAAAGCCCTGTGGCCTCATTTGAATGCACAGGGTGCTTGCAGAGTGAAGGGTTTGATACTTTGTGTAGTGTGTTTGTCTGTAGTTCCTGAAGTAGCCCCTCCCTGCTGTGAGTGAAGATTCTGTTCAGTCTGTTTCAGTTGTAAAATGTCTGTTAGTGAAACTCTCTCCAGTATAAGTGATGAATATAGAATCATAGAATCATAGAGTTGGAAGGGGCCATACAGACCATCTAGTCCAACCCCCTGCCCAGTGCAGGATCAGCCTAAAGCATCTCTGACAAATATTCATCCAGCCTCTTTTTGAAAACTGCCAGTGAGGGGGAGCTCACCACCTCCCTAGGCAGCTGATTCCACTTTTGAACTACTCTGACCATGAAAAAGTTCTTCCTAATATCCAGCCGGTACCTTTGTGCATGTAATTTAAGCCCATTGCTTCAGGTCCTACCCTCTGCTGCCAACTGGAACAGCTCCTTGCCCTCCTCAAATGACAGCCTTTCAAATATTTAAAGAGAGCAATCATGTCCCCCCTCAACCTCCTCTTCTCCACACTAAACATTCCCAAGGCCCTCAGCCTTTCCTCGTAGGGCTCAGAGCCAAGCTACAAGTGACGCCTGACACAGGTTGGACACTTATCAGCTTCCCTCAAGTTTTGATGGGAAATGTAGGCGTCCTGGTCTTGCAGCTGTAATGGAGAGCCAAGCTGTAAAACCAGGACGCCTACATATCAAATCAAAACTTGAAGTAAGCTGACAAGTGTCCAACCTGTGTAAGGCATCACTTGTAGCTTGGCTCCCAGTCTCCAGACCCCTGATCATCCTCATCGCTCTCCTCTGCACCCTCTCAATTTTGTCCACATCTTTTTTGAAGTGAGGTCTCCAGAACTGCACACAATACTCCAGGTGCGGCCTGACCAAGGCAGTATAGAGAGGGGCTATGACCTCCTGCGATTTCGACGCTATGGCCCCTTTGATACAACCCAAGATTGAATTAGCCTTTTTTGCCACCGCATCACACTGACTGCTCATATTTAGTTTACAGTCCACTCTTACCCCAAGATCCCTTTCACATATACCACTGCCCAGAAGTGTATCCCCATCCAGTATTTGTGCTTCCCATTTTTGTGGCCCAGATGTAATACTGTGCACTTGTCTTTGTTGAATCGCATCCTATTCACAGCTGCCCACTTCTCCAGAGTATTCAGATCTTGTTGAATTTTAATTCTTCTTGGGTCATCAGCTCTGGAATGCGGAGGTTTCTTTGAGATGCATTCTCTAAGTGCTTGGGATGGTCGGCACTTAGTTCCTTCTCCGGGGCGGCTCCTAAGATATGCAGAGCGGGGCGAGGTACTCTCGCTGCGGACGTGATGTGCCCGCTTCGCCGAAATGGCTTCTCAAAGCAGTCTTCTTCCCTGGGTCTTCTGGCTGCCTAAGAACATGGATGCCGGCTGGGCATAGCTGGGGCTGGATAGCAGGCTGCCCGGTAGCGAGGGCAAGCTTGGCGACCGACCCGCGGGAGGCTCCAGGCGGGAACTGACCAGGGAGCGCCTAGCCAGGCTCGCTGGAGGTTTCCCCGGCAGGCGCCCGGCTGCTAGCAGCGGCTTGGGCCCATATGAGGCAGGCTTCCATGGAGGCAGGGGGAACAGCACACAAAACACAGTCCAAAGCAGGGAACAGGCACGGTCCGTGGCAGATGGCAATGCAGGCACGGGGCACACTTGTAATAAAGTCCAAACACACACTGGGAAGTCCAGATACAGGTCAGGGCAGGGCTGCCCAGGAAAAGAGTCCTTTGTGCAGTTGTCCAAACATGGAGTCAGGGAACTACACAGTCTATTGCAGCAGCAAGGTAATTAACACGCAGGCAGGAAACTGACACGTGTAACAGAACACACACGTGCAAAGCAGTCTTTGGTGCAGCAGTAAAACAGCAACGCAGGAAACTTTAACACAGTTCATGGCAGGCCTTAAAGCAGGAGAGGGGGCCTACTTGGCAACAATTCCCCCCCTCGGAGACCACGTGACGTCAGGCGCGTGGGTCTCCGAACTTGACTTCAAAGGCGAGGTGGTCGGCAATGTCCGGTGGTCGAGCTTCGAGCGAAGAAGGAGTGGGAAGGGAAGGAGGGGGAGGCATCACTCAAAAATTTAGTTTAGAGAACCACCTAACCGAATAAGTGCAATTTAGATCAGCCAATGGGCTGCAGGTCTCTGGGTTCACACCAGGAGGTGTGCTAAGTGCAACTGTCAGAATAAATAGCAATAATTCATAGGCAATAGTAATTCATAATGATATAAGCAGCAATGAGCAATTCATGTATATAAGCAGCAATAATTCATATTTTGTGTACATAGATCAATTCATAACTGGAGGTAACTCATCCGCAATTCATGGTGGATTAAAACACTAAAACCAGGGGCAATTCATATACATGGATTAATTCATAAGCATAAGATTAAAAGCAAAGGCAATTCATGGGTCAATTCATGAATGCAGGATTAAAAGCAGGCTAACTCATAGGAGGCTAAAAGCAGAATTCATAGGTGAGGGAACAATTCATATATGGTGGAAGGTGGAAAGTGCAAGTAGGGCACAGACCACTTCATCGAGGGTAGAGCAACTCATAGGTGATTAAAACCATAAATACATATATATATATATGATTAAAGACAATAATTCAGGGAGTTAAAACCAATTCATAGATAAAAGCAGCAATAGTAAAAGCAAGTGCGTGGAAACAATTCATGAGGGGGGGCGGCGGAAGGGCTCATAGGGGGGTCAGAAAAAATAAACTTCACAATTAAAAGACCAATTCATACAGTCAGATTAAAATCAGATTCATAAAGTTAAAAATCAATACTTAAATACCCTTTAAAAGAGACCGTTCAGGAGGGGTCTCAGTTAGAACCAAATTCATAGGATGATAAATAGGCTAAAATCACTTCGGCGGAGGGAGTCAGGTTAAAAGGCAATTCATAAGGTTAAAAGAAAATTCATAGGAGTAAAATTGATAGGGGGTGTTTAAAAGATCCCAGTTCATGGGAGGATCATGGGCGCACTTGCAATAGATAGAGCGAGGGATTAATTCGGGGCTAAATTCATAGGGGCGCAATTCATGAAAGCAATGGCAAGAAATTCATAGAAATTTAAAACAATAGAGTGGCACAGATCACAGACGGCTCAGTCCACAGTACAGCTGCTGGGCTGGGTTGCATATATACAGGAACAAGCAAACTTAGTCCATGTGTTCCAAAACACACTTCCACCCCCCCTTGCTGTTTGCGTCAATCCGCAGAGCAGGGTCGGTGGGCGGCGAAAAGGGCTTCAGGCACACAGTTCTAGTCCTCATGGAGGTAGTGCCGCTGGCGGTCGTTCATAGGCAGGCCGTGGGCTGGGGGGCCTAGAAATATGTCCCCCCCTAGTCCACAAGAGGGCCTCGGAGCGGTGTCCGGCAGCAGAGCGTCCATGGGGCTGGTTCAGGATCCGTACACATAATAAAACATAAGCATAGTTCATAACACTATAAATAATAACACAAGCAAGGGATCAAAATGGGGTGCCAAGAACGACCTTTAAGGCAGAAGAAGGTCGGGGTTGTAGCAATCCATGCGGTAAGACAGCTGGAGTTGCTGGAGCTGTCGGCGGCTCCAACAGCCCAAATAAAGTAGTGAGGCACACAACAAAACTTGGAAAGCCAAAATAACAATGATTGGGTGCAAAGCCAAATTGTAAATTCCAGTGGCAGTGGGGCTCCAGCCAAAGAGGGTTTCCCACCACGAGTGCTCACCGGTGGTCTTAATCTGCTGGGCAAGGTCCAAGATTTCCTTGCCGTTGTGGGACACAACCAAAGCAGTGGTATCCCTGTCCCTCTGGATGCTCTGGAGGGTGCGGTGGAGCTGCGGGTGGGTCAGGAGCTCGTGGAGCAGCTCCAGACCGATGCCAAGGGAGACTGGCTTCACATAACGATAGATGGAGGGTGCCACCAGGATCTCTTCTTGGGTCCAGACCAGTACCATGTAGGTGAAGTCGCAGGCTGCCACTGAAGACAGGTTGCAGAAGCAGCGGTTGACTCCCGGGATCACGGGCTTAAGCTGGAACGAGTTCAGGATCACGAAGTCGCAGGCCGTTCGTACGCAGGCACATCCTTTCCCAAGGTAGACCACAGCGGAGCTGTTCTCCCGGACGACCTCGAAAGGGCATTCGTTGAGGGCGTCGACTTGCGGGGCTACACAGGGGTGGTGAGGTGCAAAGGCTTGGTGCTGGCAAATGAAGCCGGTCTGGTCTCGATGCTGGCACCCTTGGAGGCTGACGAGCTGCCATCCAGTCGGGGTGAAGCGGGCCCAATGGTCGGGGTGGCGGGCGTATAGAACTTCGGTGTCGCTGACTTGGAGTCCCAGAGGCACGACTGGATACACATGGAATGACTCGTGCGCACTGGCCGTTAATAAAAATAATTTAAGCTCCTGGGTGGTCGGTGAGAATGAGGAATTTACGAGAGACCACCAGGATTCAAGCTCCAGTTCTATGGGTGACAATTTGGGCATAATCAATCTTTTAATTTCCAGGGGCAAGTGCCCGTCCGTGGCTTGCCGAATTAGCCCCATGGCCACAGCCTGATTTAATTGTTGGGCTTGCATACATGCCATAGCTATTGACATGTTGCGTTCAAAAGACTGTGTTCCTTTGAGCAGCAGAGAAAAATCTCTTTCAATTTGACTCTCCCAGTTAACTAAAATGGAGCTGATCTCGTGTTGCCCATTTGAAATGGAATTTAGGGACTGCACCACCGGTTTACCTAAGTCGGAGATGCTAGTCGTGATATGGGCAAACTTATTAGCGAGAGTCTCAATGTTGACCGAATCCATGATTGCTAAGCCTTCGGCTGCAGGAGCAGTCCAGTCGGCAATGCTTCGTCTGGCACGCGAGAGAGAGGGGGAGGGATCGATCCACAGTTGTAGCCATGCATTCCAACCCTTGCTACCGGCCTCCAGATAGGGAGCGCACTGCGGCAGCCTCTGGGTCATATTTAGCTCAGCTAAGTCTATGCGGATCTCTTTTAAAGACATTTGCGGGCAGACTAGAACTCTCTCTCGAATGTCAGTTTTCAAAACATGGGAGCCCACTATATGCGTGCCGCCTTGGCTCAATTGTTCATTGCTAGCAATCAAAGGGTCAATTTGGATGGTGTGGGTCTCCTGGGTCCGGATCAGCAGGGAATAATTGCCTGGTTCGTGAGTCAGATTTACAAAGAGCAGCCCAAGCCGGTGAAATTTCTCTGCTAGGGGCTTGGTTTGGCATTCGGGCGTCTGTTGAACCAGTATCCAATCGGGCGGGCCGTATTTGGCTAGGTCTTCCTCTTTCACAATCCAGGTCAGGTTCTCCCAGCGCTCTATAGCAAAGGAGAGAACGGTGCCTGAAGGGGGCGTGATAGTGACTGATGCAGGTTCAATGGTAGTGGTGCCTAGTAGGATGGTCATTCTAAAGGGGTCTCCTGCCTTCCATACTGCGGCCGACACTAGAATAACTTCACAGTATGGTCCGAAAGCCTCAGTGACAAATGGCGAGGTTTCGAAGTTGGCAGGGGTGGTATATTTGTCTACCACCGGGACTGCGGTGGGGGCTGGCCTGATACGGGGAAGGAACATACATGGAATCAGAGCGAGAGGTGAAACCGTATCAGTAGGCGAGTAGCACACTAGTTCTTGGGACATAGTTTTTACTCCCACACATAAAATAACAAGTTCTGGGGGTCGGATCCACTGCTCTTCGCAACTGCGGAAGTTTGTGCGATCCGTGGGGGTGGTCATATTGCTCTGCTGTACAACCTTGCAGACCATCATTTCATTTCCTGCTAGTGTATTGATACATCTCCAGTGGGGGTAGGGCATTAATTTGGACGGGCGTCCCTCTATTAGGGTGCCTGCCAGCACGAGCAAACACAGAGTGGCCAGGTGCCTCATCTCCCAGCCTTCTTTTCCTTTCTGTGGTGAAAATATCCTGGGGAGACCTGCGGATATAAGTACAGGTTCCCTGAGTTGGTTGCAGCAAAATAAATGAAGTGAAGCGGGGAAAAAAGGGAGGGTGTTTTTCTGCCAGCACAGTATATTAAGCGGGGTTCGAACGAGAAGTCCCAGGGCACTAAGCGAGCCTTCCAGCTTGTTGCTCTGGGGAACTCCTGTGTGGGGGCTTCTTCCTGAAGCATGTATATTTCAGGGGGGACGTCTTTACGTCGAGCGAGGGTCGGCTATGCGTTAGGCGGGATTATGCAAACTCGCCCCAGGGGTCCCTGGGTGCCTAGACTATGTGGCCTTCAGGTGCCCCTTGCTCGGTGGCGGGCTGCTTTTATTTTGCGGGCTGAGAGTTGTCGGTTCGGCTCGGCCTGGCCTTGCCGTTCCTTTAATTAGAGAGCGGTTCTTGGTAATCTTAAGGGCTGTTGCTACAGGAGGCCTTCGTTCTATTTTTCTGAAATTATTTTTTTTTTCTGCAGGACGAACAATTTTTGGAGGGACTCCCTCGGGAGGCCCCATTTTCTGGTTAAAAGAAAGAAAAACACACAAAGCAAAAGCACACGGGTGTGGGGTACTTTTAGGTTGCCCTCGCTTGGAAGGCCTGGTATGGCTTCATTAAAACTTCACTATGTCTCCCCCCCTTCTTTTCCCTTATACGGGACGGGCAAGGGAAAAGATAACATTAGGCGGGGTCGGCGGCTACTGGCGGAAAGGGCCGAGTGCAGCCGAAGGTGCTCGGCAGCGCTTGTCTAAGAGCGGCGGAGGCGTCGGAAATCTTTCGGCGCCACTGGGTCTGGGTTGTTCGGGGGTCATCTTGGCGCGGGGGATCCTGGCTATGTAAATGAGGCACGCTGCCCCTTGTGCGTGGCGAACGCACCTCAATAACACATTCCAGAGGGCACATATTTACAAAATACTGGCGGGTCTTTTACCTTTGCACTAAAGCGTACTAGATGGCGGCGCCGTATAGCAACTCACCATGACGAGTATGAGCATTAGTAAAAGAGGGGGTTGACGGGTTGGACGGGGGTTTCCTTCAGGGGAGGCACGGCCCTCAAAGCCAAAGCCGACCATCATGCGAAAGCGTGGGTCTGGCAGGTGAGACCCCGAATCTACGTAGATGCGGGATCTTCACCAGCACGGCTGTGAAATGTTTTCAAACAAAGAAATCACCTTATTTGGTGGTTTCAGCATTGGAAGAATGCATTCACTTTTGGGCTAAAGCCTCTCCAAACACTTTCACACACAGCAAATCTCTTTTGCCTGTGCAATTTTTTCCGAACATGCGGCTTAAAGTCCAATTAAGAATCATTCTCGGTGGTGGTCCTATTTGGCTTTGGTTGCCGTGTTTCCCCCTAGGGTCCCAACTGTGGGGCCCGCCTAATGAAGTTAACGAATAGAACTGACAAGAAATAACAAAAACACTAAATGATTATAGGAAGCTAAGTTGGCCTTTTACATGATTATAGGAAGCTACGTTGGCCTTTTACATCTAAATTCAAAAGGGAATTGGGCTTCAGGTTCACACACACATAAAGTTAAGACTGCACAACAAAAAGGGACGGGGGCTGCAGGGACTTGAACTCAAGTCTCCTTAAGGTGGCTTTTCCACTCCTGGTTCCAATCCCTTCCAAATTCTGACAGGGAACCAGTGATCACATTTATTTGGGCTTACTTCAGCCTGGGAGAGGACAAAAGGAAGAATGGGGAGGAGGTCAGAATCCTGGTCTGGCCAGTTTTTCCATTTCAATGAGGGGTGGGGGTGCAACGCTGAGTGGGAACAGTCTGTTTTAGATGCTGCTAGCAACTGGGAGTCTTTCTGGAATTTGCTCACTTGCCTTATTACATTCCTGACTGCACTTACTGCTGGAGGCTCTACCTTTTCATTAAGTTTTGGGCTTGAGCCTTTTAAAACGTGGAAACAGATACACAAATGTCTCTGAATTAGCTCGAGCACTATTAAACCTCACAGGCACAACATAAGGTTTTCTTCAGGGGTGTTAGTCTGGGAAGGCTGAGAGAAAGCTATTTGGTGTGTAGTTGCAAGCACTGGATTTTCAAAGCATTTTAAATCTTTTAAAGGAACTGCATTTTTACTTTTGTTTACCTGTTCTTCAGGATCATTGCAAGAGGGCACAGTCACGGTGGGCTGTGTATAGCTTGGCTGGGGGCAGTCTATGGGAGCCAAGACAATTTCTTGGGGAATGACTTTTAAACTCTGCACATGCTCAGAGGCTAAAGTGAATTCTGGCTTCTTGGGCATGGGGGCTGAGGCAGAAATTGGAGGCAAAGGTGACTGACTACATGTTTCACTGCCTTTGGCGGGGTGGGGTGCTGATTCAATCACTGATTGTTCCTCTAAAGTCTTTAATCTGGCCTCAGTGAGTCTCTGGGATTCCAGGAGATTTTGCATCAGGGTTTTTAAAGTGGCAGTTTCATTATTCTGGTTCTCCAGCAAAGTCTTCATGTTAAGGAATTTATTGTGGAGTTGCTCTTTCTCTATTGTGCAAGAATTTAATTTTTCTTTTAATTCCTCATTCTCTTTATTAAGACCATTTATTTTTAAATTCTGTTCCCTATTTACACTTATGAGTTCATGGATTTTATTTTGCAGCTCTGCCAGGTTTCTTTCAGAGGTGTCTGGCAAAGTTGGTGCTGGGTTCTGGGTGCGAATCACCCTTTGGAATCTTTCCTCCTCTCTTTTAAGTTTCCAGCTATTTTTAGTTCCCGGAGGTCGAAGGCTAGCCTCAACCTTTGGTTTTCTCCCATGGGCAGTTAAGTGGGGAGAAGCATGTGTGACCCCCGGGCATCCCTATTGGAAAAAGGTGTTCCCAGCTGGCGGTGGCTCTCCTCTTACTGCAGCCACTGGCTGTGTATGTTGGGGAGGGCCTTTCCCAAAGATGTCTAGAAGGGCAGAGAGAAGAACTGAAGTGGGCTGCTGGTGGGAGAGCTCCATGTCTGCCCCATGATCCTTGAGCCGCTTCCAGAGTTCCCAGCGGAGTGAGTCCCTGGCTGGCGGCGGGCCGCCTAGGTCAGAGGGCTCCTCATGGTCCTTTGGCTGCAGTCTCCAGGAGTCAGCCTGACTTGGGGGAGGGTAGACCTGGTGATTGTAGGGGTGAGGTGCCCGAGGGGGCGGGGGCGCCGAGGGCAGCGCAGGTCTCCAGGGCTCAGAGGGTCCCTGTGGGGAGGAAGGGTAGCGACTGGGGGTGGGCGCAAAGGTTACTCCTGGATGGGAGTCCCTCTGGCTGCGGCCCCGAGTGAGGCTACCGCTTCTCCCACGCAAGATTCCACCTCTAGGCTCCGAGTACGAGCTATGCCCTTGGGGCCGATATTGGGAGTGGGGACCATGGTTGGCATACGTGACTGTGTTGATGGGCTCACTCTCTTTCCTATGGGAGGCCGGGGATTTCACATGGCGGATGGCGCCGGTTTCTCGCAACAGGCCAGCAATGCTCCTGATGCGAGCTTCCAGGTCTCCCCATGAGATGCTCCTGGGTTCTACTCCTGCCAGGGCTAGGCGGGTAGTACTGTTGAGACCATCTATGACTGCCCTTCTGAATTCTAACTCGTCAAAGTCGGGTACATCACTTGCGTCTAGATCTACTTCATCTGCTAGCTCAGCGAGAAGCTGCTTTCTGGCTAAATAGGCCTCTGGGTCCTCTCCGGGTTTTTGAGATTCTGCTATGTATAAGGCCTTTAAGCTTTTAGTGGGCCATAGGAACGCACACAGTTCCTTAATTGCTCCGTACTGACTGCGGGTGGCTAGCCTTCGGTTAGAAATATAGGCATTGAGGGCCGAGACTATTTCAGGGGCGGCACATTGGCGGGCCAGCTGGGCCACGTCGGAGCCACTAGCGGAGGGCTGAGAGGTGGTTACGTGCGTGAACCATTGGATGGCCGTGTCTCGGTTTAGGGGCCCCATGCGATCTGCTATGGCTTGGAGCTCGTCGGGCCTCCAATTGCGGGTTTCCTTAATGACCCGGTCTGTCTTTTTGCCGTCCTCGTCCATGGAGACAATTTCTTTAGTAGCTATCGGATGGAGGGGCTGTGGGGCTTCCTCGGGCTGGGGCGACTGAGATGCCCAGCTATCCTTATTATCTTCTGGGAGGGCCAAGAGGGCGGAGGGGTGCACAGCGGAAATTACGGCCTGTTGCATCCCCAAGTGTCGCTTCAGGGCCTCTAGCTCCCTCTTACAAGCTGAATGGTCCGCGGCTGCGGTTTTAGACTGGTTGTGGTCCGCCATGAACTGGGCGGCATGGGTGAGCTTAGCAATCTTCTCTTGTCCCTCAGTTAATGCGTGCTCAGCCATGTCGGCACGAGCAGTGGCCGCTTCAGCCTTGTGCTGAGCGTCCTGGAGGGCGGTAGTTAGTCCTTGTTTCTCTAATATGAAATTGACGCGTTCAGCGCGCCACTCGACTGCTCTTCTCTCATACTCTTTTTCCTGTTCAGTTAGCTTAGTCCTGAGAGTCTGGATTTCTAGATGCAAGGCGTCCTGCTCTCGTTCTGACCTCTCCTCTAGCTCCTCCTGCGCTGTTTGCAACTTACTAATTAGGGACACGCTGTCCTGTAAGGCAGTGAAAAGTGCCCAAGCTCCATATCTATCTTTCTTGCTAGACCTAGGTTTCTCCTTGTCGCAGAAGTCCTGGAAGGCGCTTCTAACTATCTGGAGCGGGTCAGGTCCCTTGAAGGAACCAGCTTCCCAAGGGCAATCTCCCTTCTTGACTAGCCACTTCTCCAGGCGAGGCACGGTGGGGTTTGCCCGGTACATTTTTCCTTTCGTTTAAAGCTACTCAGGGGTTTTAACAACTTTTTCCTCTCTATGTTCCTTTGGGAGGTTTATCCTTCCCTCGGGTCCTCAAGGATTTTTAAACTGGGTTCTACACAGGGTTTTACCAGGGGGTTTTAAGGTCCTACCTTTAGGTTTACAAGGGTATTTTTAAGGGTTCTACACTCGGTTCTTCTCCACCGGGGGAGAAGGAAAATTCCTATTCCCGTTTCAAGCTTGCCTACAAGCCACGGGACCAGGAAAAGTTTATTGGCTCAGAAGGTGCTCTCAAGCTCTCTAAGCCCAAGAACCAAAAACGCTCAGTGCTCCCAAGCCTCTGCTCAGAAGCCAAAGCTCAGGGGTCTCCCAAGCCTATACTCGGAAAACCAAAGCTCAGGGGTCTCCCAAGCCTATGCGCTCAGAAAACCAAAAAGTGTTCCCAAGCCTCTGCTCAGAAACTGCAATTAAGGGGTCTCCCAAGCCTATGCTCAGGCAACCAGAAAGGGTTCCCAAGCCTCTGCTCAGAAACAAAAATGCTCTCAAGCCTCTGCTCAGAAGCTACAAATGCTCTCAAGCTCTCTGCCCAAGAACTAAACTCAAAGTGTCCCCAGGCCTCGTGCTCAGAGACAAACGGTTAAACTGTCTCCAAGCCTTGACCAAAAGACTAAAGCGCTCAAGGACTGCCTCTGCACATCCCCAAGCAAAAGTGCCCAGGAGTAAAACTATGGTACTCCCAAGCGAGAAGCGCTCAAGAGTTCAAACAACTCCCAAGCGAGGTGCGCCCAAGAGTCCTACTAACTCCCAAGCGAGGTGCGCCCAAGAGTCCTACTAACTCCCAAGCGAGGTGCGCCCAAGAGTCTTCCTTAAAACTCTTAAGCACGGTGCGGCCGGCTGCCGCGGGGCTTCAGGAACCTGACTTTAGATTCCCAAAGCTACACTGACTGAACAAACGGACTATCGATCCCTTCACGTTTCCTCCGGAGCGGGGATTGAAGCCTAAGTGCTGGCAGGAACGGGGAATGGACGGACTTAGGAGAGACGGGGGAGGGCGGAAGAGAATTTTATATGTGCTGCTTCAGGATGTATATATATAGAGCCTACTTCTGGGATCCCACCCACATAGACGCGTTTAGGCAGCCCGGAAGGTGGCCAGGAACTTCACCAGTTCAGAGGTCCTCACCCACAGTACACCGGTTATAACGGCTGGAGGGCCTCGCGGTGCACCACAAAAGGCAAGTAGTCCAAAGCTGGCTGAAGGAGGAAATGGGGGAAAAGCCAACCCACAAGATAGAATTGCTCGCTAGAGCCACACACACTCACACTTTTAATTCCCTGAGCTAAATTGTGCTCTTTACACAGAGGTCTGGAAAATTTTCCTCTACGGCAGTTTGCTGAAAACATGTGTGCCGACTCACGTGGATCCACACGAACTGGGTTATGCCCGCATATTCTCCACCAGTAAACTGTTACCAGAACTGCTCTTTATTATAATGGGGAATTAGCTATAGCAGTCTGTAACTTAAAATTAGCGCGGATCTTAACCTATGTCTACGGAGGTCCCGATTCCAGACACTCAAGTGAAAAAGAGGCAGACTACAAATAAGTTCCAAACACGTGTATTTAGTGTGGCGTAAGCCTAAACTTGCACAAGCATACAAGAGAACATACAAGATCTAAGAAATACAGAGTAGGAAATACAGAGACTTTCGCATTAGCTGGTTCCCAACGATGGTGGGGAATACTCACTTATCCTGAAGCGAAGCAGAGACACAACAGCGAGGTGGCCCAATGCCAGCAATGGGACCACAGACGGACAGCAAGGGAGTCTGGATAGGATGGCACGAGCACCGTGTGGTCTGAGAGACCAGCTTAAATACCCCAAAACGTACCCTGGGGCTGGTGCTGTACTTGGTGGTTCTCACAGTTTAAAACAAAGGTTCTAATGGGTTACTGAATGGCTTAGATGGGCCACTTTGGTAATCAGATTGTGATAAGTGACACCTCAGGAAGGGGGGACAAAAGAGGGAGGGGGAAATCCGAGTGGGCTGAAAGGATGTTCCAGTGGACAGGGCTTGTCCTGATGTCATCAGCTCTGGAATGCGGAGGTTTCTTTGAGATGCATTCTCTAAGTGCTTGGGATGGTCGGCACTTAGTTCCTTCTCCGGGGCGGCTCCTAAGATATGCAGAGCGGGGCGAGGTACTCTCGCTGCGGACGTGGTGTGCCCGCTTCGCCGAAATGGCTTCTCAAAGCAGTCTTCTTCCCTGGGTCTTCTGGCTGCCTAAGAACATGGATGCCGGCTGGGCATAGCTGGGGCTGGATAGCAGGCTGCCCGGTAGCGAGGGCAAGCTTGGCGACCGACCTGCGGGAGGCTCCAGGCGGGAACTGACCAGGGAGCGCCTAGCCAGGCTCGCTGGAGGTTTCCCCGGCAGGCGCCCGGCTGCTAGCAGCGGCTTGGGCCCATATGAGGCAGGCTTCCATGGAGGCAGGGGGAACAGCACACAAAACACAGTCCAAAGCAGGGAACAGGCACGGTCCGTGGCAGATGGCAATGCAGGCACGGGGCACACTTGTAATAAAGTCCAAACACACACTGGGAAGTCCAGATACAGGTCAGGGCAGGGCTGCCCAGGAAAAGAGTCCTTTGTGCAGTTATCCAAACATGGAGTCAGGGAACTACACAGTCTATTGCAGCAGCAAGGTAATTAACACGCAGGCAGGAAACTGACACGTGTAACAGAACACACACGTGCAAAGCAGTCTTTGGTGCAGCAGTAAAACAGCAACGCAGGAAACTTTAACACAGTTCATGGCAGGCCTTAAAGCAGGAGAGGGGGCCTACTTGGCAACACCACAGCAGCTTCATTTATCTGAGCAGAGCCTTCAGCAGGTGTCACCCTGCAAATAGGCAAAATCAACAACTACTGGTACACACACATTCTCTGTAGCAGCCCCCACTTTTTGGAACGGCCTGCCTGAAGAGGTCAGAAAAACTCCCACTCTCCCGGTTTTCCACAAACTGTGCAAAACTGAATTATTCAGAAGGGCTTTCATGCACAGGCAATATGGCTGTGCTGTAAGGAAATGGTTCAGAGAGATGCGGTGGTAAAGGGATAGGGACTGTTGACTATAGTATTGTGTAGTGTTTTTGTTGTAATTATGCTTCCTACTGGATAGTTTCTCCATGTTGTTTAATATGTCATGTCAATTTACTTATGTTTTGTTTCAGCATTGTTTCAGCTCTGCATCAGCTCTGCATCATTTCTGCTTGTCTTTAATTTTTTATTGCATTGTTTGTTGAATGTATTGTTTGTTGAATGTCCCAGCCATTGATTGTATTGACTTACACTGTGTAATCTACCTTGAGCCTCAGTTAGAAAGACGGACTATAAATAACCCAAATAAATAAATAAATCCTATGAATTTATACTCAAAGCAGAAAAGCACAGTGAGTGTGGAGGTTAAATGAGAGTCAGAGACTCGTTTGCAATCTGTCAAACTTCCCTATAAGATTGTTGTGAAAATACCTTGAGACAGACCCATGTGATCTTAAAGGAAGCATGTGATATTTAATATATTTAACAAAAATAAACATTTAACTTAAGTGCCACTTTTTAACAAGCAAAGAAATAGCAGGAATTTGCTGACAGAGAGGAAGAGAGAGGCTAAAAATCAAAACGTATGTTGCTCTGGCTGAGTGGGTGCTAGTGGGCGCTAGACATAGTGCAGTTTGTGCATGAGAGTCTCACAAGTGCAAAACCCTGCTGAGCTGTATAGCATAGTTGTTCAGAAAAATCACTGTATCTGTTAAGATTCATGAGACTTCTCCAGAACAGGCAGTCTGAGGGGACTATAGGCAAGAATTCATGAAAATACACTTTGCGTATTGAAAAACCATCAGTGAAATGGTAAACAATAGGATCAAGGTACCAATTCCCTTTCTGATTTGTCAAATCATACTTTGTTTTCGTTTATTTAACTTATTAATAATTATTTTTACATTTTCCATTTAGAATACTTTTTCTTTTTGAAAAGTCATCAAAACAGAATGTTATCATATGGCACATTATGGGCATCCCTTACACTTTTCCCTTTCACAAAGAAGTTCTCCTTATACATACACAACAATGAAAGCAGCAGTCAATGATTTACATGACTAATCAGCAGGAAGCTGATTTTTTGTATGGTCAGCACGATTTAGAAAATTGAGCTACTCTTCAGAAAGCAACAGCAAGGTGCTAAAGGCACATGTCAGATATAAGAAACCACAACACCCAGAAGCTTATGAGGGGACATTTTAATCTCCCTGGAGATGCTATTACAGACCTGAAGGTCACTGTTCTACAAAAAGAGGGAATAGACAATGTGAAAGTGCTGAATTACAACTGATCAAAGAATTTACCACTACATATCTTCCTGGCTTAAACAGAAACTTAAGTTTCCTTGCTCACTACAGTATGTAGCAACTCTATAGGACCAACTTTATAGAGATTTTTATTGGCTGCACATTTTACAGAGACTATAACCTTGTATCTGTATTAGTTAATTTTCACTTAATAGTTAATTAGTTAATTTTCACTTATCACTTTGCTTATTTGTAGGGTTTTCGGGTCCCTCTACCTTCCCAACAGGAGGGAAGACCCAGGACTAAGTTCTGGTAGTGTCAGCATGCATGCTGTCCTGGATCATATCACTTCCAGAGAGTGACATTGGCACAGGTGTGCTCCTGCGCTTTGCACGGGGCTAATTCTGGCCTGCTTGGGCCAAAATTGGTTCCAGCAAAGCACAAGAGCATGCCTGCAGCTGGCGCAACATTACATCACTTCAGGAAGTGACATTGTCATGCCTCTCTGGGCGTGTGCCCAGTTCATGCTTTCCTGGGTTGCCTGCTGCTGGTGGGCGATTGCTGGGTGATTTGCCACCTCCTGTCAATTGCCAGTGATAGATGGGCAACCAGGCGAACTCCCAGGAGATTGCCCATCATGAGTGGGCAAATGGTAAGCCTACTTATTACCTGTTTGAACCTCTGATCTTTCTTATTACTTATTATTTGTAATTGCTAATTTTCTTGTAGTTATAGAGAGCCAGTTTGGTGTAGTGGTTAAGAGCGGCAGGACACTAACCTGGAGAACCGTATTTGATTTCCAACTCCTCTGCCTGAAACCAGCTGGGTGACCTTGGGTCACTCACAGCTCTCTCAGAGCTCTTTCAGCCCAACCCACTTCACAGGGTGATTGTTGTGAGGATAATAATAACACACTTTGTAAACCGCTCTGAGTGGGCATTAAGTTGTCCTGAAGGGCAGAATATAAATAGAATGTTATTATTGTTGTTGTTGTTATTGTTATACAGAGAGGTAACACTTTAGAGTTTTATGATGGAAGTCATACCTCTCTACCTCCTTTTTTCTCACATAGCAAATCTACATTTGAAAAGCTCATAAAGGAATTAACCCTCTGCCTTAACTCCCCTCCCCCCTTGAAATCTGCCCCATAAGGATTTTCAGTTTGATTTCCATACAAATCTGAAGAAGTAAGCAGTGATGCATGAAAAATAGAAATAAAGGTGCCACTAGACTTCTGTTTTATTTTGCTAAAACAGATTGACGTGGGTACCCATTTATAATCACTAAGGATGTGACACTATTAAGCCCTTAATTTCAGGTGAGTAGCCATGTTAGTTTACAGTGGAAGAGCAAGATCCAGGTCCAATAGCACCTTAAAGACCAACTAGATTTCCAAGGTATGAGGATTGACTCTTGAAATTTTTCAAGGTTTGACTCTCAAAGCCTCATACCTTGGAAATCTAATTGGTCTTTAAGGTGGTATTAGACCCAGATCTTATATATCTAGTCCTTGTCTCCAAAAGGCTTGCCATCACTAAACCACAGGCATTCAAACACTTTTCAATAAATGTACAGCCAGATTAAAATAAATGATGTTGATGTATTCTTGTTAACTTCTATACAACCGGAGGCATAAATTATTCTGCATAGAAAGTCAGATTTCGCTATTCTTGAGTGCAATTTTAATAAAGGTTAAGCACTTTAATGTGCTTGTTTGAAAAAGAAGGTTAAGCACAACTTTCTCATTCTGAATGTGCCTTCTCCAGGATTTAATTTAGCTGAAATGTGCTTGATAAATGAACTTTTACAGACCCAGATGATTGGGTGCGATTGCTTGAGCAAGCATATAAACTTTCAGACACTTTTGGAAATCCCCACCAGTCGCCCTTCCAACCACCTCTGCTTATGCAAGCCAAGTTGCTTAAACTAGTTTTAATCCCCCAAGGCATTCTTGCCAGGTGGTGAGAACTGCCTCCAAATACACCTGTTATAGTTCAGACAGCACAATGCTGTAGAGCCTAAACATACTGAGTCATTGGACACAATCAGATGAACAAACAGCCAATAACGTTTGTAGTTTTGCTGATTATTCCAGGATTTAACAGAAACCTGTTTGGAATCACTTCAGAATAGGTCTCAGCCAGCAGAACAATTTGACTTGCAAGTCATGCCAAGGAATTGTGCCAGTTTTTACCTGTTGCAGCTGTTGGGAAACGGACATGGACATGATAGAAAGCAACTTGTCTTTGCATGTCAGAGTGAGCAGGTGTTTTCAAACCACAGCTGTATCCTTCCCAACAATGCTGGCCATCTAATCTTAAATATATAATTCTTGGTGCCTAAAATATCCAGCAGTGTATTGGGGTGACATAAAAATATCATCAAAGCAGCACTGAGACACAAAATAATGAACTATTGGCTTAAATATAATTTTTTTAATTCTCACAGCCAGGTAATATTCTTGCATCTGTTACAATGTGTTCTTTTCGCCCAAGACAACAACAAAAAAACAGGTGTTAATTAGATATTTGTCTTTTATGGCTGGTTTTATCCAGAGGAACTGTCCCTGTTCATTACTTAGTAAAAAGGGAACTTCAGTAGGGACAATAAAACTAATCACTAAGGAGACCTGCTGGGAAGTAAATTTTAGCCTTAGGACAGATCTAATTCCAGCTGGACACGGAAACAATTCCACAGTCACAGGCCTTTGTATGCTTTCTTTGTATGTGAAAATACATACATATATACACATTATGGCCGTTTTCACACTGTCTATAAATTGCGGGAGACACATGGAAGGCTGCCGGCTTCCTCGCACAATTTTTAACACCATCCCATTACAAAACGCCATAAATCACTGTTTGTGGCGTTTTGTAAACAGATGGCGTCAAAAATCGCATGAGGAAGCCGGCAGCCTTCCGTGAGTCTCGCAGGATTAATAGAGTGTGAAAACGGCCTATATCTCATTTACATTCTCAAAATATTGTCACATGGCATATTATGCACAATATGTTTCATTTTACTATGCAAATAAATAAAGAAATACCAGGAGTCACTAATATAGTCATCAAGTTGACCACATGCAAGAATGCCCCTATTATATTCTCCCATAGAAGTCACTTTTTTAAAAAAATCCACAGATAATACAGGGAGGCAGACAATTCAAATAGCACCAGGCTAAGTGAGACTATGAGACGCAAAATAATTCATTACACACATACACTGCCTACTACGTCCTTTCTTTTTTAAAAAAAAAAGTTGCCAAGCAGGGGCTACAAAAAGAATGTGCTTACTTTTCCTCCATAGAACAGAAGCTGAGAAAGTTCAGTCTCACTGGCAAGTAGAAATAACATTTGGCTACAAAGCCCAGCCAAAATGTGCAGATCCCCGCCCCATAGCACAGTGTTTACTATTGCAGCTTGGTGCTCTGAGTGCCAAAATCTTAAAATGACTCAGTATATCCAAAAGAACAATCTTGACCTAGAACTTGGTGTCCCGTTGTGTCCCCCACCCCTATTAAGCGCCCTGGAAATATTAATACTGTTCAGCAGCAGGGCTGGCATTTTATTTCAAGACTGTCAGGTCCTTTCAGATATCAGTTATACTTAGCAAAGTTGGTAAACCCTGTAAGGTAAATGTTACATTGCTGCTTTGCCATACATCATAGGCTCACTATATATGCTTTGTAGGGGAGGAATGGTTCATAATACTCCACTGAAATCACTGAACACATTTGTAATTTTTTAAGCATGTTTCTTTTTAAATTTTCACAGCTGATTCTGTTCGCCGTAATCCTAGTACACAGAGAACATTCTAGGAACATAAACTAGTAATTCAGCTGCACGCAGATATCTCTACAGTAATCAACCAACATCACATTATCATAATGTTTTAATTACCACAAATAATATGTGACTGGAACAAGCTGCTTTGCTGCTGATTTTTCTCCAGGGACAGCATGGACCCATAACAGCCTTGTTCCTGGACCAGAAGTGAATGGCAGCCACCTCATGGCCAAAGTGCATGTGATGTAGGAGATTCTCATTACCGATTTGGATTGGAAAGGCAATGCTGGTGAAAGGGAAGAGAGTTCTTTGCTATCCTACATATGCTCCCCATTCTGCAATAGATTCTGGCTCTCCTATGTAGCTGTTAGCTGTGGTAGACAGAGGAGAAAGCATCAGTGCCCCTTTTGTACTAGTCATTTTTGTCTGCCTCAGGTCTCTGTGGAGCATTCTGTTGGGGAAATGGTGTAGGGTGAACCCACTCACCCTCTGCTGCTTTTTAATGTTAGTGTTAAAAATCCTAAGAATCTAATCACAGGTCTTTTATAAGATATGTAGTTTGGCTCTTATATTTTGGGAAATCTCCTCACTCATCTGCATCACTTTATATACTGTGCTGCAGGTGAAAACAAAGCCAACAATTCTTCCAAACATTAGCTTTAAATCATTGCTCAATGCCCTGCTCAAGCTAGGGTAAGAGTCTGCAGAATACTGTGCAAGAGCTCAAAGGAATGAATCCGGAGGAAGGGACTATTATCAGAAGGATATATAAAGAGGCTTCTCAATCAAGGGGGAGACAGAAGCTCTTGGGAACGAGGAGCTGGTTGCAAGCCACTAATCAGGCTTGGGTTAGCGGAATCAGAACTGTTAGGGGCATCAGAAATGGATTTCATACCAAAATGACACTACTCCACCTTCAAGCAAGGCAGAGTAGTGTCATTTTTAAAAAATCAAACAGGCAATTCCTGATTTAGAATGAATAAGAAAAGTAAAAAAAAAAAAAAAGTAAACAAGTCTTCCCGAACTCAGGTGAAAAATATTTTAGCCTGAGATGTGTTTTAATCTTGGACATAAATCTTTTATAACATCAAAAAAAATGTTGATGCATCTTTTTGTGTAGTTGTACTGGTGCTGTATAAGCTTAGCTTGTGAAAACAAACAGATGTTTTAATGGAGCCTCGCCATAAGGTAGAGGCTCTACAGCTGAAGCTGTGGCGGTTATTGTGTTCTTCAGCAGAGTTGCAATAGAGTTTGCCCTACTTTGCAACTGTTGAAGATCATAAGTTTTCCAGGAAATATATGAAACTTAATGACAAAGTAATATTTTTCGTTTGCCTCTCTTAAAAGTCATTCATTAAATCCAGGATCAGTGTGAAAGGATGTGGGATCTGTGTAGATTCAAGGGCATATCAAGAAACACAGGTTGGCCAAAAGATATGACTACGGTAGGAAGGATTAAGTATAATTCAGTCAGGGACAATGTTTCCTGCTTATCTTGCAAGGAAGCAGTAGCTAGGAACCATGTTTATCAAGAACAAGTCATCCTTATACTTCAGACATATGAATGTCAGTGAAAGAGCTTGAACTAAGGTCATACACAGGATCATTATCCAGAATTGTAGAGCCAGTGTGGTGTAGTGGTTAGAGTACCAGACTAGTACCTGGGAGACCCAGGATCAAATCCCCACTCTGCCATAGTAGCTTGGACCAGTCACCTAATCTCAGCCTAACCTACCTCTCAGGGTTGTTGTAAAGATGAAAATGAAGGACAGGAGAACAAGATAAACAGCTTTGGGTCCCCACTGGAGAGAAAGGTGGAGTACAAATGAATACAACCAGCACAGCAATGTCACTACTGGAAGTGAAGTCACGCCGGCTGCAGGAGCATTCCCACACTTCATTTGGGGCCAATTTGGGCCCAAACGGGGAGAAATGTCCGCATGTGGAGCATGGGAGTACTCACATGGCCAGCACGATGATATAACTACTGGAAGTGACATCATCACGTCAGCCCTGGGACACATGCGTGCAAAGCATGTACATGAAGAGGATCCTTGTGTGCGACACGAGCTTACCCTAACGCCCGGTGGGAGGTGAGATGGACCTGGCAACCCTACACAAGAGGTATTTTTAAAACTTCAAAAATAACTAGTTAGTTTATTTAAATTAGAGGCGCTAGATTAAGTGAAGTCAGGAAATGAAATTTTTTGAGGCAAAATTCAACAAATACATATCTAGTTCACTGAGGTAAAATTCAGAACATGCACAGACTTCAGTTCCTATAGTTTTCACTGTTAATTAAGGCTTCTGTTTTTAGGCTTTGTTTCCTTGTTCTCCCCCAAACACTTGAGTATACTTTCTATTTAGTAATCTCTTTCTCTTCTGCAGTTAGAAAGGCTGGTACCCACTTTCTAATACCCCATACCCCCTCCCTTCACACATCAGTGCATTCCTTCAGTCCTTAACTGTAACTGAAAGTCTCCACAGACAGTTTACAATCACATCCTACCAGGGATCTCTCCACTCTCAGAGCTATCTCTCTGTTTAAGTGGGAAGGGAAAAATCTCCTCTCCTTACAAGATCTTTCCCTCTCTTTTGGCCTGTTTGGGAGTCTGCACCTACTACCCAAAACTCCTGCCAACTTTTCCAGTTCTCCTGCTGGTGTTGAAACTGCTTTCTCTGAGGGCTCCATCTCTCAACTGTCCTTACAGCAGAGCTGGATCTAGGGTAGCTGGCACCCAGGGCAACCCTAGTCTGACACCTGCTCCTGGTGCAGCATGATGACATCACTTCTGTGACATCATCATGCAGGGCAGAGCGTGCCACCTGCGCAGTGCGCCAGTGGAGGCAGCGTGCGGGGCTGGGAAGCTGCCCATGCCATTCACCTCCCCGCAGGACAGGGGGTGGCTGGCTGCCCCCTGTTCTGCAGGGCAGGCAAATGGCATGGGTGGCCTCGCAGCCCCTCGCACTGCCTTTTGCCTGCCCTGCAGGACAGGGGGCGCACAGCAAGCCAGCCTCCCCCTGTCCTGTGGAAGAACAAGGCAAGAAAAGCTCATAGAGCACTATGATATGCTAACTAGTCACAATGAAACACAAATAAAGAAATTGAATGTTCATTAGCGCAAGCAAAACATCATAATACAGCTACAGCTGCCAATACACATAAGGCACAGAAAAACAGTCAATTGAATGACAATAAAGTGCAAAGTGCAAAAATACAATAAATGCAATTCAAAGTAACCATGCCAGGTACAAATATATGAAAATGTAACAGTCAAACTGGAGATGTTCACAAATGGAGATATTCACTAAGTCCACTCAGGGTCCAAATGAAGGTAAGTAAAAGAACATTGAGGCAATGCAAAGAACAATGATTGTAGTAACCACAACAGAGGTACCGGTGTGTCCACCCATTTCCTGTTCTCTTCTTCCTGGCAGTTACCACTATGTAGCAGTTCTATTAAAAGTACACAGCATAACGCATCATCTCCAAATAGTAAAGAATGAAAAGGCAGCTGTCATTCAATTGACTGTTTTTCCTTGCCTTTTGTGTATTGGCAGCTGTAGCTGTATTATGATGTTTTGCTTGCACTAATGAACATTCAATTTCTTTATCTGTGTTTCATTGTGACTAGTTAGCGTATCACGGTGCTCTATGAGCTTTTCTTGCCCTGTCCTGAGGGGCAGGTGAAAGGCAGCATGGGGGTCTGGGAGGCTGCCCATGCCATTTGCCTCCCTGCAGGACAGGGTGGGCAGCCGCCCCCTGTCCTGCGGGGCAGGCAAAAGGCAGTGCAGGGGGCTGCGAGGCTGCCCGCGCTGCCACCCTCATGCTCCCGGCAGCTGGCAGCTGCTCCCGGCGCCCCCTCCCTGGTGGCGCCGGGGGCAGACTACCCCCCCTGCCCCCCTCGATCCGGCCCTGCCTTACAGAATCTGTCTCTCTGCCAGGACTGGAAAAAATCCTCTTCTCTGAGCTCAGGCTATCCATTCAGATGGCTTTGGAGTAACCTGCCATTGAAAGCTCTCTGACTCTGAGAGGAGTTAACTCTTAACAGTCCTGCAAATGTGTATGTACACAGCCCTTCCAGGCTTCTCTAAAACAAGCAGACCGTCACAGCCGCATCCTAAATTAATCCATCATCTTAGTGTGATACACAGTTTTCACATAATAAAATATTTTAAAAATTAAGTTTTAACTGCTAATTATTTGCAGAAGCGATTTGCAGAATTAGTAGTAGTTCGCAGTACAATCTTCCCTAGGTACCCACATTTTTTTACTGTTTATTTCCCTGTTTCAAAGCACAGATGAAATTCATCTTTTTGGGATGGGTTAGGGGGAAGGGTAAAGAGAAGACGTGAAGAGATGAGAAAATATCTTTAAACTACAATTGCAAAGAAAATGAAAACAGATGCAAGAAATGGGAAGGATGCTAGTGGGAACAATACTGAATTGAAGCTCATTTTCTCTAGGAGATGACAGCCTTGTGCAATTCCTCCAAGCTTCCTATAAACAGACATCTCCGCTGTGGAAAGGTTCTCAGGAGGAGGTGTAACATAACCTCTGGGAGGAGATGTGAATGGGGGGAATGTGTCATAGTCCCAAGGGAAATCTTACATGTCAAATCTGCATTGTCCTGCATTATTTCCCCCTTTAAAAATCCAACCCTTAGCGAGGGCCAGCATCTGTATGCTAAAAAACAGAAAGAAACCTCTTGTCTAATCCTGTTTATTTGAAGAAGCCGGGCCAACAGCAGACATGCTTTCCAGCAGGGTGATCCCAGTCCGTTCTGAACTGACACAGTGACATGATGACTGGGCTTTGAAGATAGAGTAGCAGTGTTTATGTGGAGAGCAGTTGTGGTGGAGAGGGGAAGAAGGGGGAGGAGGTGCTGGGAGGGAAATTGGGAAACTGTAACTCATTGTGGATGGGTTGGCCTGGCCTGGGTGGCAAGCTCTTAAAGCTCAGAACATTCATCAACCTGCCTAGTGGGCCCGACATGCTGGAGCCACAAGTTACTCTCTCCCTCTCTAACTGTGTCAAGCGTGATCTAGTCCAACTGTGCGGAGACAGCACAGCCAGGCCAGACAAGCTCTGGTCAGTGCAAATAATCACAGCTCTGACTCCTTTCTCTGTTACTCAGCAAAGCCTGGCCACTGAACACAGAGTTCTTACAGGAAGTTTACGTCAATTCTCTCTCTCTCTCTCTCTCTCTCTCTCACACACACACACACACACACACACACACACACATACACACACACACAGAGTCCAGTTCTTTTCAAACTCCATTTGAATCTCTCAAGTTACATCCAGGGCTCCATATGGCCTGGTTTCTTAACCGTTAGACATACTTCAACAGTTAAAAGGATGACTTTTCAAATTATATTTACCTAACATAACTCTCCATCCTAACTTCTGCAACTTCTACCCATCCTTTGGGGGGAAATGCTGCAGACCACTACCAAGTTCCGGACAGAGGGATGAGGATATGTACTATCTGCCATTCATATTTGAACAATGCTACTGGTTACAAATATAGAAACGTAACACAAAAATTGAGCTGCCAACACGTATAGAAAACATATCAATGCTATAATTTTATTAGAATTTTATTAAAATCCAGGTTCACAGTCCAATTGTTTACCAATTCATATTTGGGCTTATGTCACACCCTACAGTGGAAGCTTAGGAGAGGAAACAGAATACCAAAAAACAAGCCTCTCTCCTCATGCATTTGAATAAATTTACCCATAATCACAACCACCCAACAAATGTTTGCTCACAAAGTTCCTACTGTACTTTTAGGGTAGGCTCCAGAATGATTGCCCATCTGCACTTTGCAGACAAATGTATTACACAAAGGGCCAAAACAAGTCTGTGACTGGATCATCCCAGTATTTTTTAAAAGCGAATAGCTGCCACAAGAGGCCCTTTTCAGATTGCAGTCATGGTGTATAGGAGAAGGGGCCCTACACAGTTTTGTATACTGTTGTTAGTTTTATAGGGGGGGAGATGGGCAAAGTGAGGGTATCTGCAACTTTGCCCCTTTTGAAGCTAATAGCATGTGGGTGGTAGGCAATTAACAAAACCATGAAGGGCACAAATGCATCACCTCAAGGTATAGGGAAATACACCACTAAGTAGGTAGGGTTTTTTTCCACTGATCAACCAAAAGCCTAATTAAATGAATGCTATAACAAAATATGTACACCCTGACCTGGATGGCCTAGGCTAGCCTGATCTCATCAGATCTCAGAAGCTAAGCAGGGTTGGCTATGATTAGTACTTGGATGGGAGACTACCAAGAAAGGCCAGGGTGAAATTCCAGAACAATAAAGGAACAGAGGGGAAAAATCATGCATCTCACTAATGCATCTCATTAATGCAACTGCATGGACAGTCCCCTCTTGTGACTGTGTAAGGTGAATTGACCACAAGTAGGGTAGCCGGGTCCCCTTACCCTCCTTGTGGGAGGGGGAAACCCAGCACTTACCTTTTTGAAGTCTTCACATGATCCCATGGTATCATGATGATGTCACTTCCGGGAAGTGATTTGGGCCCCAAACAGGCCCGATTCAATCTCTGCCTGAATCCTTGGAGCACTGTTGCTCCAGCTGCACATTTCCCTAGATTTGTGAATTGTAACTGAGGTGTTTCTTTGATGCATAGAAGCTAGACTCACTAATGGTGCAGTCCTAAACACAGTTACATCCTTCTAAGTCCACTGAACTTAATGAGTTTAGAAAGGTATAACTATGCTTAGGATTACATAGTTAATCTCTAGATGTAAAAGTTGTTTGGGTTCATATTTTTAAAATCTATTTTATTGTAGTGGGAAATTCCTTCAGGACAAGATTGTTTTTGCTTTGTCAACAGTTTGTCCTTAAGCAAAAAGGAGTGTAAGTTATTCTTAAGGCCTGTGTATGCGTGTGCTTGTTTGCGTGTACATTACTTTGCAAAATCAAAGCCAGGTTTTACAATATAACCTGTTGTCTACTGTGAGTCTTGTTAAATGCTGAAAGAAAAGTCACACACTTGAGTGACACCACCCTTGCACCTATTCCCAAGAGAAAAAAAGGACTCAGTGTTGCGCTAGTCTTGGTAAGGTGACCTTTTTGTAAGTGATAATGTATATCCTCATCTCTGTAAGGTTGCATAAGAATGCTAAGCATAATGATCTAATTATTTGCCACTAATATGAAGGGCAGGGCTCCATGGGAATTAAACAGAGCAACGCTGTGAACTCTGTTTCACAATACTGGTGTGTGTTGGGGGGGGTGATATTTTAATATGGGGAAATCAAACACCAAAGTCATTGGTTCAAGAACATTTCTATGGGCCTGTGCCAAAACAATAGAAAACTGAAAAATAGCTCATGATAATGGACCACTGAATACTATCTCTGTCTTTCAAATAATTTTCTTATAGTTTGTATTGTGCATGATTCAGATCACAATTGTTTGATGGCTACATCTTTTTAAAACTGATGTGGGGCATCTAAAAGTTTCCTTTTTCATAAACTAGTTCAAGATGATAGCACTCAACAACGCACTGAGTATGCCTTGGAAAACATAGCTGACCATTTCTAACTAGGACTCATGCCCATGCTAGCTGATGAAGATTAGACATGGCAAGCTGGGACTTCTGCTAATTGGTAAGGAACTCTAAATTAAAACAAATTTGCAGTTGTATAGACCCTGTGTGATTCAAATCAACTTATCTTCAGAAAGGATGTTGAAAGGTGGTCACAACTCTGCCTAATCCCATGCAAATATATTTTCAGAACTGTTGGGTAAGGCACTGAGGGGCTTCTTAGAGCCATAGTTGGAAGACAATATCTTGCAATTGGTATAATATGTCCTGTTAATTTTATATTATCTTTCAGCAGACTTTCACTCCACTGATGATGAGATGTGCTAACAAGACTACAAGGCCAGTAAATGGCTACAGGACCACTCTCCAGTAGTTCTACCTTTTCTTAGCAGGATATCTCAGAGAATAGCAAATGTTCTTTAACTGCCCAAAGGTGCATCTATAATCAAGATAACCATATAGCTCATGAGTTAAGCAGAGATCTCTGAACATTCTACCTGACCTGATGGATTGGAGCAAAGAGTCAGACACTGCAAATGTTATGAAACTACCATGTTCTTGGTCATCTGGGTGAAAGAACACATTTTTCATTCTGCTGTTCAGCAAAGAAAAACAGTAATGCAATATCCATAACGTTACCATTGAGACTCTGTAATAGAGTGGATACAATGTAATAGATTGAATTGAAATTTTATATTCATTTCAATATGCTGCTCTCATAGTGTTAGCTTATGCTGGTTGTGGGGTAACAGAAGTAAAGGCTGGATAATTAAGCAAATACAAGTGGGAGACCCTCAGGGACTTGTGGGAGGTATCTCATGGCCCCGTGCCCCACCATGTCCTCTTTCTTTGCCCTGCTCCCCATAGCCTTTCCCCTTTTCCTGCTTCCTTTTATCTTTCCCACCACCTTTGTCTGTCCCCCTGTTTTCACCTTTCCCCCTTCAACCCCAGGTAGGGTTGCAAGGTTCCTCTGTCCTCCCAGCAGGACGATTGGGAGCTGGCACTTACCTTTCCCTTGCTTGGTGGTAACCTCGGAGCTGGTGTGATGACGTCACTTCCAGAAGTGACATCATCATGCTGGCTGCACGGCACCGTCACTTCTGGAAGTGGCGGCGGCAGCAGAGGCTGTGTGGGTGAAAGGGTGCTCCCCGTGCTCCTGAGGGGCTGAATTTCCTGCTGCAGGGCCTGATTCTACCCAAAACAGGCCTGCTTCAGGGCATGATTCAGGGCATGGGGGTGCACCCACCACCCAGGGAGCACACACACCCCACCAGGCAAGTAAGTGGGCACAGGGGGAACTGTGGGAGCTGGAGATCCCCCGCCGCAGGTGGGGGAATGGCACTTCTAACCCCAGGCAGCCTGTCTCCTATGGCCCAGTTGCATTGTGCCAGCTGAGCCAGGCCTAGTTGCATGGTGTGGAACCTACAATGACCTACAAGGACTTGTGTGAGCTGCTTCACTTTTCCTTGTATCCCTTTCCTCATACTATTTCCTATTTCCTCCTCCTGGCACCCCCATATGCCTACCTTATCCTATGTACTTCTCTCCTTTAAACCCAATAAACAGTTCCCATTTTATTTGTCCCCCCTCTTCATCTGTATACACTAATTTACTTCATTTATATACTTTCCCTACAGTGGGGATCCAAAGCAGCTTACATTGTGCTTTTTACCTTCATATTATCCTCTCAACAACCCTGAGAGGCAGGTTAGACTGAGAGTGAGTAACTGGATCATAGTCACCCAGTGAGCTTCCACAGCAAAGTGGAGATTCAAACCTGGGTCTCCCACAACCTACTCTGAAACTCTAACCACTACACTATACTGGCTTTAGAGGGGGCCGCTGTTGAGCAGTAGCAAGTAGCCAGGCCTGATTGAATCATGCAAGCCATGTGGTATCAAGTCATTTGGTGATTGTTTCTGGATCTGGCCCCAATGAGTTCTCCCTCAAAGGCCAAAACAGCCATAGAAAGGGTCCTGCCCCTTCCCCACTGCCTTTTCCTGACAGAAACCAAGCCTGGATCACTGATCTAACTGTTACTTGGTTGCCTAGCAACAGCCATTGAGGGCAGCTGATTCTTAAAGCACAGGATTCCTTTAATAGTTTCTGATCCTTTTTTATAAACAAAAATTTAGATTTCAGATTTTTCTGCAAACTTGGAGCATTATAGGGGGTGCAGGTCTGTCTTGATCTGTCTTGTTACTTTCATGGTTCCAAATTAAATATCCACAGATCAGGGCCACTTGACTATGAATATATAATAGGTTTACACAAAACCCAAGGTCTACAACAGTCTATTAGTATGTATCTGTATCTATGTGAAACCAAAGTTGCCAAATTTCCTTTTTAAATAAACTATGTGTACTTATTTTCTACAAGATGAGGAACTTTATCTAGCTTTCTCCCTCCACTTCTCCCCCTTGCAACTCCCCCTGGCTCCAATTAATTCCTATCCCATTCCAAATCTTTACAGAGAGAAGGAGAGAATCCACATGACTGTGTCAGTGCTTGTGAAAGAACAATATTCACGTATGATTTTTGGCATGGACCATTTGCCAATTAAAAATTGGCAAAATAGCCCTCAAAGAAAAATATATTTTTTCCACCATTGCAAGAAAATCTAGTATTAACCAACAGCATAGCAAAAGGGAGTTTCAAAGTCCCAGCCTAAGAAATAATGCGTACAATATGTTCAACATTTTCCCACAGAATAAACGTGGGAATCCCATAGAAGTTGTCCCAAAATTGGGTTTTTCCAGTGATTCATGTTTGCTACATCAACCCACTCCAAGTGCAAGATGACTAGTCCAAGAGCCAAAGCATTTTTGCAGACATCACTAAAACAAGGTGTAATGTTCACAGGCAATAGTTACAACACAATACAGCATAATGGAGAGGGAAACACTAATCTCACATCAAGAAGAAGCTAAAACATTCCTCTAATAGACATGCTGTATTCCATTCAAAGGACATAGTGCTTTACCACTAAAAAGTTTAAGTTAATCCTGAGTCTAATTCTGATAGAACAATGTACTTTTTTTACTGGGGAAGTCTGAAAAAAAATCAGAGTCTCACTGTGTATAGTAGAATTTACTTCCTTATAAGCATGCAACAGTTTATGATGACTGTTACTTCACTTATGCGGGCCATTCCAAAATTGGTGTATGGGGGGAGGGGGCAGGGAGTATCATGTTAGTGCATGTGTTGAAAAACAATATAGTTTTTTCTTTTGAGCAAGTATTTTAGAAGTCTTCAAAATAACATTATTCATCTTGTAGGTCTGCTGACACAGCAATTTGCTGACTGCCTGACAAGTGTTTTTATATGGAGAAATAATAAATCATTGTGTTATCTCTGTTATTGGTAATGTTTTTACCTTGGATCCCCAAACAATAAGGGTACCCTGATTTATGTAACTGGGGATATACAGGAACTAACCAAAAGTGTGTCCAAATTTATCTAGTAGTCTCTTGCATTACACCTCTTTCTTTTCTATTCCAGGATATCTGTCCTGAAATTGCATATGATGCATAATTCTGAAGCTCACATCACCGTCACTTTTTTTTCTTGGAAACTTAACAAATCTAAAACTGCTCTAATTTTTTAACATGTTGGCCCAACCAGCCTCACTAACCACAACACAACACAACACATCAAAACACAACACAACACAACACAGATGGGCAAGAGGAGAAGGCGGCAGCAGTGGTCACGAACAATGGGCCAGAAGGGACAGATATCAGGGCTTCTGTCAGCATTTGATTCACAGACATGTCTAATAAATCAGGCTTGAAGATGGGTTTGGAGAGCATCTGAAGAACGGCTCCAACCTCTCCAGACTCCATGCAAGTGGTGACACAGATTCTTGCTGACAAGGGTTCATTACCCTCTAAACTCGTTTTAGCTGCAAAATTCCAGTTTCTTTACACCAACAGAGTGGTTGGAGGATCATAATGGAAATAATTGGTGCTTTTATTTATTTTTTCCAGAGGTTTCAAAATGCACCACCAATATAGGATCCAAGCCATGATGAAAAAGTGGAAGGTGCCATTCCATCGGGTGCAGCAGCAGCTCCTTCAACAGAACAGCAGAGAAGATGGAGATGGTTGCCAATTTCCCCTTTGTGCTGCAGATTCTCAATTTGCTCCCCAGACTGGCAGGAGAACATCTTGCGGGGGGCGGGGGGTGTAACAGAAGGCTGCAGTAAGAAGGGTGTGGTGGAGAAGTTGTCTTCTTCAGGCAGAATTCCACTTGTGCTCCAAGCAGTTATATGTAAATTTGGTATAGAGGGAGTGGAGGGTGGCATTGGCAGTCAGCCATTTCATTCTAGACATTGGGAATGTTTTGATTGACTGAGAGAAAAGTTGCCACTTACCTTAGAACATACCCCTTAAACATTCCAGCTACAGAGAGTTTCTTTCTAAAATTCCATCCAACCAAACCATACTTACCCTACCCTACCCCCTGTTTTTAGCTTATTGTACTCTTATGCATTTTGTGTTCCAACAGAGTATTAATCACCTGATCTGAATGCATCAGACTGCAGCAATCTGTTGTGAAATATATTACTGAATCACTTTAGACTGGCCAGAAGTTCATGATGTTTGTGATTGATGGGCTCTGGTGAATTTCTCATTACTGCTACGAATTTAAAGAAGTTCAGCTGTTCTAGCTGAGAAAGAAAGAAAGAAGGAAAGAAAGAAAGATTTGAATCCAGTGGCAACTTTGAGAGCCAGAGAGCTTCCTTCGAGAGATAGAGCTCCTTTCTTCTGTTATCTAAAGAAGGGAGTTGTGACTCTCTAAAGCTTACACCCTGAAAATCTTGTTGGTCTCTAAGGTGCCACAGAACTCAAATCCTGCTGCAAACCAACATGGCTACCCACCCAAACCTAAGCCCACAAAAGTGTCTAGGATGACCCCAAGTCTGAAGAAAGATGCCTCTAAACTGGTCTGGAAAATGGTGCATTGAGAACAGAAGAGGATCTGACTCTACAGTAGATATGGGCACAAAACGAACCATGGAACAAAATTCCGTACAGAATGGCTGGTTCGTTTACACTGAAACACGCATTCCGTGGGAACATGTGCTTACAGAACAAATAAATTTTTCCAGCAGTTCTGTGGCCGAGTTTGGAATTTCACAGACCCCCAGCCAGCTTCAGCCCATCGTCTGAACACAGCTCAGGGTCTGTGAAACTGATAGCCCCTGCACAGGAGAAAGGGGCTGTCAGTTTCACAGACCCGGGCTGAAATAGGTGCGGGGTCTGTGAAACTGACAGCCTCTTTCTTCTGCTGCCCGGGCTGTCAGTTGTCAGTTTCACCGACCCCATGCTGGAACAGTGCTAGGTCTGTAAAACTGACAGCACAGGCAGCAGGAGAAATGGGCTGTCAGTTTCACAGACCCTGCGCTGGAACTGGTGCAAGGTCTGTGAAATGACAGCTTCTTTCTCCTGTTGCAAGAGCATCAAGAAAAGAGGCTGTCATTTCACAGAGCCTGCGCTGGAACTGTCGTAAGGCAGGCTTCTTATAGCCAGTGCAGGGCAGTTGAAATGCCACAGAACAACAAACCAAGAACTGGGAAAAGGTTGGAAGTTCATGGTTCGATGTTCTGTGGAATGCTACAAACCACGAATCACGTGGTTTGTTTGGGGGGCGGGTTCCTGCCCCTCTCTACTCTACAGTTGAGATCCCCTCCCCAAAAAAGTACGTCTTGCATTAATAGGCCAAAATACAAGGTTCTCCTTCTAGTTGCACATAAACCTTATTTAAGTCAACCAATGGTGCCTTCATAAGTCAGTTTCTATGTGTGTCTTTATCATTACCAACTGGTATATATTTTGATCTGATTTGTCCTTTCAGACCATATTCTGCTATTACAGAAATTTCACTAGCAAATGACCAAGACCAACAGAGTTCTAGGGTAATCTTACCAAGTGCTTATAAGATGCTATGAAGTTCAGCGCATTGATACTATTTTTTTCTAACAAATGGGTGACAGGGTAAAAGGGTCCTTTCCCCATGACCACCATCACCACTACTATCACACACACACACAAAAACCTGAAGAGAAAAAGAACACTGTTTTTTAAATCATTCCCAGAATCAGCTCTCTGACATGTTTCTGAATGGGTTGGATTTAAAAGTATCTAGTAAATTTTTCTTTCAACCCAAGTACTTTTTGGCATTTTAATCAAAAACAGATATTTCCATCAAGTACAGTCTTTTCTACTGTAGACATCTCATCTTTCTTCCTATAGTGCATTTTCTTGTACAGATTTGTTATTCCTTTCTAAAGGTTTACTTTAAAACTCTGCAGAAAATTGTAATAAGTGTTGTAATAAGTGTTGTATTTTTCCTTCATTCGTATCCATTATTGCTCTAATCCTGCAACAGCTCCATAAAGCAGGCCAGCATTGTCATCCACAACACATATTACAAATGGAAGATTTGGGGATGAAAGAAGCAGTTTGCTTAAAGCCACCCTGTGGGATCATGAATGAGCCAAGATCTGGCGTCTTCCAGCTCAGCACACAGGATCATAATTGTTTTGCTACAGCAACACTCTCACGTGCTAATATGGTTGCCAGCTCCAAGTTGGGAAATGCCTGGACATTTGGGAGTGGAGCCTGGGGAAGGCAGAGTTCAGAGAGGGGAGGGACATCAACAGGGTATAATGCCATAGAGTCCACCTTCCAAAGCAGCCTATTTCTCCAGGGGAATCATTCTCTGCGCTTCCAGGGTATCTCCAGGCCCCAACTACAAGTTAGTCTACATGCTAATCTTCAAAAGCATGGCATGAAGTATGGTGTAGCAGTTATAGTGTTGTACTAGGATCTGGAAGAGACTGTTTTAAATCCCTCTCTTCCATGGAAGCTTGGGTCAGTCATTCTCCCTCAGACTAACCTACTTCAAAGGGTTGTTAGGAAGATAAAATAGAAATAGAAAGAATGATATATCCAGGTTGGATGCAACTAGCTTTTCTGGTAGGAACCAGAATAAATACCCCAGAAGGCTATGTGGGAGATCATGGGACCTGTACAGGTAAAAGCCACGTGGAATGGTGGCTGTACTAAGGGCAGGAATTGGACAAGACTGAATGAAAAAAAATGGATCCAACCCTCTGAAGGGTACAACTCACATGTTCAGCAGGAAAGAGGCAGTGAGGAAACTAAATCCTTCTATCTGCTCACTGTTCTTTTTTTTAATTTTTATTGGATGGTTAACATAACATATATACTGTTAATACATCTTACTTACTAATTATCCCCTATAGATATAGTGTATGCTCCCCACGCCCTCCCCTCCCCCTTTCCTCTATTGACTTCCAACAGTACTACAACCCCCTGTTTCTGTTACAAATACTATCTCTTAGTTGTCATTTTAAACTTAATGGTAAAGATTTACATTATGTCTTATCTTAATAACACTCAAAAGACCATAATTGTCCTTTAACATCCCATCTTTTTTCTAAGTATTTTTTCAATTTCCCCCAGTCCTCAAAAAATTCCTTTGGATCTTGCTCTCTCAGGGTGAAGCTACAAGTGACGAATGACACTTGAACGGCAAGTGTATTTCTCCCTGTTCACTTGCACTCCACTCAATCCACTTGCCATTCAAGTGTCATTCGTCACTTGTAGCTTGGCCCTCAGTTTCCTTGTTAATTTGTCCATTTCTGCCATATATAACACTTTTTGTATCCACTCTTCAGTTTTCGGTACTTCTTCTTTCTTCCAATATTGTGCATACAAAATTCTTGCCGCTGTTATCATATAGTACAGTATTACTCTATCCCTTCTATTAATATCTTCTAAATGCAAGGGTAACAATAACATTTCTGGATTCTTAACTACATTATTTTGGAGTATTAAGGACATTTCAGTACATATTTTAGACCAAAAGTCTCTAGCCTTATCACAAGTCCACCACATATGAAATAGAGAACCTTCATGCTCTTTACATTTCCAACACTTGTTGGATAGCTGCTTATTAGCAATGGCTAACTTTTTTGGTGTTAAATACCATCTATATATCATTTTATAGCCATTCTCTTTAATAATGGTACATGTTGAAATTTTTAAAGTATTTTTCCACAACTGTTCCCATGCATCCATCATAATCTCATTGTTACAGTTTATTGCCCATTTTACCATTTGAACCTTGATCATCTCATCTTCTGTATACCATTTTAACAATAGTTTATACATTTTGGAGATTATTTTATTATTATCCCCCAATAAGAGTTCTTCTAATTCTGAGTTTTTATTTCTAAAGCCTGCCTTCCTTTGATCTGATTCAAATAAGTCTTTAATTTGTCAATATTGCAGCCAGCCATATTTAAATGGTAATTCTTCATTCAGTTTAAGTTTCAACTCATTGTTTTCAGTTTTTAATAGTTCTTTATAAGTAAGCCATTCATCTCCTTTGTATTCCAAATTCAGAATAATTACTTGTGCTGGAACAATCCACATTGGTTTCTCTTGTTCTATAATTTTTTTGTATTTTAACCAAGTTAACAATAGATTTTTTCTCAAGTAATGGTGTTGGAACATTGCATCCATTTTATACTTGCCATACCATAAGTATGCATGCCATCCAAAAAGTTTGTTATAGCCTTCCAAATTTAACAATTTATGATTGGATAAGGGACAGCCATTCTTTTAGCCATACCAAACATATTGCTTCATGGTACAATCAAAAATCAGGTAATTGCATGCCACCTCTTTCTCTTGCGTCACAAAGCACTTTCAATTTGACTCTGGGTTTTCTTCCTGCCCACACAAATTCCGATATTTTCCTCTGCCATTTTTCAAACTGTTTTTGGTCCTTAACAATTGGTATCGTTTGCATCAAGAACATAACTCTAGGCAGCACATTCATTTTGATTGTAGCAATCCGACCTAACCAAGATAAGTTCAATTTATTCCATTTTATCATATCTCTTTCAATTTGAGTCCAGAGCTTTTCATAGTTGTTTTTAAACAAATCAATATTTTTAGCTGTCAGCTCTATTCCTCTCTGCTCACTGTTCTGAATATGTGATCAACAGAATTCAGAGTAATTAACTGGGACTATGTCAACATTCTACCCAAACTAAATTCTACAAGGAAATGCTCAAATGAATTTAATCATCACTAGGACAATCTGAAAATGACACATATAAGTGTTGGCATATACAATTCCCCATCCAGCTAAGGATACAACAGTCAGTTTCTAGGTACATATAGCCACTGAACGGATCAGGTCACAGACACATATCTACCTCTCGTAATCAATATCAAATTATAAATAATATTATTTATCAATAATAGTAATAAAATCAAATTATTGCTAAGCCTGTGGAAAGTACTGCTTTCATAAAACACAGCACGCCAATGGTATGTTTCTCTAATGCATGAAGCCTTCTTGTTATGAAAGAGATTCTTCCAGCAACAGCAGCTCCTCTTGTATCTCAGGAAGCGCTTTGGGCCAGAAAAACGCTGTACCGTTCACTGAGCGGAGCATTAAGATACAACCAAATTTTTCTACAGGACTACTTAAGAATTAATCAAAAAGAGTTGAAGGCCATCATTTCCTAGTATGAAAACATAGCATTACAAATTTAATCCATTATGTAGGAAGTCATAGACGTAGCTTGATGTTCCTAATGCCATTTTGGATCAGTGCCTTGAAGATACCATGTCTCTAAAACAGGCCACTTATTTAATTATAAATATATATTTCTCTAACCTTTTTTAAACATCTGTTTTCGAGATTGTTATTCCCTCACCTAAAACACTGTCTTGTGTGGATTTCAAAAGAACTGCTCAAATGCTTGAATTTATGCTTAAGCGTTTCAAATAATGACAAAAGATGGAAAGGGTCAGCAGTCTGTGGAGAGAAATCTGGGAGAAGCAATTCTACAAGGAAATGCTCAAATGAATTTAATTATCACTAGGAAAAATGACCTTAGAGACAGCATTAAAGAATGAGGCAAACTGTTTCCCATATAGAAGCTGAAAAGAAATAATGTAACCAGAGCCCAACTTGTTCCAGAGAATTACACCTGGTAGTAGCAACAGTGACAGACAATTAACCAGTGACAATAAAATCTTACGGCCCCTGCTGCTGCAGAGACATTTGTGTCCTCTGAAAATGCTAGTCATTTTCTCTGCAGCTCTGAAGGCCTGTGGCGGGTTGGCTCCACTGATCAGCTGGAGATTTTGTTTAGAAGTCTTTTTCATGCTGTTTATGTTGCTGACAAGCCCAGTTCACCACAAACCTAACATTGCCACCTTTTTTGTTTACATACCTCCTTTCCAGGACATTACTGCCCTAACCTACTAATCCAGCTCAGTATGTGAGAAAAGAGTTTCTTTTTATATGAAGTTTGTTAATTATCTTTCTACAAGGTATTCACTCAAATGCCACCTGAGGAGACCTCTTGCTGTCCATGTTTAATTAATGCCCACATTGCTATATAAAGAGAGATTTCACCAAAATAAAGCTCTCCACAGAGGATAAGGACATAAGAGAAAGAGACTTTGAAAGCAGTTATCCTTTCTTAGAATTTTTTTAAAGCTGCAGACAGGAGAATGTTCTGATAGACACAGATGACTTGTCCTTTCATAGTTCTTTTGTAATTCTTCATTTTACATATAATATCTTCATCAATGCATTTATTTGTCATGTACATGACAGATTGTGATTAGCTTGGACAAAGTATTTATGCTCTACACCAAAAATACACAATCAACTTACTTTTAAAGTAATTGTATGCTTAAGTTATAATCATGTGTTTTACAGAATACTCTTTGATATGATAACACCTCTTTCTTGTGTACTGTTTTATTGGAAAAAATTAAATATCTGATGGAAAGGGGCCATGGAACAGTGTTAGAGCACATGTGTTACATGCAGAAAGTCCCAGCTTTTATCCCTAGAATCTCTGCTATAAAAAGAATTCAGATAGCAAGTGTTAGAAAGACCTTTTCTGTCCAAGTTCCCGGAGAGCTGCTCTCTCTTCATGAGACATCTTCCATGGGGCTGCTCAAGTGTAGGGAGACAGAATGTTAGCTGAGAAGTGTAGTTTTAAAAGACGCATCCAAAGGCTGTGTCAATTTCACCTGTCTACACTAGGGTAGTTTAAAAAGACAGAGCCAGCAGAGATTGCTCCTCAGAGGGTTTGTTAATTTAATCTTCACCTCCCCAAAGGGGAGGTGAAATTGACAGAGCCTCAGAGTAGGCAATACAGGCTTAGACTAACCTACTGGCTGACAGAGGGTAGCTCAGCTTTGTATGTTCATACGATGCTGGACTAGGCCGCCTTCAAATATATTGCACTCATGAAAGGAATTATACTTGATATGGCCAGTGACCCCTTTCCTTCTTAATGTATTGTTCAATTCGGATTTTATAGATTAGTGCTTTTACTATAAATTTTACTGTACTTTTATTGTATACTATTTAATGCTGTTGTAACCCACCCTGAGCCTGCTTGTGGGGAGGATGGGCTAATTATTGAACAAACGAGCAAACAAACAAACAAATAAATGTGAACAGCTGATGTTTTTGACAGAATTTCATGAGTTATTTTCATAAAGTGACTATATCCCAAGGAGTATAATAGGTGGGTCTCCATCGAACATGGAGAAAGAAGCAGTTGCCACGTCTTTCTTTCCAATTTTGAGAGTCAAGTACTAACTCTGTCTTTTGCATTTTGACCAAATGTTAACTAATGTGAATAGCTGTGGTTTGAGTTGCTGTTCAGAAGCTCACTTGTGATAGATGCATCGCAGTTGGGAAGTGAATTTAAATATATATAGATCAGTTCTGCATAGACTTCTGAGCCAATGTATTATATATATTATGTGCTATACTATAGGACAGTGTTTCTCACAGTGGAGCACCGGGTCCCCTGTGTGCCTGCAAGTACTTCAGAGGGCCCATGAATCCTTTGTAAAGACAGTGGGTGAGCCCCTCTCATGCCCATCCAGATAAGATGAAAACAGCCCATGTAACTCTGTCAAAGTGGGAGAAGGGACTTTCTGTCTCAGGGAGGAAGATGGAAATGGCTTTCCCTCTTTCAAATGGCAAGAACTTGTAGAACCCCATCACCATCTGCTGAGCTTCCAGATCAACTCAGAGTACAAGGCAAAAGATGCTCAAATTGGTTGCCATGAACTAATTGCTCAGTCCTAGGAACTCTTAATTGGCTGGGTAGCGCTATGGAAGTACTGTCCTAATATAATCTCATTGGTATTCTGTGTCTAAATTATAGCTGGATTTCATTCTATTTTCTAATGCACTTTAAAGAGAGAGAAACCACTTTGCATTGATAAAAAAATAACCAATGGCAGTTTTCTGTTGAATCCCAGAAGTCCAGCTGGTATGTGATCCTTGTCTTTTTGTATTTCTATGAGCAGATTGAGAAGTTTTTCCAGGCCCCTTCCACCCCTGTTCCTCTTGCTAGAAGTTATTAACCAATAAGGAAGTTTCTTGCTGTCTTCTCTATGAAGTTCCTTCCAATCTACAGATGACATTTATTAAAATGTAATATTAATTCTAGAAGATCTTTTGTGTTGTTTGTTCCACAGTATAAGCTCCCCTGGGAGAATTACCTTTGTAGGTCATGTTCAGACAATACAAATATAATTACTTATCCTTGCTTTTAAAATATCGTGATGTGGTTCTCTGTATTGTTTTGAGGACACGAGAAGAAAGAAGCCTCCATGGGGCACGTGTAGTTCACTGTGCACTTTGGAAAATGATTTTCTATCAAATGGTTGCTAGGGGCCCCAGGGGCCAAAGCTGGGGTGCAGGTGGCTGGGGATGAGGGGCAATTGGGTACTGCTCACACTTCCCTGACATCATTTTCCAGCATATGAGAAGATGCAGGATGTATGAAGGCCATTTCAGTAAAAATGAACTGGACTGGACTGAACTGGACTTCAGTGTACCCCATGGCTCCTTCGTCATGCTAGAGAATGATGTCATCTTTCAGCACGACAGGGGAGCATGGGAGCTTGCACAGGCACTCCCCCTTGCCTCCCCGCCCCCCACTGGCCAGGTGAGGGGCAGCAGGGGGCAGGGGGGATGACATGACTAAGGGAGAAGAGGAAGGTCTGCAAAAAAAAATCAAAATAGAACCCCCAAAGTTGCTAAAGTTTGAGAACTGCCTCTATATTATGCACACCAACAGTTATTCAAGAGCCAACTGGGCTATGAATGGAGAATGTTTTCTTTGGATGAAAATAGCTGAGTCAAGAAGAGCTCAGAGTGTGACTGACATATCCTGAGGGACACTGAAAACTTTGAGGAGCAAATGAGATATTTAGAATTTTAGGCAGCACTTCCCCCCTCCCCCCCCCCCCACTTGCAATGGCTTGAGACAGGCAGCAGAGGATAGCTGTTTTATACTGTTCATCCCACCTTGAATAATATCCCAGATCCTAGATTTCAATCTCAAGCCCTTAAATTGGCAAAGGAGGAATCAAACAGGAATGTCCTTTTCCTCTTGGAACCACCACCGCCCTAATATTTCCTCATCTATGACATTAAATATGTGTGATGAGCTTCCAGAAAGAAAACAATCAAGGAGGAATAGTAAATTGCCACTAAGAGAAGAGTGAACAAGTTCTCCAAAAAGCGCCTTTCAGGTCCATATAAAAACTGCACTTTTTGGAGAACTGAACATAAGAAAAACTCTTGTGTTTTTTTGACTGCATATAACTTAAATATATCTATAGATATAAATAAATGAACTTGAACTTGTCTGGGTGACAGTTCTAATGTTCTAATTAGTTCCCTATGGCTTGCAGAGGGAAAACATTTGTTACTTTTGTAGAGGGAAGTAGATGAACTGACTGTTCTAGAGGATGTCAAGACAGTCTGTCTCGATCACCTTTCTCACCTTGCTTTTATCTGGAATGTCTCCCCAGTGACATGACTGGCAATCTGTGCCCTGTGTGATGAGTTTTACCAGCCAAATGAAGGAACTAATTCTTGCAGTGATGAATGAATATACTTTGCTTTGATCATAATTCTAAAACCCTCAAATGTTCAAAAAAGTTCACATTTAATTGAATATACACATGAACTGTAGTTTATTTAAATGCAACATGGTTTGCCCACGATGGAGGCATACGTAATCAATTGTGACAATATGTCAACAGAAACTACCCAATCAGTTTCCATGCTAAATGGAGCTGCACAACTGTGCAGCTGCAAACCTACTTGAAATACATCTCATTTAAAATTGCAAGGAAAGCATCAATGCAATTCTACGGTATTGGCATTCTGAGCAAAAAAAAAAAGTTTGAACATCCTATTGCAAAAACATGAATCATCTCTAGTTTCCAGACTTTGTCTTGTTCCTTCCTTTTATGTTCCTGAGTAAACAGCAAGGCTATCCTGCCACTCAGTGCTTCCCTGCAATTCAAAAACTTCCCTTCCACCTCCCTGTCCTCTAGCGGACTTATCCATACAGGATTTGTACTGTCATAACTCTGAATTCAAGTTTGAACCATTTAACTTGAATACATTAAATAAACATTAATTTTGCCATGAATATTGTTTGGATCTAATCCAAGGTGTTCTTTTCCCCAAATGACATACTTTTTTTTTTTAAAGAATTTTTATTGGATGGGTTTACAAACATACATATAGAAATCATTATCATTATTCACCCCATTGCATTTTCCCCATCCTTCCCCCCCCCTTTTTCTGGTGACTCCCAGCAGTTTTCCATACCCAACCTAATCTAGTAATAAGTATATCATATAAATTCTTAAAGTCTATAATAATAATGTAATAATGTAATATATATCTATATTATACCTATAAAATCTCTTTAATTATCTTAACAATCTACACTAACTATATTGCTTATCTTAGTTAAAATATAAAAATTATATAAGTATTAATAGGTACATATACTAACTAAAAAAAAAACCACATATATATATGTAACATACTATTCCTTACATGCCAATTAACTATATTATCTATATTTCACATATACTCCCTATAACCTTATTACTCATAATTATACTCCCCTGTAAATATACTATACTAATCCAATAAAATACAGTAAAATGACATACTGAATATGTGATTATTGATTAGCTAGCTTTCTTGCAAGGCAGACATTAAGTCAATTTGTGGAAGATTTAGCTGAGATCAAACTAGTATCATGTTAGAGTAGAAAACGTTATCATCGTGATTCATCCCATGCATGTGTAAGAAGTACAAAGAAGAAAAATAGGAACAGGTACCAGACGTAGAAGACTCTGCTGAAACAGATTGCACAGGATTTGAGCACATGTATATCCTACTTTGTCCGGCAGCTGAATGTGATACAATCTCATTTCTAGTCCTAAGGCAGGGCTTTATGTTCAGAACCTTCAGTTGTTCCAGGAACAGATAGCACTGACATTTTAAATGGGGACAGGAAGAGTTGGCGTAAGGAAGAGCACCTGCATTCTCTTTTTGCATTGCACTGTATGTCATTTTTTTAATCAATATATACTGAACAAGACAGGCTATTTAAATGACTGGAATCACTGAAGAAGCATCTGAATAAAATATACAAGAATCCCTGAAAGAGGGAGGTCCGTTCTAGAGATCCCTCCCATGATCCCACTTTGACATTATTATTGTGAAGGGCTCCACTGAAATTAATGAGACTTTGGACACAGCAGATAACAGTTATTTCAAAAAGCCTTAGGACCATTTCATTTCAGCCAAGGCCTACCCTAAGCTATGTAAAGGGCTCTCCTTGATCCAAACCACAATGTATTGGGAGCACAGGGGATTATAAACACTACATTAGCAAACCAGAGTCTGTTCTTGGACAAGACAGCTTCCTCAGGCAATTATATCAATAAAGTGGGTCAAACTGCACAGACAAGATGGGGGAAGCAGAGCTGAATGAGAACAAAGAACAGAGTTAGTCTTACAAGGTTAGAATATTGCATGAGTAACAGCTTTCTTGCTCAGACCAACGGCTGAATGCAACTCAGGAGACTGTATAGAGGGAAATCTATTATAACAACAACAGCATTCTATTTATATACTGCCCTTCATGAAAACGCTCATTCAAGGCAGTTTACAAAATGTGTTGTTATTATCCCCACAACAATCACCCTGTGAGGTGGGTGGGGCTGAGAGAGCTCTGAGAGAGCTGTGACTGACCCACGGTCACCCAAGCTGGCTTCAAGTGGAGGAGTGGGGAATCAAACCCGGTTCTGCAGATTAGAGTACAGCTGCTCTTAAGCACTGCACCAAACTGGCTCTGTTGTATTGCTACCTCCAGCCAGGTGAGAGAGGAAATACCTTTTCCTCTTCAGTTCCATTCCTTGATGACTGTGGTGCACAGGCTTACTCCCAGCCCCCCCACCCCACCCCCCAAAAAACACATGCTACAATTCAAATTCTGTCATGGGTCTTATTGCTAAAATACATAATAGTCACTCTGATTGGAAATTACCTGGAAGCTGCAAATTAGGTTGTGATCATCTAACACTTCTGTCCATCCCATCTACCACTTAATCATTCAATAGAAGTAGGCACCAGCTGGGTGCCCTGAAAAGATCCCATGAACTCCAATCCACTTGTTTAGATTCACTGAGGGTGAAGCTACAAGTGACGAATGACACTTGAACGGCAAGTGTATTTCTCCCTGTTCACTTGCGCTCCACTCAATCCACTTGCCGTTCAAGTGTCATTCGTCACTTGTAGCTTGGCCCTGAGACAGTGGCTATTGAAAGGTGGCTATTGAAAGTGGCTATTGAAAGGTGATTGTGTGAATTTTGAACACAAGAAATAAATCAGAAAAAACTGCCTAAACTCATTTCTTCCCCTCACACCAAAGCAAACACATTATGTGCAGCTATATGTACCTCATGAGTGAATTCATTGGAACTTCTGTGGGAAGTACCTATGCATTCTACATGTACACCTTCTGCACTGGTTTGTGGACTGGGCTGGCTGTTACGAGTACAGTGGCACTCCTTGGTTGCAGAATATGGGCTACCAGATGATTCCAACTACTGTCTCAAGGGAGCACCATTGCTAATGGCTCCAGATGTTTAATACTGCCCACCTAACTTTTGAAGGATCTGGTCCAAAAAATGCCTAGGGATTTTCCTAGGAGCACACTCATGCATTATGTATGAGAGGAGGCCTGAACTGGGTTCTCTGGCATCTTACAGTGCTCCTTCCATTGCTGTATACTGACCAGTACTTTTCATGCATAGATAATGTGAGATTGCTGATACTATGCAATGCAGTAAGTGATGAAGTATAACAGAGTTGTTGTGGGTTTTCCGGGCTGTGAAAGCCTTCGACAATACATATAACAGAGTTACTAGGAACATAGTGTTACTAAATTATCTCTTCTTTTTATAGGTAATGTTTTACTTTCTACCTCACTTTTGGGAGTACTCAGAATTAAAATTATATTATGCCTGCATAACACTGGAAAAGCAGTGATGTAACAACTTCAAGTGTACTGGGAATATGAGAGTGGTATGCCTGTTGCTACTCACTTGAATTGAATTGGGGCCATTGGCTAAGTGCTTTGCAGATGCTTCTGAATTTCCAAGAGATATATGTAATATAAAATCTATCAAAAATAGATAATCTAAATAAATAGAATTTTTCTAAAAGTATAATATAAATCTTTAAAGGAAATCAGATCATGGATTGCATCATTTCTTTGCTACGGTATTTGTTATCTTATAAAGGAGGAAGGAATCCACTTACGAGCACTATTTGAATTAATAAAAAAGAATAAAACATAGAATTTACTGTCCTTCATCTGGATGGGCCTTCCTTCAGGCAACTTCCTTTGCGAGCTCCGTGTTCAGCTGAATCAACCTAAGATGGGTCCATGTAGGCTTACAGAAGGAAATGAACAACTCTAGCTGCCTTGTGGAGGGTCTAACTAGACATGCAGGTTTTTAAAGGGTTCGGTCCAGGTTCCCCAAACCCAGTGGCCTCAGAACACCAATGCGCTGGGAGGAAGTGCTCCTACCTCCCGCCTCAAGCCATTTTCTAAAATAGCGAGCAAGCCGGGGGGGGGGGGTGCTGATCCACATGGAGTATTCTGTGCATTTGGAGCAGTAAAAACAGGGAAATCCCCTTCCCTTGTGCTACTCTGACATGGGGAAACTATTCTGAGACCGTCAGGGCTCTCCTTTATTTTTTTAACAGCCATTTCCTGCAGCTGCTCTTTGGCTGCAGGGAACCGGAGTTGGGTCTGGGGAACCTAGGCCCAACTCTTTAAAAACCTGCATGTCTAGAGGGACCCTAACTCTATGATATAAGGATATCATCTTGGAAAGCTTAAGACTTAAGTATCTGGAAAGCCCATTCCAAAGCAGAGAGGGATTCTATGACATTGGTTCATAGTGAAGGCATGAATTTTTCACAGAAATTGTGTTATTTAGGTGTTAATAATGGACCGATCAATCAGTAGTCACTTCACATGTGTAAAGTGCATATGCAATCCACAATTGTCATATTTTATCAGAGATTTCATTCATCTTTCAGCCACAAGTGGGAAGGGGGCAAAAAACAGCTCATGTCAATGCACTGAGCCCCATTATGTCTGAGTGCACATGACAAGGAAGTGCAATTGTAAAATCCATAAAATCCCGAGTTCACAGGAACGGCAGCAGCAGAGGAAAAGTATTCTACATCTTGCAAGAATGAAAGTAAAGGTATCAGATTAAAAAGAATGTGCTGCATGGTGCAAAAAACAGGGTTTTTTTATTCCTGATGCTGAACATCTGCCACATTTTTGTGTTGACTTGCCCGACTTAGTGAGAGACTAAGCATCTTCAGTTCTACATGAAACCTATTCCAGACAAAGGCTGTCTAAGCTGGCAGCTATGGGAAAGACCCACAGGAAGCAGGGACCCTGGAAGAAAGAGTGTGGGAGTATATCCTGTGAAGACAGATAACAAGTCATAGCAGGGCTCTGGGAACTTCTTCAGCACCAGTATGAGAATGAAATTTCACAAATCAAGGTCCTGGTTGTTTGTCCAAGGAAGTGGGCTTTTTTAAAAAAAAACTGTTTACTTTTAACTACATAAATGTATCATTAAAAATATTATCTCCCACCATCCAGAACCACATGAGCATTTGCTGTTCTCTTTTATTCTTATGAAGGGTAAGAATGGAGCTGAACAGCTGAGGGATATCTTTTGAAAGGCACATTTGATCTCTCTAGCACATTTCTCTCCTGACCACCCTCCAAGGAGGCCAGGACAGCATACAAGGTTCTCTACTCCTCCATTTTATCTTCACAGTAGCTCTATGAGGCAGTTTAGACTGAAAGAGCAGGATTCACCTGAGGTCACATGAATGAGCAATGATTGGAATTGAGTCTCCAGGTAACCACTAGACCACACTGGCTCTCTACTATGATAAGTTCTCAGTTCTCATTTCATCTTCAAGACCGGTCAACTCAAGCCATACCATCAAAGATATTTTGTGATTTTTATAACACCGATGGAAACTCAGAGGGACTAATTTACACTAGTGTATTCACAAGTAAGTGTATCCTTCACCTTCTCCCCTCACATCTAAGGATATTTCCACACAGCTTACCTTGTTCCGGAAAACAGCGAAATCTCGCACGAAATCACACAAGAAGAGGCTGTTATCATGCAAGATCGTGTGAGAAGATGCTGTTCTCACACAATAACAGCATCTTCTTGTGAGATTTCGCACAAGATTTTGCTGTTTTCCAGAACAAGTTAAGCTGTGTGGAAACGGCCTAAGAGTGCCGGTGAATTCCCCATTCTCCCCCCTCAAAAAAATATCATACAAGCTTTCTTTTTGTACTCAAAACTATATAAGCCTATATACAAGCGCTTCATCAATAATGTTACTTAAGCAACGTTGCTGGTAATGGAGAGTGCCATCAAGTTATAATTGACTTATGGCTACCCCTGGTGGGGTTTTCAAGGCAAGGGACTAATGAAAGTGGTTTGCCATTGCCTGCCTCTGCAACTCTGGTCTTCATTAGAGGTCTCCCATCCAATTATTAACGAAGGCCAACCTTCATTAGTAACTGCTTAGCTTTTGAGATCTGACAAGACTGAGCTTGCCTAGGCAACATCAGTAAAAGAGATAATGTCCAATTGACATCAAATAATTAACTTGATTTTTCAGTGTGATCTATGGACAAATGGTCTGGCCTGTGATTATTGGAAGCCAACCATCTACTTCTGTTCTAGGAATTGGTTTTCATTGCCTGCTTCTTCTGCAGATTCTGAAACTTTTTGCTAATAGAGAAGTCCCATCAGGATATAAAGATACATCAGAAATTAGAATCAGAGGACAGAGAGGAAAATGCTAGCGTGGTGGTTTCCTGGCTGGTGGGGCTTTCCTGCACAGGGTGAAAGGAATCGCAAGTGCAGCAGAATATTGGCTTTACAACAGGAACGTCCCAAAAAAGTACAACAGGCTGTAGTTACTTAGTGATCACTCTGTGGAAGACTTTAGCATGAAAGGAAAATAATCTCTTTGTAACTTCATATATATTATAGTTTGAGGAAGTTATCAGAAGATGGACTTGTGGCAATCTGATTTCCACACACCTGATACTATTCCCTGTATTCTAATTCCTAGACTATACAAAAAACTTAAAAATATGGCACATTGATTTTATTAATTTAAAATGGTTATTTATTTATTTTTAATTAAATTCTCCTGAGCATCTCAGGACCCAAAGAAGATAACAATAAAAAAACAAATTTATAAAACAAGCTTTTAAAACAACAGAAAAAATAGTTTATTTAATAAATTTATTTTATTAAACTAGTCCTAAAATCACCTTATACCTTACTCACCCTTATTGCCTCTCTGCCCAGGCTCACTGTCCCTGAAAGTGTCTGGCACAGCTCTCTTTCTCAGCCTTGCCAGAAGAGCAGGAGCCTCTCCCCACCCCCACCTCTTCCAGGAAGCTGCTGCAGAGGCCTGAGGCAGCCACTGAAAATGCTGAATCCTGAGCTGTAGCCAAATGGGCAATGGACAAGAGGGGTATTGACAGTTGAGTCAGATGGGTAGAATGAGGAACATGCAGGGGCTGGTGGTCCTTCAAGTATGTTGTCTCAAGCCATGAAAGATTACCCTCCAGATAGGGCCTGGAGCTCTCCTGGAATTGCAACTAATCTCCACATTACAATCATCTCTTCCCTGGAGAAAGTGGCTGCTTTGAAGGGTGGACACTGGCATTATATCCCGCTGAAATTCCTCTCCAAACCCTTCACACTCCCCATGAGTCACCCCCAAGTCTCCTGGAACATTCCATCCTGTTGACAACTCTAGCATTCCAGCACCTTGAATTGTTCTCGGAAACTTACCAGCAATCGATGAAAAGACCTCAGAATAGGAGGGACATGGTTCCACCAGCTAGTCTCAGAGAACAAAAACTGAGATGTAGTCATTGATAACAACATTTGTAAATATGGTAAAGAATATTTTGCAGTATGTTACTTATTCATGAACCTTGATATCCCATGTGTTTCTTCCCCCTCTGAAACAGATGTATTCATTAATTTAGCTTGTACTTAGGGACATCTAAAATTTATCTGAGAGATTAATGTATACTACTACTAGTAGATAAATAAAATGTTCATTTCACTATGAAGGACCATAACTTTGGTGTACAGAACATGTGGTCTAAGGACACCAACTTAAAATGGAAAGCTCTTTACAAACTACAATGAAGCATGGAAAATTGGTGAGCATCTTTGAAAGCATTGCATGATTCCCTTAAAGCTGATGGGAAGTACTCTGGGGGCATAAATAGAACACAGATGTTTGAAAATGTATTTTAGTTTTCTGTTGAACATATTACTCTTCTGGGAGGTTGCTTCTCCTCTCTGGGGACATTCCACAGAGAGCCCAGCTGATTGTCTCATATTGAAAAAACATGTCCAAGATAAATTCCAACAGAAAGAAACTAAACCAGGGCTACTCAAACCAAACATAAATCACAAACCTAAGAGGCTGTTTATCTCCTTTGGTTATTCTCTCCCTCTTTCTTCTCCCTTTTGTCTCCAATCTACTCAAGAGCTCCCCAACAGGAACAGAGTGGCAGGTCACTCACAGCTAAACATGATGATTGGGCACTCACCCCTATTCCCAAGTGCTACACGGATGGCTGCTGGATGGGAAGGCTACAACTTTCAGTATTAACAACCATTCTTTTCAACAAAGAATTAATAAAAGAAACTTCAATGTAGTCTAATCTTCTGCCACTCCTTTAAAACATTGCTATTTCCCTGAAGGTTCAGATTTTGACACTATTTTACAAACATTTTAAAATAGAAAAAAATCCAAGGCAGCTGGAAGTAGAACCGCTAAAAACACCTACTTTGTTCTATTAAAAACTTGACTAAACTGTTAACCATTTGTATTATAAGATAACTTACACCATCTTATGTCCCAATGTGAACTTTCAAGACCAAACAAGAAGTGATCCAGATTTAGTGATGAAGCTTTTTAAAAGGCTAAAATTAGGGTAGGTGAAATTGACATAACCTTTGGAGAGGCGAAGATGAAATTAACAAACCCTCTGAGGAGCTCTCTGCTGGCTCTGTCTTTTTAAACTACACTTCCTGGCTAACATTGTGCCTCCCTTCACTTAAGTATCCTCATGTAAGATGTCTCCTGTAGAGAGACTGTGAAGGCAATGCTATTCCATGCATATTCCTGAAAGCCTCTATAGACTTGTTCTCAGTAAGAGTCCCGTGGGGTTATGGATTTTTTGGGTTTGGTCCCCTACCCCCCACTACATAAGTCTCTTTCACGAACATGGCTTTTATATTCTTTATTTGCATCATCCTGAAGCTACAAACTTCCGTATCTAGTTGGCTAGCTTTTGGTGATTAGGTTTACACTTTAAATTGCATATGAGTTTTGAACTGTGTTTTGTTTTAGCCTGGGTTTTGCTTGGATGTTGGGTGTTTTGTTTTAGAACTTTTCACCAAAGCAGAGAAAGAGAGAGAGAAACCTCAATGTTATGATAAGTTATGGCCAATCTAGAGGGCAATTTGCTAGGGTTAACAAGAGAATCTATAATTTGGTTTCAAAAGCAGGTCCAAAGCCCCCATTGTATCGGCAGACCAAACTCTAGCTCTACTCTACCCATTCAACTTAAGCTAATATTCCCAGAAACATAATTGCCCTTGGGAGTCACATTTGTGCATGAAGCAACTTGGGTGGGAAGAACATATACTGTTTACTTCCCCTACGCTGTCTGTTTACACTTCACAGTGGGAAAGCCCCCTGTGGAAAAAGCACACAGATATTTCACACACACATACATACCCTCAAACAAGGCTTAGGAAAAGTCTGTAGGGACCTATAGATCATACACTATAAATCAAGGTATCACAACTGTAAACATATATATTATGAGAAATGAGAACTAGCCATTGCTTACAAATACACAGACATAGACACAGCTGTAGGGGATAAAAGTGGAGGGATAAATCACCAACTGAGAATAACCAGAATCTTTTCTTCCCTTCCCCACTTTTTAGGAGTTATCAAATGTATCACACGAAATGACTGCAGCTATTTGACATCTACATTACATGTGGTTCTTTAAATCATGGCTACATTGTTTTGTGGAATTTTAGGGTCTGTTTGTTTGCTTGTTTGTTTTATGCTTCTTATGTTGTTTGTATTTTTATGTTGTCTGCCCATGGCTAGCCTGAAATAGAAATTCTGACGACTTGAGGAATGGCATTGCCACGTCCCATGCTTCCTACTTGAAAACAGCAATATCATGGTCAGAGCTCTCTCTGAAACTGACTGCAAACAATGCAGAGGAAATGGCAGCCCCTGATGTCAAGGCAACTAGTCCACCAGGGCAAAACATCGCAGCGCTGATTAAGGGTAAGACAGTGTGCTAGTTGCTATGGGAACAGGGCAGGGCTAGGAACTGGGTCGCATGGGAGGCCAGAAAAATGAGAAGGGCTTACAGAGCCTGCTAGGAAGCCTTTAAGACCCAATAAAGCAGGGCTGAGGGTTCACTTTACAGGGCACCTGGAGAGAGAACTTGCAAGTCACAGAGGAGGAAAAGAGGGATATAAACTCTATCCTTTTTTAACCTAGCTTACATAAGGGCAGGGAGCGTTACAGGACATGAGAAGACCTGCAGGAGGCAACCAGCACACCACCTATGTTGCTTAAATCAATCATTTAACTATATTCGTGGATTTATAATTTTTTGTTTAAGTTGGAAATCCACCTTGGACAAACTTTTGGAGAGTATGGTACATAAATGTATTAAAGAGGGGGGAAAGTACACAACTCAGGACTTAGCTGAGATTGATTGCAGAATATGACAAGGCCTCTTCCCCAAGATTTCAAACGCAGCCCCCAAACAAAGCTCTCTGTCATGTTTTGTGTTCTGGGATTAGGGTTAAAACCTAGAGAAAATAGAGCAGTAGACTGAGAGCTTTCCTACAGAATTTTCAGATAAACAAATATGGGGGGGGGGTAGACTTTTCTCTTTTCAGCTTTACATCTTCAACCAGCTACTTCCACGTCCATATAGGAAAAGTGAAAATGAAGACCTTAAGTGATTTCCTTGAGACTAAATGAAAAGTCAATAGTGGTGATGGTCTAACATTCAAGTTTTAGGTCTCCTGATACCCTGTCAAGTATTCTGTTGATTAAATACAAATTGTAAATGCATAGCTGTACTGTGACTACTGGAATGAATTAGGAGGCCAAATACAAAGTTGTATCTTTGCAAGCTGAGGAGGGAGTTTCCATTCTAGGCTGGTGAGAACAATTGTACTGTGTAAAACTAAGGTGGCATTGCATGCTTCGAAGTGTACCCTCCCTTTTCAAGCCTTTCCTTTTCTAATACAGGATCTGAAGTCATGCTATTGTCACCAGAGTTTGGCGGGTGCTCAGTCACTGATACTGTGGCAGCAGGAGTGCGCCTGGTGCCAGTCCTTATTGTCGTGGCAGCCATAGCACTGTATGAAGAAGGATCCTGCAGGATGCAAGACAATACTGGGAAGGAAAAGGAGGAATCCTCGACCTTGGGGCAGGGCCTGTGGCAGACTATTGAACCCTGTGTCTCAGCAAGGCACTAGGAGTTTTAAAAAAATTCTTGGAAGCTGCAGAGGTTGCAGATGGAAACAAAGGGTTCTATCATGTAGGAAATAGAATCCAACACAGAGAAATATGCTTTGTTTTCAGAGATAAAATAATCACAGAGCATTCCAGTAGGGTCAGGGGACCTACATGCATCCTTCACAGAAACTGATGACCACAGGCAAGGAGGTAAGGGAAACAAATGCACATTTGAGAGTGGGTAACAAATGCTCAGAGAAAGAAACTGTCTATAAAAACCTTATAATTTTTACTTGGGTTGGAAATTTCTACACAGTGGGGAAACAGTTACAACAAATATTTCACCCAAAAGATGAAGGATCTTGTGATACAGTTTCTTAGTACTCACTTTGCTCTGTGGTTTGCAGATAAAGAGAAGAGTAATATAGAACTGAAATGAAATCTCACAAAATTTCTATATTTATGTTCATTCTCAAAACATTGAGAAGAATGGGTCTGATATGAGGTAATGTACATAGTACAGAAAACAGAGGCAATGCTCGAAGAGTGCATCTACATGGTGCTCTAACAGTGCAATCCTAAGCCCACTGAAATCAATAGGCTTAGACTGGAGTAACTCTGCTTAGGATTGCACTGTAAAATACAGGCAGGTGTGCACTCAGCAATGCATACATCTGCCCCCACAATTAACATGTACCTGCAACTTCATTATTCCCTGGTCACCTCCTTGTCCTCACCACACCACCATACATGGGCTACTATGGAAGCAGCCGAGGCCATGATCAGCAAACCGTATTAACTTTACACCAACTTAATAAGAGACACAAGGATGGGGGGGGGGTTCAAATTAAAACAACTTTAGTAGTCTGTAAGTAATTCATATCTTTCCAGTCATACCTATGGTATATTTTTAAAATGGCCTTCTCTTTTCCTTCACACTGTTATACTACATTTATACCAACAGCACTGACTATTCTTTCCCCCCTTATAATAAAAAAAATTATTTTCTTGACTACTCATCAGATTGTCTGTGAATTTATTCTAGTCGTTTTAGAAAAAAGCCGGGGGGTGGGATGTGGCATTGGTTTTTTGACTGTGGTTTTTTATTTCCATAAACCTTAGAGCACAAGAATGCATGAGATATTTACACAAATCTTTCCACAATTCCTGTGGCCTTGAGCAGCATTGCATTTGCATGAGTTCACCACTGTGGCTGATTTGTGCTTTCTCAGCATCACTGCCGGAGACAAGGAGCCACCAAAGATTTTTCTCATATTATTTCTCTTTCTTCCCTACCTCAAATAATCACTGAATTCATAGCATAAAATCATTATCGCTCTTAGAAGAACTGGTTCAAAAATATCTGTTTCCCATTCATTTTTTGAACATTTCTTTCAGGAAACTCAAATGACAAGTGGGATGGCCACATTTTATTCTCAGAACATCACTGTGATTAGGCTGTGAGCTAGTAACAGCCTGAAGATTACTCACAGTCAAATCCTAAACAAAGTTACATCTTTCTTTCTAAATCCATTGAAATCAATGGTCTTAGAAAATGTGACTCGCCTTAGGACTGCATTGTTAATGAGCTTCATGGTTGACAGGGGCTTTTTAATCCTCATAGTCATTCCTCTGTGATGTATAAACAGAATCAACATGATGTGGATGTAACAACATGTACAGCTCTTAGAGAATCTTCATACTTCAGTTCATTCACTTCTTTGATTTATTGAGTCCCAAAGTATGCTTAGATAACACAGTATAGCAACCTTGCTGAAGCTAAACAGGTATGGATCTGACTAGAAGGAAACCTCCTGGGAATCCTATATAATCCACCTTGAGTTCTATTTAGAAAGAAGTAATGAAAATGCAGCTGGTAAATAAAAACCAAATCCTGTGTTTATCTGCCAAATTTGCAAAGTCCCACCTCTCCAAAACTATTGCAACTTCTCAGCCCTCAGAGTTTTGATGATACTCTGTCAAATATACTCTGTCAAATATTGATATATTTCACAAGGAATTGGTAAAGAGAATTATTGTGCCTTAAACTCAGCAGTAGAAGTTGAGACCTCTTCCAATTAGGGTTACCACTTACCAGTCCCCTAGTGGGAGCAGAGAATCCTCCGCCCCCAGCCTCCGCCCTCCCCTTGCCACCACTCACCCAGCTGTCACAGGAGCATGCTCTGGAGCTCTTCCTTGTCATGCTGGGAATGATGTCATTTCCAGCATGAAAAGGAAGGTGTAAGTTCCCCTCCGTACACCCTCCCCCAAACAACTTGTCCCCCAGTTTGACTCCAGGAGACCTGGCAACCCTACTTCCAATCACAGTGCTGCAAGGCAAAAGAACTATGTCCTAACCTGCCATATGCTACTGTTGCCTCTATGATTAGGACTTTGGGGCCCTGATTTGGCAGAAGGTGGAATACGAATATTGTAAATAACTAAAATAAATAATGCCAATAATGGTCTGTGAAGTGCTACTCAGAACACCAAAATGAAATGGTCTCTGCCTACAGTTTATAATCTTTGTGTACGGGTGTGGTGAGAAGAAACATTTACTGTTGAGCAACTGCCATTCATTTCCAAAGGGAATTTGCAAGTTTCTGGATTGCCAGAATATTACATTTCTGAAGGTTATCAAAATGAACTGCTAAAATTGGTGGAAAATAGCATAGCTCTGTCATATCTGGACTCTGCCTAAACCAACATATCAGCTGGGAACTGATTTAGGTACTTTTTCTTACCTCTAAAAAAAGTGCATGGATTGTCTTCCCAAGAGACTCACAGTGCAATCCTAAGAAGAGTTACTCCAGTCTAAGCCCATTGATTTCAATGGGCTTAGACTGGAGTAACTCTTCTTAGGATTGCACTGTCATTCACAGTAGTCCTGTTAAAATGATTGTTGGTATGTATGTACCCATAAGTTAACATATTCCCAGCGTGAGAACAGAGACAGACCAATTGCATTAAAATGAAAGCTCACATCCAAGACTTGTGATATTTCTTTATGTAAAGTAAGTTTCTATATCACTTCTCCTTGCTGCTCAAAGCAGTTTCCAATAAAACAGGTACATTAAAGATGACCAGAAACCTGACACATTAAAAACATTAACAAAATTAATTATTACAACCAGTCAGGGAAAAGACCATCTAAACCATACAGCCCTACACTACCATCTGAATTGTATGAGGGAACATTGTGGTTGTTGTTTCCCATAGGCAGATCCCAAGAAAAGGCCACAAATAGGCTCAGTCATACAGTCCTTGGGCTATTGGGCACATGTAGTAAAACTGACATCTGAGTGTTTATGAATGTCAACATAGATTCAACAAACTAACACATAACCTACTTTAAAATTGCTGGTAGGGGCTTAATTCCACTTTGCTTGGTACTGGAAAACATCAATTATTCCTTTGCTTCAGGTCCAACAGAAGATGATATCATAGTCAAAAGTGGCCAGTTCTGTGAGTCAGTCATGATCCCATGTTAGGGTGGGTTCTGTAATCAGTCCTATGTTAAGAGAGTCAGCAGCTCCCAGAATTCCTCACAAAGGAAAAAACTGATTTTTAAAAAGAAGTTTTTAGGCACATTGTACCCAATTCTATGTGGATTTCCTTTCAAGGTAACTGTAAGGGTGAGATCAAGCAGTTTTACTGAATGCCTCCTATGTGATTTAAAAACAGATGAATCCACAAATCCACTCCATTCTGAATAGTTCTACTCAAAATTCCCCTCATAAGGCAAGAGGAGCTGTGATTAGAGATGGGCACGATCCGCATTACGATCCAAAAAACCCCACGATAATGGCGATCGTGCGATCGTGACTCAGCGGATTGTGATCGGCCACAGCCAACAATCCAGCGATCGGGAGGGGGCTGGATCGGTGCTGGATCGTGCTCGGATTGGGAAGCCAGACACTCAGGCGCCAGTTATCTATTCCCGGGGCAACGGAGCCAGGGGAATGCCTGAGCTGTGTTTCCCCTCCTTCTGTCGCCCAGGAAACCTGAATGGAAGCCCAGCTTTCCTTGATCAGCAAGGCTTCCTTCCAACCACGGAGCAGCAAAGCAGTCACCAGTTAGGAGAAGACACCCAGGGGAGGGAGGGGAAAGGGGGTGTTCTGTAGCCATGGGCACTCCAATCTCATCCCTGCAAACTCTGATAGGCAGCTCTGATGGCCAAACACAGATGGCCAAACACAAACACAGATGCCGCCGGCATCACCCACCGTTCTTTTCTCACCAGCGCTCTCCTTTTTGGCCTGGCAGGCAGGCACATGGGGGGTGCCGCCGGCGAGCAGCCAGACGCCCTGCCCCCTGAGGGGAGGCGGCTCGTCGCCGTCTCCCCGTGCCCACTGGGCCCAGTGGCCGCCGCCAACACCCACCTTCCCACATAGCTGGGAATAGCAGTGCATCCCGCTTTGGCCTCCACGATCCACAATCCACGGATTGGGAACAGGAGATGATCGGTGTGGATCGTTTAGTTGGGATCGTCACCGGCGCCGATCCACAATCAGCTGGATCGGCAATTTTTTTGGGATCCTGCCCATCTCTAGCTGTGATTAGAAAAGAAATTGTTGGCATTTTAAACATCAGAAAGAAAACTTAACCAAAGCAGACATAACCTTAACCTTAACCAAAGCAGACATAAACCATTAGGCAATTTGGAAAACTAAATCAATTGGCACAGCAGTGTTGTTACAGTTTCAATTATTTTGTTCTGTTTAATAGTGTTCACACGTACATTTTGAAATTCTTAGTCTAGTCCACATGTGAAAGTATTTAGTAAGAGACTGTTACTTACAATACAGTTCAGAATGAGAAACTAGTGCCTTGTAGAATATGTTGAAATGAGAAGTTTATGACGTACAAAAGTGTCGAAATACTGTATTAGGGCAACATTTAGTACAGCTTTTTACTATTTCAGCGCCTCTGAGGTCTTCCAAAAAACACCAGGATTGATCAGAATGAAAGCAAATATTCGGAGGTACTACAAAAATGTGCTATATGGTGAAGAAATTGTTTAATTTCCTCAGTTTGTCATCATCAAAGCTGGGCTCGACTTTGCCACTGACAGTTCTGCAAGTGTTGCAGGAAAACTACCTGCTGGAAAGCACTTCATTTCATCAGGGGGCTGGAGCCTTCCTAGCCATTTGCTTACTCATGAATATGCTGTTGATGTTTTCTGCGAGTGCAATTGCCTTACCTGGCAGCTTAGATTAACTTGGGTCCAGCCTTACCAGTCAGGAGGCAGTAATGCTTTGTTGGGACCTTTTACAGGAAGCAGCCCCAAGGAAAAGATCTGATGTCGGTGCAGGGTCACCCACACTAAATTGTATGAAGGAGCCTTATAATAAGTGGAATTAATGGTTTGTCTAGGCTAGCACTGACCACTCTGGCAGCAGCTCTCCAAAGTCTTTGTAGCCTGCTTTCTGACAGCCTTTTAACTGGAGATGTCAGGGCTTAAACCTGAGAGACCTACTCTGTAGAGCATGTCCTTTACCATTGAATGTAGGGTCACCATGTGGCTTAAATACAACACCTGCATGCAAGTCAGGATTCCATTTTTCTACTATAAAGATCCATGCAAGGTCAGAGACTGAGAACTGGATGTGCCCAAGATCTGGAAAGCCTAGCATATCGGACTGCCCATAATCTCCATGGTCTCAACTTTTTTGAAAGCATACACTTTTAAAAAGCACTCCATTTGCCTTGTTATTTCAGTCCCTGAAAAGATTCCCTATTTGTCCTGGAAAACTATCAGCTATCCTGAAATAACTGGAGCAAAAGCTGCGTTATAACTGAAAGGTAATTGATAAATATGATTCTTAAAATGTGAGTTCATGTTGTTTGGCTAAGGAAAGGTCCGATTAATTCTTTAAAAAATCTTCACAAAGGAAGACTTTCAGTTACACGACTGGGAACTGATTTATTTCTGTCTAGTTTCTGATGATGGTTCCCCAGATGGCAGAGGGTGTGATCTTTATTGTATTCCCTTCTCTCTCCACACATGTTCAGACGTCAGAGATTTTTATTGCAAGTCCCTGCTGGTTTTGACCTTCGTGTTTTAATTCTTTTTTCCCACTAAATTTCCCTCCTACAGCTGGCCACAATTTTAGCATCTCATTCTCACCCTCTTCAGTAAGGACATGTGGTGTTACCCATGACTGACATTAATGCCATTGTGTGAGTCATTAGTGAACATAGCACCATAATTCCCAAAGAACCAAATGATATGCTTTGCAAACCAGTTAGATGAGTGCCATTAATCATTTAAGGAGAAAAGTAGTAATATTTGGGGAAGATCATTGCTTGAGACAAAGGAAGTGCTAGTTTTATTACTTAGAATTAGTAACGGACCTTTGGTGGTTCTGCTGACAAACTACATCAAATAGGATTCTTGCAATTTCCTTTCCAGATTTTCCCAAGTAACTTCCTAAGGTTCTTCAGAAGCTTGTGCAATAGATTCCTACCAAACATAGTAAAATGCTGGATAATATTTGAGAGACAAGTGTCTAAAACCTTCCATTAAATTGCTCCAGTGAGACAACTCAAACTTTGTAGTCCTTCACGTGTTCACTGTTAAACTGGATTTCTTTGCTGGGAGGAAATCAGAGAAGGGCCATTTTATTCATACAGCCAAGTCTCCATCATTGCATCTACTAAAGCTAAAGCTCTCTAGTGGCCTGACATTATGGCTACTGTGCTGAGTTAAGGGTTTTTGGAGCAGGCATAAAGGGCCCAGTAGTTTAGCTATGGGACAGATTTATCCCTCAGGGTAAGTGTGGCATCAGCCCCTTGTGATGTGGTCACAGTCCTTTCATACATCCCAAGGCATAGTAATGCTCAGTTATATAAAAGTGTAAGAGTAGCGTAGCGATGAGGCAGGGAGGGGGACATGCTGCTCTTATGCTACATTAGTGATATTCAGTGATTCGGGAGCCACATGCGGCTCTTCAACATACTACCAATGGCTCTTCTGAGCACCATTCCACCCAATGGAAGCCAGCTATATTTCAGGAAAGAGGCCAAGGGCAGGACGTTGCCTGGTAAAGCTTGTGGTTGACAGGCAGCTGGCACCTCGAAACAGCCACTCCTGAAAGGATCGAAGGATGAATAAACTGCAAGCCTCCCTGAGCTGTGGTCCTTGTGCCATGGATGGCAGTAAAGGGCCCATCTTATTCCATAACTGTTCCCATCCTTCTTCCCAGCCTGTGCACTTTCACCTCAGCACCCAGGCAGCTGCCAGGAGGATAGCAAGCTGGCATAGTGGGGTGGGGGTGGGTTTTTTCTGGACACCCCGATAATCTCACTCTCGCCCATTCATGCTGAGGAAAGAACAGGAAGGCAAACAGGGAAGCCCTTCCACTCACTCCAGCCACACCAAGCCTAGCGAAGGTAGGAAGAGAAAGCCTTCATGCCCAGAAGTACTCTGGTGATGGAAAAGTTTAGTTGTATGTTGAATATTAATAGTTACATCTTATATTATTGTATGTATGTGTTTGGTAATGTGGCACACAGAGCATATGGTAGTCCTGTGGCTCTTTTGGCTCTCCATGAGTCACAGAGTGAGTATTACTGTACTAGATCCTATGTACTCTATTTGCTCTGCAAATCCAAATAAAATTCCATAGGATCAGGTTTCCCAGCACATGATGAAATCTGATGGGAAATGTTAAAGTAATCCAGGTTCTACAACTTTCCTCAAATATCCCCTCATTAGGATTTTATTTCAGAAGAAACAACAATTCCCAAAATGATGAGTTCAAAGGAAACTTTAACTGTATCATACAAAGCATGTTGAAAGGCTATATAACTAACGACTTTGTCATGCATGAAGAAGGGAGCTCTGACTCTTGAAAGATTACACCCTGAGAATCTTGTTGATCTCTAAGGTGCCACTGGACAAATCCTGCTGTTTACTGCAGACCAACACAGCTACCCACCTAAAAATAGCCACTTTGGTCTGCATTCCATATCTTTGAAAAGTAAGCCAGTTTCCTGTGCAGGGGCATTTGCAGCAAGAATGGAACATCTACGTGGCAGTTCTCCCTGCATTTCGTTTGACTCAGTGGCTGCCATATTTTCCCACACAAATGGAGGGTTTTTTAAAAAATTGGCAACTGCTGTATTGCTATAGCAATTATTGATTTTAAGCCCCCCAAAGCACTCCAGTGGTGGTGGTGGGTGAATAGGCGCAGAAGGGAGGCTAAATCAAGGGAAATGGTGCTGATATGGGTGGGACCTGCAAAAATCCATACTTTCCCATCCATTCAGCAAGCAAACATGTGTTGACTATAATTTTTCCCTGCAGCCACATCAAGTAAGTTTGAGAAGACTGGAGCAAAGCAAGAGAAGCTAGACAGAGGACAATTAAAGGATGACATTGTGTGAATGCCCCCCCCCAAAAAAAAACACCTGTTCCATTTTAAATGCCATGTGGAAGCAAGATGTCTCTCCTTCAGAAGCACCAAAGCAACAGGAAGCAGGCAAACTTGATTTAGTATTCTGTACACTCTCAGGTACACCTCACTTTTCAAAATTTCTTCTTGTTAATAGCTGGAAACTGCTGTCTCCTCTGGGTTAACTTTCTAGTAACTTGAGGGTTGTGCCCGCATTAATTCCAGATTTAAAAAGGTTTTTTAATTTAAAAAAAAGATAAGATAAAAGGTTAAAGGGAAATAGACTCTCGGACTGAAAAACAAAGTAAAATATTAATCAAGAAAAATCTGAACAGACAAAAAGCAGACATCTATTTTTGTGTGCAAGTTTTAAATTTATGTTCAGATTTATCTGCAACAATGTACAACCTGTTAAGGTGACGTGCAACTTGTTTGGGTCATAGAACCAAATGATAAGAACCTTTCATTCTATCAGATTTACTTAATCCCTTGCAATCTTCTTCATTCTTGAATAAAAATGTGAATAAAAATGTGAAGCACAAATACAGGATGGGGGATACACTTCTGGGGAGTATTGTATGCAAAAGAGATCTTGGGGTAAGAGTGGACTGCAAACTAAATATGAGCAGTCAGTGGGATGCGATGGCAAAAAAGGCAAACTCAGTCTTGGGTTGTTATCAAAAGGGCCATTGCATCTAAATTGCAGGAGGTCATAGTCCCTCTCTGTACTGCCTTGGTCAGGTCGCACCTGGAGTAGTGTGTGCAGTTCTGGAGGCCTCACTTCAAAAAGGATGTGGACAAAATTGAGAGGGTGCAGAAGAGAGCAATGAGAATGGACAGGGGTCTGGAGATTGAGCCCTACGAGGAAAGCCTGAGGGCCTTGGGAATGTTTAGTTTGGAGATTAAGGGGGGACATGATTGCTCTCTTTAAACATTTGAAATGCTGTCATTTGGAGGAGGGCAAGGAGCTGTTCCAGTTGGCAGCAGAAGATAGGACTTGAAGCAACGGGCTTAAATTACATGCAGAAAGGTACCAGCTGGATATTAGGAAAAACTTTTTCACGGTCAGAGTAGTTCAAAGATGGAATCAGCTGCCTAGGGAGGTGGTGAGCTCCCCTTCACTGGCAGTTTTCAAGAAGAGGCTGGATGAATATTTGTCAGGGATGCTTTAGGTTCATCCTGCATTGGGCATGGGGTTGGACTAAAAAGTCTGTATGGCCCCTTCCAACTCTGTGATTCTGTGAATATTCCACCAATGTAGGAGAGCCTGGGACTGACATAATTGGGTCCACTTGAGCATTTCTCCAGATGGAATGGGTTCCACTTTTAGACACACGCATGCACGCTGCAGCCAAAAATCTCTCTTGTGCCCTAGAAGCAACTTTTTGGAAGGCATTTTAGGCTGCAGTGAGAAGAAAGTCATACTCCACGAACATAAATCATTCCACCCATGGAAAGACTCTATTGGATCCATGTCATAAAGTCAAAGGCTAGTCACACAACTGTCCATACCCCAAAGGATCAAACTAACTGCTCAGTTCCTCCTTTAAACTGGCAGGCTGCCCATAATGCTCAGGAAAAATTCTGCTCCTGGGAAGGGTTTTATTCTATTTTTTAATTTAAATTATTTGTATTCAGCGTCTCTCACTGAGACTCAAGGCAGATTACATAGTATAAGTCAATATAATACATTGGCAGAAATTTGAAAACAAGCATCTCTTCCTAGCTAGGACTAGCACCACAAGAACGCTGCACTCCTGACTAGTGGAGTCACTTAAAGGAGCCACATCACAGGCATGCCATTGGGCAGCCAGCTCTCACCAGTACTGACTAACCTGTTGATATTAATATTGTTCCTGTTAGAAAAGCAACCATTTCAATTTAGGGGTTTTAGAGTTAGATGGTCATTATTTCACTAATATGCTGTAACAGTTAAAACAATTGGATCTTTTGGAGCAAAGCTTCAGTTTGTTTTCTTAGCCTGTTAGCTATAGAATGACAGAGAAGAGAGAACTGGTTAGTGGTACTACACGTTCATAATCCACACTACTGTATGTTATATGTGATACATGTTGTCCTATTAATCCCACCTGTACACTAATCAACTATTTTGGACTCTGTTCTATATACTGTGCTGAGTAATCAACTTTCACACGAGCATGTGAGATTTCTACATTCTGTGTTGGAAAACATCAACAGTTTGATTTTAGTGAGAATGGTTATTCTTACTAACATTTACATTAACTCTTCTCTTCAAATTAGAATCTGAAAAGCTCGAAATAGTTTCTTCCTGATGTCCTTCTGAATACAGGATTCTCTGTCAAAAAACCTGAGAATCCTACTTAGAATGTACTGTGACATCATGAGGATCATTTTGTTACGCTTGTGAATGTTTCTTTCCTGGACAAGTGGTTAAGAAGTCCAAAGGCCAGTTCATGCTACTAATATTTGTATACAATCAGCATGTGTGGAAGGAGGGATTGTGATCACATCTGCTGGCCCCATCCCTGACTTCTTAATAACAACAACAACAACAACATTTGATTTATATATTGCCCTTCAGGACATCTTAACACTCACTCAGAGCAGTTTACAAAGTATGTCATTATTATCCCCACATCAATCACCCTGTGAGGTGTGTGGGGCTGAGAGCTCCGGAGAGCTGTGACTGATCCAAGGTCACCCAGGTGGCTGCAAGTGGAGGAGTGGGGGATCAAACCCGGCTCTCCAGATGAGTCCCAACGCTCTTAACCACTGCACCAAACTGGCTCTCTTCATGTTGATCATATCTTATTCAAGAGCTGACATGGGTACTAGCTGTGCAGTATAAATTGTATTCACAAAACCAACATGCCATGATACAACCAGCACACGAATGGCAGGGCTAGCCACCTTAATCCTAATTTTCCACATGTAAACATTGACTATGCTCATAACTGAGTCATCTTCATGAGGCTTCTGACTTCAATTAAACAAGGACCATCTTCTCCTAAGCTGTTTAGGGCCTAAGAACCAGTACTTTGCATTGTACCTGGGAACAGTCAGACAGACAGTGCAGATATTCCAGCACTGGAATGATATGATCCCTATATGTGTCCCCAAACAACAGCCTGGCTGCTGCATATTGAACCAAGTGAAGTTTCTAGACATTTTTAAAGGCAGCCCCATTTAAACATGTTACAGTAAGCTAAGCTAGGAAAGAGCATAAATCTCCATAGCAGATCATGCTGTTTTGAGGAACAGCTCTAACCTTGCTGGCATGTCAACTAGGACTGACTAAAGGAGCTACATGCCACAGAGGATACCTTAGCCCCCAAGCATAGGCTAAAATCCAGTAGCTCCCCCAAGCTACAAATCTGCTCCTTCAGGAGGAGCGCAACAGGACTGGCATACTCCTCGTCATTCTCCCAAAGAAGCTCATCAGTTAACTATACCCTGGCTAACCAAGGAAACTGTAAGTACGATTCTCCAAGCAGTAGACTGATTCTGTAATGGTGAAGTGTATTGCTTCTTTACACGTGGGAAAGGCTGGTTGGTATATCTGGAAAAACACAAAACAATGATCAAGAACAGCTCTCCATTTAGCACAAACTATCAAGCTTTGTGAAATGTGAAAAGTTGATGTACACACATGTGCATGCTCCATTTCTTATTCTATTTCCTTTAGATATTTTTGAATTCAACAGTGAGTTTCATATGAATGTATGAAAGCTGTATATATTCCAGTACTTTATACCATTTTAATATTTTAAATATCCTCAACATTCTATATGTTATAGGTGTAATTGCTGAGAGAAACCTCTTGTTAAGCCTGCCAAATGCTTTCCATTATAAGCCCGTTATTTTTAAACTAGCAAAACACTCATTGTCCAGGCAGAATTTTTTGATGCCAGCTTTCTGACTCCAACTGCTTTTTTAAAAGTTGCAGTGACTTTACTAAAGGTGATCCAGCTATTTCTTAAAATGAAGTTACTGGTGTGTGTGTGGGGGGGGTCAGTGTTCAATTTTTAACTGCAGCCCATTTCTTAAAGAGTTCTAGCATTTCTAACACCTCTGGTAGGAATCTGGCAAGGACTAAAAATGGGTTTAGAAGGATCCTTTTCATGCCTTGGGCTTAGCTTGGATCATAGCTCCTGCACTGGCAGCAGGGGCCCCCTGGGAAAAAATAAATAAGCAACACCTTTCCCTACTTGCAGAGAAGAGATTTTGAGATTTGCACACTCTGCAAAGCTATCTTGACAAGACCATTTAAGCCTTTGCAAAACTATGTTCAATGCAGATAAAAAACAGGAGGAGTATTATGCAGCTATATTTTGAAAGCCAAGAACTGAGCAGTGACTAGGATTGTGTTTGGAGGATATGACCATGGTTTGTAGAGATATAAACCTGCTGACATGATTTAGGTCTAGATCTGATCCGCGTTTGGATGGAAGACTGCATGGGAACCTTATGGACACTGCCGTGAGTTCCAGGACAGAAGAACAGTGGGGTACTAAATAAATAAACTGAAGCATGCTTGTAAAGGCACAAGGCAGAAACTTAAAACACCTATTTATAAGGGAGATACTGGAACATAGCTGCTTTGGGGGCGGGCAAGAGCAAGAGCAACTAGCATTAACATTCTTGTTGCCCACAGGGCTCTGTTAGTCAGACTGCAGAAGCATCCACCCCTTGAAAACTCAGCCACTATCCCATCTGCACACAGGTCTAAGAAGGTACAAATCAATGGCACATTTTCTACTATGATAAGATTATTCAGTGTGTTGCTTGCAATCCTCTACATGGATGAAAGAAATTCAGGTTCTTTGCTGCTCTTTTGAAACTACACTTCCCTCCCCTACCAGCCCCAAAGCCTGCAGGGCTACAGTTTCAGTGAGACCACAATATGCCATGTTATGTGGACATATAAGGGATTTTAAACCCATCCTCACCCAGTCTAGTTTGAGGATAGCATTGTGCATAAGCAATAATTCCTAGTTTTTATTTGTGAAACATCGGGATGGGGGCAATTGACATGCTGTGTCAGTGCAAGGACCTTCCGAAGATAATCATATCTAAGGATTCCGAAAGGTGTTTAAAGCACTGGGATTTTACAAGAATAAATATTTTTAAAAGTCCGATGAAGTTGGTAATTAGTCCACCACAGCTTGTGCCAGAATAAAAATAAAAACCTCCCGTTTATTTTTACTATGGTATATATGGTTTTCCAGACTCTTATTTATGTAAAAATATTTGTTCTTCTCGAAGGGAAGCTGTTGGGCTGATTAGCTTTTTCGCGACCTTTGATAACTCTTCCCTTTGTTGTGTTCAACAGCTCGCCTAGCCCAGGGCTGCTGCTGGCAAATAAGGCCGCGCGCTCCAATTCTCAACTTCAGCAGCTTGCGGTGTGTGTGTGGGGCGGGGGGGGGGGGCGTTAAATAAGAAAGGCAAAGGGGAGGGGGAAGCATAAAAATACACACCAAACACTCGCCGCACACAATAGCTGGAAAGCGGGAGCGGAGCGTCGTTTTCCTCTGTCACTGGCTCAATGTGTTCTGTAAGCACTTCCATCCTGTCAGTGCCCCTCCTCGGCCTCCACCTGCTAGCTGGCCGGCTCTCGACTCGGCAGCGCTGACCTGGCCACTCCCTCGTTTGGCTGGCGCCAGCGGCTTGATGGGCCTTGCACTTTGATTATTTGTGTTAACAGTTAATTTAGCACCAGGGACGCGTGTGCCAGAGCCGCCTCCGCTTCCTTGAGCCTTCCAACAAATGGGACTTTTATGAGATGTCTTTCAGGGCTCCCCCGCCTTCTCTGACTTGAATCCGCCTCTCTCTTTCTCTTACACACACACACACACAACCTCCCTCCCTCGCCAGCTTCAGACTCCGGTGTAATCTTTTCTACATCTTGCAGGAAAAGAGCTATTTCTGGCAGCTCAGTCTCTTAACACTCAACCCAGTCAAACTGATTTAATGGAGATTTATAGACGCAGGGCTGCACAGCTCTGAGGCACTTTCCCAAAACGTGGTGCCTATGTTATGTGTGGAATGTATTTAATGTTTGGTGTTGAAGCTACGCCACTGACTGGCATAGTATAATATTTATGCGGTTTTCTTTGCATAATTATGTACATAAGAGCTTGCTATTCCTGCCCACTCACAACCCACCTCGAGTGAGCTGCTAGCATACCAATATCCATGCAGACACCTGGGTCCAAGTTCATTACAACCCTGTATATAGTTTTTCACATGAATATGACCTTTGATCTACAGCAATATATATTCCGGCACTCAAATAAAATGGACATAAGAACGTTTTTCCTCCTATTGCAGTGCGCTGCAACCCTTTAAAACATGGATTTTATAAGGATTTTGGAAAGGATTTTCTCAATGTGCTGTCTTTCTATTTTTAAAAACTATGGGTTTTTTCCCTTCCAGAAACAGATTCAGAGTTCAAATGGTGGACTCTCTGTAAAGCAAATACCAAATCTGATTCAGAGCTCATACCTATACACTTCTAGAGACTAACATACACTCCAAAAATACTACAAATTATTATTTCCAATTTTTATCACAGTAGTACTTACTAATATCATTATCCTAACTTTAAGGTGAAATGTATTAATGGTAGCCTGATCTTAAAGGCACAAGCAACTCCACTGGCTCATACTGGCATTCAGACGGGACATGAGTAGAAAGTTCATCCTCTGGTGCATGTCAGCTGCAATTTATTATATTTAATATTTCATCCTTTCCATAAGTTCAGAGTGGCTTAAAACATCAAAAATTAACACTAATACTATTGGATAATATCATAGTCCACTAGACAAACACATAACAATCCCATAGGTTCTGTCTGGGAAGTCTGTGCAAAATAAGATTCTGCAATTCTTGCAAAAGACAACTAAGGAGGGAGTCCTCCATGCTTCCCCTCTGAGGCTATTTGCAACTTGACAGATGATGTTAGTAATTATTGGGGCACAGGGGGGAGCATAACTCTGCTGAACCAACCTAAGGGAGTCACAGGTTCATATCATATGAGAGGGTGCTTTGAGCGTCAGATCATGAAGGGCTTTTAAGATACAAACCAGCATCTTAAATTGAGCCCACAAGCAAATAGGAAGCCAATGAAGCCATTTCAGAATCTGTGTTGTCTGTGTGCACAATCCACACCAACTGAAAGGTAGGCCAATACATTCTACTCTGATTATAACTCCTGAACTGTCTTCAAGGGCAGTCACAGGTGGATTGTGTTAAAAAAGGTAAAGGTAGTCCCCCTGTGCAAGCACCGAATCATTACTGACCCATGGGTGTTACAGTGTTAGAATTCCACAATAATAAGATATTCATATACATCCTGGATTTAAATGTGCAAGGTCATTATGACTCCGGGACTCTTGTAAATAAAATGAACCCAAGCAAAAGCAATAATTATTTTCTATAAAGCATGTTCAGGAACAGTTTTTACATAGAGATGCACTGCATCATTCAAATACTTACCTGCTGTCTGAAGAGGTAATAACATACTGCATTTAGACAATGTTTTCAGTGTTCAAAAAACTTCACATGCTGGGGTTGCCAAGCAAAGCCTGGCATCCTGCAGAAGGGTTTGGGGTGAGAACAGGAGTCATGTGACATCATTACTCTGTGATAACCATAGAGTTCCCAGCAATTCCTAGAACTACCCTACATCACTTCCAGGTTTTCTCCAGAAGTTACGTAGTGAGTGATACTGCTGCTTTTATCTCCCAAGAAGGCTACCAGTGGGAGACCTCCTGGGAGACCTGGTTGCGCTATCATGTGCACCTTGTTGTAATCCTTATAATAATCCTAAAATGTATGCCAATATTATTATCTCAATAGGGCAGATGAGGCTGAGTATCTTACCTAAGACATTTACTGAATTCATGGCAGAGATGCCATTTGAATCATAGATGTCCTGTATCCCTGCTCCTTCTGTCACCTGGTCAGCACATGTATCAAACCCCAGAAGGAAAAGGAGAAGCTGCCTGACCGTTACAGGACAAAAGATTATATGCAGAAGTTTGAGTAAAGCAAGCAGAAAGGCAGTGTTACTTGGTTCTCCCCCACCTCCAGCTGCCGCTTTTCAATATAGAAGAATCTTTGGAAGAAACAAGACACACAGCTATAGGGAAAAGAAGGGAAGGAATTAGAAACTGCAATTCAATCTAATGTTTGAGGCTTGGCAAGAGCACCTATGGGATTTCATGAAAAATCCAGAATCTTTTTCATTTTTGAGCAATTAACCAGATCCCCAGTATTGCTGGCTCCAGTGAGCCGCTTAGCTCTCTTGTTTTATTACCCATTTCCTTTCTCCTTTGCCAGCATTAACCCCCATCCTTGTACTTGGAGGCGGGGGCGGGGGGAATCCCAGGCTGCTCAAGGTGCCACAAAGGGGCCACCACAGACAAGTGCCAGGCAGTGCGTTTCAGAGCTAATGCAGAGCACACATAAATAAGACCCACATTTGGATTCAAATGCTGTTATGTGGAGACATTTATGTGTGGCATAATTAAAAACATCCAGCAGTAATTTAATAGATCCCACCAAGTACAGACATAAAGTCTAGCGTTTTTTGTTTTTTTTTGCCTTCTGCCGATTTAACCCCTAGAGAGAAAGAGCAAATAGGCAGGAGTGAATAGAGGAAACTCAAGATACATGCTTGAGATATAAATAACTCTTGTTTGCGTTTTTTTTTTTTTTGCTTAAAGCAAGTTGCAAAAAGCTTTTGGATTATAAGAATGGTATAAATAGCACTCACATTTAAATTGCTCTTTAGCCCCCCAGCAACAATGCTAGGAAATGAAACTTTGGTTTGCTCAGTGCATTGTTTGTGGTTACATGGAAAGATTAATGATGTGTGAAGATGCTGGGGGGACATTCATTTCAGCTTGCAAAGCATGTGGTTGGCTACTCAGAAGAATCTGTGTGCCTGCCTGCATGTTTCCATTTACATGATTTTTTTACATATATGGATTGCCATCTTTATACGTATATATTGTATATTCAACAGTACATGCTACAAGTCAGGAAATCTCCAGTTCAAGTGCTAGGTCAGTGATTATTGATTTATTAGTTGCATTTCCATCTTCCTTTTTCTATGCTTGTAATATCCAGCCTGATAGAGACTTCATATGAACTCAAAAGCTTGAACACTGTTTTGTGTCATTTGGTTGTTATTGGATGGATTGTGTTCTTGGTTTAGGGTGCATTTAGGCAAGCTTTTTTCCCCTCAGATCTTCTATATGCAATAACCTGAGATAATACTATCAGCCTTTCTTGCAGGGTTATTGTAAGGCTCACAATATATATGGTGGGCATTTATGAAATATACAATATACACAGTAAGTATCTTATATATTACTAGCCAAGGGGCCCTAATCTGAGGATACTTAAATCTGGAAATTGGAGCTGTGAATAGACAAGAAAGATATTTCTACTAGGGTTGCCTTTCCCCTGGTTCCCCCACTGTCACCCTCCACCCACCAACACCACCATTCACCTGGCCAGCTGGGGGGAAAGGTGGGGGAACAGGCTTCCAGGGCTTGCTCCCAGGGTGATGCAACACACCACTCCCAGTAGATGTCATCATGCTGCCCTGGGAGCGTTCCCACAGTTCACACAGGGCTGATTTGGGCCCCAAATGGAGAGAACAAAAAAGGTGAGTGCCGCCCCCCCCCTCCTTCCTGCTGGGAAGGTAAGGGGACTTGGCATCCCTACTTTCTATGCACCTGAAAAATACACTAGGTTTGAAGAAAAATCTTAAATCTAAAAGAAAAGACATTGGAGGGTTAAAAAAACCCAAAATGATAAAAGGAGCACCTGTAGCTTTAACCCGATACCCTCAATGGCTCTAGCTAGGCAACCATAACTGTCCAGCCAGTATTCCAGGCTTCGTTTCTATCAGTAAAAGGCAGGATGAGGGAGCATGATCCATTCCAGGGCTGTTTTGACTTTGAGCTAGGACGCACTGGGGCCAGGCCCAGAAGCAACTGTGGACGGCTTCATACCACAGGCATAGCTGCTTGCTACTGTTCATCACCACCACCACCCCGCCAAGCCAGTGTAGTGTAGTAGTTAGAATTTCAGACTAAGATCAAATCACCACTCTGCTGTGGAAGGTCTCTGAGTGACTTTGATCCAGTCACAGACATGCAGCCTAACCTACTTCTCAGGGTTGCTTGTGAGGATAATATAGAGGCAAGGAGAATGATGTAAGCTGCTTTGTGGAGAAAGGCAGTATATGAATGAAGTAAACTAAGAAATATAGGTGAAGATGTTGGGGGGAAGATAAAAGTATTTCAGTGGGTTCGAAGGAGAGAAGGACGTACAAAAAGGTGAATACATGGGAGTGCCTTGCAGAGAGAAAGAGGAAATAGTGTGGGAAGGAAATACAGGGGGAAGTGAAGTGCCCCCTGCAAGTCCTTGCAGGTTCCCCACTATTCAACTGGGCCCAACTCTGCTGGCACCATGCAACTAGGCCACAAGGGAGAGGCTGCCCAGGGGGGAGGTGAAAATGGAGGGCAGACAAAGGTAGGTGGGAAGGAGATAAGAAAGCAGAAGAAGGGGGAAGGCTATGGGGGCAGGGAAGGGAAAGAGGACATGGTGGGGCAAGAGAAATGAGATGCCCCCTGGACATTCTTGTAGGTTCCCCACTTGTAATATATAATACATAAACATATCACTGACTTTGAAAAGATTGTGTGATTTACTGAACAATGTTTTTTCCCTGAATGAAAATGCTGAGTCAAGTCTGCCCTCCAGGAGCATAAACAGGAGATGCTTATTTTAAAATGGCAGTCAAAAAAGAAGAAAAATAAAATCAAAGCAATTTCCAGTCTTGGGCCTCTTGAGCATGATTATTTTGTCAGTTGCTTGCATTCCATTGACTTTGGACTCTAAATATATTATCTCACATCCCCCACAGATAGGATTACCTGCCAGTTTAGGAAATTGCTTTAGTGCCTATAAAAAGGTAAATGGTAATCTTCCCCCACCAAGAGCATGAGAAACCTACAACAGGAGACGGCTAAAAGGTTTTTTTTCTTCAATACAATCACAATTCACTGATGTGATTTTATGCCTGAACTGAATTCTATTTTCAGCCTCTGTGAATGAAAGGAAAGGCTGTAACTGAGTTCAATTGTTGTGATTTTACATTGTCAGTTTAGATCCCTTCTAGACAATTGGCAAGCACAACCTTCTCACATGAGCCAGTTCATACCACCAGCTGACAACAACCTACTAGCCTCTGGGAGTGAATAGGACAAACAGGAAAGTATGACTATAATACATAAACAAATCAACCAGTGCTTTATTTGTGTGGACACAATTGCCACAATTTGTACAGTTACATTTTCCCTTTTAAGAGGCAATCGTTGAATAAATTACGTCTCCACGTGGTACGGGAGGGGCAGGTCTCTCCTATAGCTCTCCCACTATAGCAAGACAACCTCTGGCAATTGCCCCCCTCCGGTTCCCCACCAGTATATCCCAGGCTGTCAGTGGGAAAATGGGGAGAGGAGGTGCACCAGCACACACTATTTCTGGAGCAAACAGGAAGTGACATCATTGCATCAGAGTGAGGCTTCAAGAATCATGGAATGTTGCCCTGACATAATGATTTAACTTCTAGTTTTGCATCAGAAGTGACATAACATGCCAGCACAAGCTGGTGTGCCTATCTCCACCCTCCCAGTTCTTTCTTGCAGGTTGCCAGCTATGGCTAGAAACCTTGAGTAGCATCTAGGTGGATCACAAGACCAACAGCAGTCCTGTAAGATGCCTGCTTCCAGAATCTTTGGCATGAATTGCAGTGCTAAACAGTTATACCCTTCTAAATCCATTGACTACTTTGGATTCAGAAGGGTGTAATTCTGCTTAGAAAACCCTCCCATGTCATAGCAGCCACTGCGGTGCTCAGTCTGGATTATAGCTATAGTGTGTGTATTGGAGGGAGCATGTTAAACCTTTTCTCCCATACCATTTTCTCATCTCAGTGTTTCAACCCTTACAGATACCAGTATGTTTCCTCCTGTGGAGCAAATAGTAGCACCACAGAGGGCAGCAGAAATCAGTAAAACAGCCGTAGCACCTTTGTCTTCCTTACTGGTTTTGCTCTTTGTGTTTAGGGTTTTCTAAAAAGAAAAATGTATTGCACATTGGCTGATTATGTTCTTCCATTATATTTTAAGGTGCTGCTTGTGTTCTGATTTTAATTTTTTGCTTTATGGATTCTTTTACACACACATACACACACACAAATATATACAAATATTTGTGTAGTTTGGCCCTCACTTCTGTGCATTTGATAGCCCACAGATTAAATTAAACGAAGGAAAAAGAATTATCTTTTTTATCTGCTGTCCCATGGAGATTCAAGAAAAATATCCAGATGGACTGTGTAAAAATGTTCAATCAATGCTTGGGGGAAACATGGCATGTAAAGAGACAATAGCCAGAGACCAGTGGGTTGTAGCATAAAGAGACCCTCAGAAAAATTCAGCCACAGGAATGAAAAGTGTTGGCAGTGAAGGCATACTTGGACAACTGCAGCTTTATAGATTTAGATATGTGGATGGGGCATTACAGAGGAGAGAATCAGGATGTAAAGGTACAATGCAGCTTGATTTGATGGGAGGAATGTAGTAGCAAAGAAAGATGTCAGGATGTAAAGATACAATGGTACAATGTAACACCCACTCACCTTTTGGCTGGGATATAAAGGCTCAGGGCTTTCCATTCCTACTTGTGTCTGAAGTAGGGTTGCTAGGTCCCTAGGGGGCAAACCAGAGGGGAGTTATGTGAGGGGGGGTACTTACATTGTGCTCAGAAAAGCATGCGTGCACTCCCAAGTGCCCCGTATCACACCAGGAATGACATTTCTGGTGTGGCACAAAAGTAATGGGTCACTCTGGGTGCCAATTGAGTGAAACTTGCCCTCAGACACTAAATTTGGGGTCGATTTTCACTCAATCAGCCTGGTTAGTAAGGGCCAAGCTACACATGACGAAAGACACTTGCCTGGCAAGTGGACTGAGTGGAGGGCAAGTGAACAGGGAGAAATACACTTGCCATTCAAGTGTCATTTGTTACTTGTAGCTTGGCCCTAAGAGTGCTTAAAGGGGAATGGGGAAGTCTCTCATTTTGGACAAAACGCCATGCTGCAGGTCAGGCCTACAAGCGGCAGCTGTGTTGACTTGGATTCAAGGATTATTTTATGACTGCTGCTTTTATTGTTTCTTGAACAGAGTAGAGTGAGCGCTTTGAACAGAAAAACAAGGCCTCCCTCATTTCGGAAAATGGTGGTTTTCTTCCAGCTGGAATCTTGATACAGATCTCTTCCATATATAAATAAAAGCAGAGCACTTTTTGTACTGCAATATTTTCGCAGTGTTACAGTTTCTCACCGTGTCATTTTGAAAGGGTGTTTGGCTGCAAACCTTCCCCAAATGAAAATAATCTTCCTTCTCCAATGAGCATATAACTCTACACACTGTATAAGTTTTCAGCACAGGCAGGAGAAGATGGCAATCGGCAACAACCAAATCACAGAGAAGGACAAACTGTCCTCCCCAAGACTAAGATGGCCAACCTGCAGGTAGGGCCCAGAGATCTCTCAATATTATAACTGATTGCCAGTCTAAAGAGATCAGTTCCCTGGAGAAAATGACTGCTTTGGAGAGTGGATTTTCCAAAGAGTGGACTCTCCAAAGAGCATTAGACGCTGCAGAGTGCATTATACCCTGCAGAGATCCCTCCCCAGGTTCCACCCAGCCCCCAATCTCCGGGTATTTCCCAACCCAGAGTTGGCAACCCTACCAAAGACAGTGTGTTCAATATATGAGACAGGCAGATGAAAGAGACAATTCAGTAAAATATGATGAGCAACATTGTGTTTGGACTTTACTAAACAACTTTTGAGAGTGTGGAGGTAGAGAAGTCTGTTTAAAGTCATCTGTCTCTGGTTTAGAGTTTTCTTTAGTGCATTACAATGAGCAATAATGAGTTTAAGGCTAAATTAGAACATTCCAGTTGTACTTTGGGGGCATTAATTGCTGCTGTAAAGGGCAATTGATACCAGTTTATTGCCCTTATCAGCATTTTGTTATTACATCTTGCTATTTAAATGGCTATTCATGTCCCGCTAGTGCAGCGCCATGGGGCAGTTAAGGCAACATTGTCTGCAGTCACCAGGGCAACCATCACACAACTACCCCTTAGAAGGTCAGGGCCAGTTCCTTCCTTCAGGGCCTTGCCTGATGTTTCTTTGTATATGAAATCTGCCCATAGGTTGGGATTTCTCTGGGTATTATTTTCCTAATTTGCTGGTAATGGATCTGATGCCGAAAGAAAACTGTACCAATTTCTGGACAGTCTTCAAAGACAGACCCCCAAAGAGTATATTATAGTAACCTAATCAGGATATGATCAGGGTGTGGATCACTATCACCAAGTCACACTTTTCAAAGAAAAGTAGCAGGTGGCATGTCACCTGAAGCTATAAACAATGTGTTGTGTTCCTGAGGACACCTCACATCCTCTATTGTCTGATTCCCCTGCCCCCACCCTTTTTAACTAGAGATGCCAAGGACTGAATTGTGGACTTTCTGCAACTGAGCCGCCGTCCCTTCCCAAGTTTTAAAGCAGAGGGATTTTTAATTTTAATGCCATTTTAAACATCACCTCTTCTTCACTAAACGAGTTCCTCCTCATGAAGGTCCCTTCTGCTCTGAGGAAAGGAGGGCATCTTGTCATTTGTCTATCAAGACCTACGTTTTGAACTTCCTGTCTCTTGGGCAGGGCAGCTTCTGAAGCAGTATCTGCACTAAAAACTTAATCACACAGAGAACTATTAAACAATATAAAAACTGAAATAGAAACAGGAAGTATGTAGCATAATGAAGGTGGCTGAGTTATTCCCCCTCTGAAGCTGGCAGGAGGAGGAGGGGAGATTCCCTCCCTTCCTCAGAGCAGAAGAAGGGGAGAGGGCATCTTGTCATGGGACTTTCAAAAGCAGTCCTGTTCCATGTATAGCACAACCAGGGCTTTTTTTCTGGGAAAAGAGGTGGTAGAACTCAGTGGGTTGCCCTCAGAGAAAATGGTCACACTTTCCAAAATGACACTCTGCACCTGATGTAAATTCTCAGAGCTCTTCATACATCCATTGTGTGATGCTCTCAAGTGCAAGGGATGCAGGTGAAATATAATGAAATATCCTGTGAATGGCGGAAATGCAAGTTTGCCTTTGGTGTGCCTTTGGTGTGAATGCAGGTTCACCTTATGGAAAACATGCTGCCCCCTTCTAAATGGATGGGAAATTAAAGTTCTGGGCTGGAGGAGAGGATTATATATACTAACATTATATAGATCTTAGTGCCTATAAATGTCAGGGTAGAGATTGGAATGCAGTATTTATATTGTCCAAGGTTAAATCTGATACTTTCCAAAGTGGCTATAGAATTGTCATGATGCTTGCAGTGAGAATTCTATTAGTCTGGTAAATCCTTTAATCCTTATGTATCCAAGAAATTGCAGGTAGAAGAAAACCAGTTTGTATGGAGGAAATATAAGGAAGGAGGATGTGTACCACACAGCTTGGTTTAATATATTATTATTGAAAGTCCTGTGATGTTTTGGAGATGTTCATATTTATTGTCATCAAGGTCATGTTCATGTTTATTGTCATCAAGGTCTACGCCAAAATCTTTCCCCCCCTTAATGATGAATCATCAAATTCCACAAAAGTTGTTTTGTGGTGGCTGTTAGCTGAAGATTAACTAGACTTTGAGGCTAAAATCAAAACCATATGGGTGGCTGTTCTAATACTATTATTATTATGTGTTGCCCTTATATGTATAGTATACTCCTGAAAAATCTAAGGCACAGTTGTGGTTCTGGAGAACTGCTTCAGACAAATACCTGCAAAATAGAAAGATCACTGAATTCAAGGAACAGAAGAACACAATCCATAATCTTTTTTTTAAAAAAAAGGAACTCAGCAGTGCAATCCTATGAAATCAATGATTAACTAGACTTTGAGGTTAAAATACATCTGGGATTAGGATGTACTGACCCCCAGTGAGAGTATGAGCTTCCAAGGAGAGGCTGAAGTCAAAGTGGTGGAGGAACATTCCTGACCAAAGGAAACTGAACTGAATCTGGGCTAAAGTGGGAGGGGGGGCTTTATGTTGGAAATTCGCAAGTGTTTATGTTGTCATGAAAGAGTTAAACTGTGCTTTGTGTTACTAGTTAAAAAGCTTATTTGTATGTATCCACTTAGCTGTCAAGTAAAGTTTCCCGCCTTAGGAATGGGAGTCTCTATAAGCCAAGCTACAAGTGACGAATTACACTTGAACTGCAAGTGAAGAGACTCAGGGCCAAGCTACACATGACGAATGACACTTGAACGGCAAGTGTATTTCTCCCTGTTCACTTGCCCTCCACTCAATCCACTTGCCGTTCAAGTGTCATTCGTCATGTGTAGCTTGGCCATCACATGTATTCCTACCTGTTCACTTGCGCTCCACTTGATCATGTAGTGATCAAGTGGAGCGCAAGTGAACAGGGCGGAATACACGTGAGGGCTAAGCTACAAGTGACGAATGACACTTGAAAGACAAGTGTATTTCTCCCTGTTCACTTGCCCTCCACTCAATCCACTTGCCGTTCAAGTGTCATTCGTCACTTGTAGCTTGGCCCCAAGCTTAATGAAGTAGGATTAGGATTCTCTATTGGGCAACCAATTTATTGGAGGGGGCATTAACTAGAAAGATATGTTGAAGTTTTATTGCTCTTTGTTCAGTTCAAGAAAGTCTCTGTTCAGTTCACAAGCTAGCCACAATGTAGCTAGTTAGCCATTTCTTGTTTTATTCCAATGTAACCTTTTATCCTTTTATGTAGTAAAGTATTTTATAGAGCTAAACACAGAGAGCGTGTTCTCATTGTGTCCAATGTGCAATTCTGCTACAAACTGAATATATCCTAATACTTTATTTGCACCCTGTTCTGCCAGTGGCAAGAACACGGCTTTCTCAGTTCTCGAGATACTCAAAGGGGGCGGATTGGGTACGTGCTCAGATTATTGGGCAGGCCAGCATTGTTAAGGATGCAATTTGAGGGCAAACAGAATGACAAGCTCTTGTCCCACATTGATTTGGGTGTGTGGGGTGGGGGAGATCCCATGGAGTCACAAGGTAAGTGCTTACTGGGGGATGGGACAGTCTCTTGAGTAGACGGGGCTGTTTCATCATGAGATGGTGTTTTATTGCACTTAATGCCTACCATGATTATTTGGTTTGAGCCACAATCATCACTCTGTACCTCTGACTGCATAACCTCCAGGAAAGCAGGGGATCATGGGGGTAACATACTCTTGTTTTGAATACAGATGTAATATTGCTAAGAGCACGGTATGCCGAAGGTAGTTGTTCAGTTTCTATATTGTTAAGTAAATTGTTCTATTTACATATAAATATATACATATACTTACTTATATACACTTGCATGCCCAGATCTCAGAAGCTAGCAGGGTCGGCCTTGGCTAGTACTTGGATGGGAGACCACCAACGAAGACCAGGGTGGCAGAGGCAGGCAATGGCAAACTGCCTCTGATAGTCTCATGCCATGAAGAACCCAGCAGGGGTTGCCATAAGTCAGCTATGGCTTGAGGGCACTCTCCGCCACTATATACGTTTACATATAAGATTATGTTTTCAGACCTTACATGGTATATTAAATAGGGGGGGGGTTGGTATTTCTTTCTTTAATTGGTCCTGAGTCTTTTACTCTAAATAGATTGGATCATAATAAACAGAGAACTTTTGTCTGTTTGAATTTCTACATTAGTGGTGGAAAGTGCCCTCAAGTCATAGCTGACTTATGGCAACTCCTGCTGGGGTTTTCAAGGCAAAGACTAACAGAGGTGGTGAGTCATTGCCTGCCTCTGCCTAGCACTCCCCTTTGTTGGAGGTGTCACATCCAATTATTAACCAAGGCCAACCCTGCTTAGTTTCTGAGATCTGATGAGGTCAGGATTTCTTCTTATGTGAATAAATAACCAGCAGGAACATTTTTTTAAAAAGTGCAGATGAGGGGCTGAATACTGAAGTCCATCCAAAAATCTAGCATGTGAGGTAGAAAGCTAGCTGAAACCCCTCACTCTGACATGCTAGCTTTCCATGGGCTAGAAAGGTGCATAGCGGAGCAATCAACTGTGTGATCCTGCACCTGCATATGGTGCAGTCACAGGACTGCAGTTACATATGTTCTCAGTTTGTAGATAGGTTCTATAATGAGCTTCAGATGTTTAAAAAGTGTCAGTAAATACTTCACTCTTCTGCTTTCTGCACTTTCATTTAAGCATACAGAGCCTCTAATGAAAAAAATTCAAAATCTGAGAATGTATCTGAAACACACATTTCTCTGTCCAAGTTCACTTTAAAAATATTACAATAGAAGATCACACCAAAGCATGACACTAATTCTTTTAACATTTCTTGTATGTCCACATCAAATCTCCAGTTTCCAGGGGAGGCATCTGGAAAACCCTGAGCATATTCCAGAGGGCCCATAGTTCAATGGTAGAACATCTACTTTGCATGCAGAAGGTCCCAGGCTCAATCTCCATCATCTCCAGTTAACATAATCTGGCAACAAGCCATGTGAAAGACCTCTACCTGGGACCTTGGAAAACTGTAGCCCATCAGAATAAATAATACTGACCTTGACAAGCCAATGGTCTGACTCAGGTGTTAGCACTGCAGTCAGACCCCTCCTACCACTGAGGGGCAGCCTACAGATCTAAAATCATAAACCCCCTTCCTCATATAGTATAACTCTGCCTGGCCTGAAATAAAACAAAACGGATGCCAGTCAGGTAAGAGGGCCTGGAAAATATTTTTAAAAGAGAGTCAGAGCAGCTGACTGCCTAAACACCTCCTCCTCACCCCAGAGAGATGCATAACTCAGGACAGTGAGGATCCCAGGAGAACACTCACCTGTCAATGCCTGGCCTCACTTCCCCTCACTCACCCTAATCAAAGAACACCCAAGCTATTCAGAAAACATGGTATCCTTTTCCATCTAGTACTCAAAGGGTCATCAAGCACCATTTACAGCTATAAACCACCTCAGGTAGACCTATTAAGCATCTCCCAACTCCATTGTCCACCTTTGCAGGTGTGTATGTCTGGCTGTGGATCCAAACACATGCCCCCAAATCTGTTTGTGCCTCTTCTCTACTACATGAAATGCTGGTCATTTTGCTGCTGCCTCTGTGGACCTCCTTTTCTAGGCTGGTAACTATCACCTTCCTCAAAATTGTTTTCCTCCCTGATTTCCTCTTAGCCTTGTATGTGTTCTGTGTGGTTTTCTGTCCTTTCATTTCTTTTTTAATTAAAAAAAATCCCTTTCCAGTTGAACCTCTGCCTGGCTTATTCAGAGAGTTCTCTTAAGGGAATAATCCTCATAAACACAGGTGGAGAATCACAGTTACCCCCTCTCATTTCCTTTAAAGCTAATTCCTCCAACATTAGGAGACTGCTTATTTGGGTAACAGAGGCAGTGTCTTATGTTCAGAGTCAATACAATACCATTTTAAACCATATAAGAATCCACTGGCTATACTTATAATGGAGGAATGTTTTAGCAGTATGTGTTTTTATATATATTTGAACATTCATGTTTAAAGAATGTATTTTATTTCTCAGTGCCATAGTATGCCCTGAATATTTGCTTATTGAAAATAATGCCTTTCCAGCATTCAAGGCAATTTACATTAATGATTAATGAGAACATCACCTAGTAGTTAAAAATACAAAATATAACACATAACAACAACAATAAACAACAAAACCAGCTGATAGACATATTATTCCTAGATTAAATTTCTTCTCTTTATGTAGCTAAAACCAGTTTCAAAAGAAAAGTTGTATTTCCCCCCGCCCAAAATCCAGAAGAGAAATTGCCTGTTTGAAGAACTAGAAGATGGGCAACACTACAGAAAAAGCCTTTGTTTCCGGCTCCCTTCATTCTAAGAAGGGAGACACCTGCATTACTACCTACTGGGTCCATCTTAATTGGTATCAGATGTAAAGAGAATGTGTCCTAGAGGTATGTGAACTCCAGGCCATGAAGTTTATCCCTTCATCTTCAATTGAATTCTGAAACTAACTGGCTACCATTGCAAAAGTCATAAAATTGGTTAAGTATGTTCATAATATCCAGTTCCAGTTAATAAACATGCAGAACCAGCCGCCTTTGGTGCCCATTTATACTTCTGAATTGTCTTCAATGATAGCTCCATCTAGAATCCTTTACAACACTCAATGCTGGAAATTTCTGAAGGATGGCTCAGTATAGCATGTCCATATCTGACCCGATGGAGGAAAGCCAGTGTGTAAGATGTGATTGAAAAAAGCAGTCCTGGCCATAGGATGTTTAGGGATAATTTTTAAAATGTAGAAAACAGCATATACCAGTGTACAAGTGCTTAGGATGCAGTGGGCTAATAGCTATGCTTGTGCATCTTCCCAAAATGTGATGTTACACCAACATCATATAAGCAAATATGCCTGCACAAATGTTTAGGGTAGGAGTGTAAGCAGGAGTGTCCTCAAGGATGGAAAATCAAAATACAAAAAAATAGAACTTAGAAAATAGAAAATGAGCTGATAATGAAGCTCAAGACAATGCATCCACTTGGATTGAATCGAAACATAGGCTTCCTGTCTCATTACCAATGCTGATTTCTCCACACTCACTACCCCTCTGCAGATCCCATCCTATCCAATTATGCCTGCCATTGTCATTCACCAGCTATTGTCATTTGGCATCTGAAATCATTCCAAGATATAAGGACAGATGGATTCACATTCTAGCTGTATCTGAAGAAGTGAGCTCTTACTCACAAAAGCTCATACCCTATCACAAATGTTGTTAGTCTTATAAGTGCTACTGGACTCTTGCTCTTTTCTAATGAAGCAGGAAGATTGATTTTAATGCTGCCGGCACGCTGCTACCCCTTTGCCAGCCAGTTTACCACCACAGTGTGCACCCTCTGACACTCACCTTCTTCAGGGTCTGTAGTTTGTGTGCATGTAGTGTAATTCAGGAAAAACTCAGTGGATCTATGGTTTAAAGCAAAGACTGTATTCTGTGTGATTTTGTTGCCATTAAGTGCAAAAACAACTGCCCCAAAGAGCCTGGAAGACCTCATTGCAAAGAACAGGACCGAAAGTCATGATAAATTAAAAAAAAAAAAGATTAGATCTGAGCTGGCAAGGCCCTCCAAAAAAAATTCCCAATAACAGTACATGATTCATTCTGAAACCCCAGATTCGAAACTGAAATGGGCATTTTTTCAGTGCATACCCCTAACAATTTCTTTTAAAAAACCAAAACTTTTGATATCTCCATGCTAGTCCTTTGCTTTATAGAATTTAAAAGTACATTAATAAATAAGCACAAAAAGGTCACAATTAAATGCTGCTTCCCATGAGTTGAAATTCCTGGTTGGTTTTAAAACATTAAGCTCTAGAAAGAGTACAAACATCAAACTCCAGCACTGCAATTTTAATAATAATCTAGATATTTTTACATGTACTTTAAGCATAACTTGTAAAGGTTAAATTAATTCCCAGGTCCACTGAATTAAAATACCTCAGAACAAAGGATCTGCTTTTCATTAAGATGATAAAGGTCACCTGGAAGTATCTTTCCTTTATTTTCCTTTTCCAAGGTATAATGCAATTTAATAAGGTTTAAATAAAATTAGAAAACTTTACATTTTTAATAATAGATGGAGGACCAGATCATTCGGGGGAGTCAGTACTGGTACACCTAATATAAAGAGTCTAATTCTGTTACTTTTTAACAAAAGCAGCTCTAGGCAACTGGGACCAAAACGTTGAATAAAAGGATGTGTAATACAATTCAGAAATAAATATTTTTCTATTAGCTATTCTCACACCACTAAATAATAACATTAATAACAACAACAACAACAACAACAACATAACATAATAATGTTTGTAGAATTGTGCTTAATGCCATTGTTCACTCCAGCTGCTTGCTCTGGGGAAGTAACAGACCACCAAACAGAGACTCTGGGTGGATCTGATCCACAGTCTTACTTGGATAATGCCACATCAAACTGCTTGCAAAAACTGGCTGCAAGGACTTCAGGACTAGCCCATATAAATCTTAAATAGATTATTTTGTAGACATGGCTAGGAACAAAGGGCTGTCAAAAAACTGGAGTGTGAGTAGCCACACTGCATCTGCAAATAGGGATCCTGGTCCCCCAGTGCAAGTGGGGGATCCCTCACTCCCAGACTCCATTCCCTACCACCTCTCAGTTGGCTGGCATGGGAGAAAGGCACAGGGAATGGGCTCAGGAGCTCCACAGCACAGTCCTTCAAGCTCTGAAGCACTTCCTTGTCACACCAGGAATGACATCATTCCTGGCAGGACAAGAAATGGAAGGCCCCTGCACTGGGCTGATTTGATAAAAAATTGCCCCCCAATCTAGTGTTGGGGACTGATTTTTATCAAATCAGCCCTGTGTGGGGGCCTTCCCTTCCTTGTTGCTCCAGGAATGACATCATTCTCCACACAATAAGGAAGTGCTCCTGAGCACATGCATGCTGTGCGCATCCACAAGGTAAATCCTCCTAATGCATGTCTCCCAAGACCCTCCATCCCCCAGTTTGGGCTCCAGGGGTCCCAGCAATCAGCCAGAAATTGAGAAGTTTGAGAAAATCCTGAGATACCAGTTGGGCTGTAAAAGAGGCCTTTCTCAAACCAGTAGAATAGGGCTAGCTAGGCCTGGGAACTGGGAGAAGAATGCCCCTGGAGGACCCCAAACTCCCTGAACCAAAGATTCGTTGGCAGGGAAAAGTGTCCTCATAAGCCTCCCTTAAGAATCAATAGTGTTACACTGAGAGGAACTTGAACAGAACAGTAGAAGCCCTCTTCCCATCCCTCTAAGCACTGGGAGAGCCGGTGCTGCTGGGCCACTGCGACCTGGTGTGAGAGGGGCGGGAGATTCTCCCCATCCCTCTCGCACCAGGAGAGGGGCAGCTGGCACGGAGCAGCTGATTCAGAGGTTTAAATGTCCCTTTCCGTGCTGCTGAGCAGCAGCACAGAAAGGGGCATTTAAACTCTGAAGCTTCCCAAAGCTATACAAATACCTTCAAGAATCTTTGATTCTGGGTTTCCAGGGCAACAGCAGGAGTTCAGACAATCCCTGCTTGAGTTGCCATGGGAATTGATTGCAGGTGCCAGACAGTCTGACTTGACGAACAGCAGCGAACAGCAATGAACGAGGCTTGCAATGACCACCTGTTCATTTGGAATGGGGCCTCATGAACAGCCTGTTCGCGAACAGCCGAACAGGCTACTCGTGGGCTTTTTTGCGTTCATAATGCTGTTCATGCCCATGTCTAATCCTGACTATGACCTTCACTCTCTTTCAATACAGTTGTCTAAAGTTGCTCCAAACTATTCTGTTCTCTTAACATCCATAATTTTTCTTCCTTGTTGCCACTTACCACTGAAACTCCCTACTAGAGCAACTAGAAGAGTTTCCCTCTCTCTGCCTTCACATCCCTCTTCAAACCCTATTCCCAACAGAAACAAGACATGTGTATGACTTTGTAAACACCCATCTACTTCTCTCCCTCTCTTGATGTCTCCCCCAAGGTCTGACCGTATCCTCCTTGGAACAGGGATCTGTCTTCATGCCTTGCTGAGTTACCCTGTAAAGCTATGTACATTGGTAGTTCTAGCTAAACAAACACACACATGTGAGAAATTCTTGAGGATCTGAACCAAGAAAACAGCTCACTTCTGGAAGGCTTCTGCTTCACATCTGGTGAATGATTGTGTAGAAATACTTGAGATTGGAAGAGAAGACACCATCACTTAGCTTTAATTCATATATTACCTGAAACTTTCATGTGGGTGAAGACAGATGCCTTCTTCCTCACTACCATGCAGAAAATGTAATGTATGAGCTGGACTTCTACATGAACACCAGATTGCATGGAGACTTTATTCAAAAATTTCTTCCCCTCAAAAATGGGAGGAACCACTTAACCACTTCCTTACCAGTATTTTCTAAGAAATGAGAATTGCTATTCTGACACCAAAAGGCTAGGAAAGAATCCTCTTACAAAGAGGTTCTCAGACCAGGGCTTTTTTTCAGCTGGAATGTGGTGGAACAGAGTTCCAGAACCTCTTGAAAATGGTCAAATGGCTGGTGGCCCTGCCCCCTGATCTCCACATAGAGGGGAGTTTAGATTGCCCTCCGTGCAATCTAAACTCCCCTCTGTCTGGAGATCGGGGGGTGGGGCCACCAGTCATGTGACCATTTTCTCCAAGGGCAACCCACTGAGTTCCACCACCTCTTTTCCCAGAAAAAAACCCCTGTCTCAGACTATGCATCATGATTCACTGGTAGGTCACAGTGACCCACAGCCTCACAACCCAGGCAGATGGCCAACTTCACCTCCAGTGAAGCCAACTGCCCTAACGGAAGACAGTCTTCAAAGGTTGAGCCAAGGTAGTGCAGATGCTGCAGCAATTGCAGCATCTCAGTGAACTTTACTGGGAGGGCCAGATGTCTCTCAGAGAGAGCCTCTTCTCCCATAAGACAGTCAGGACTCCCAGTGAAGCTGTCAGTACCTTAGTCTGACCTGGGAGGCTGCCTCTCCTCTCAGCTGGCAAGGCACAGGTACAAGTACAGACAGGGAGTTGGAAAGAGATGGAAAGAGGCCACTTGAGGTCTGGAGGACATCTCTCATCACACCATGAAGACAACCAAGAACAGCATCTCCTGGAACATGTGGACTGCTACTGAAAGAGGCAACAGAAAGAAATCTAGTTTTTCCCTGGTGAGGAAGGAAGGAAGGAACTGCAGATGGGAGTGGGCAGGCAGGCTAGTAAGGAAGTAAGCCACATGCCTGCTGCACCTTGTGGCTTTGCAGCAAAAGGCTCGATTTTATTACATTTATAAATATATAGCAATATTTTGTGCTAGTGTAGTGTAGTGGTTAGAGTGTTGGACTAGGATAAGTGTTGGACCCTTATCCTAGTGTTGGACTGGGATAAGGATGACCACTCTGTCATGGAAGCTTGTTGGGGGAACCTTGGACCAGTCACGCAGAGAGAGAGAAAGAGAGTCTAGCCTACCTCACAGGGTTGTTGTGAGAATAAATATGAAGGAAGTAAGAACGGTGCTTTAGGTCCCCATTGCGAAGAAAGGTAGGGTATAAATGAAATAAATATTTTATATATCCAAAATTTAAAAAATACTTATTCACTAATGTTAGATTCTTGCATTTTATATTTGGCAGGAGGGAAGTAGTGTGGAGTATTTACAAGTGGGTTCTGAGAAGTAGAGTAAGTTTAGGAGTGGGTCCCTCTGCAAAACACTTAACAATCACTGGGTAAGTACAGGTTCCATCATAGCTCTTACTTGTGTTCACCATCTGCTTTAAAGCATAGGCCTGGTTAGTTATGATTAGGCGTGGGCAAGAACAACATTACGAACGAAAAAAACCCACAAACATGCCGCTCGGCTGCTCGCGAAAGGGCCGTTCGTGATGCGCCACTCCAGCTGAACAAGCAGGCAGTGCAAGCCTTGTTCATTGCGCTCGGCCGCCATTTGGGAAGCTAGACACTCAGGCGCCTTCAATCAGTTGCCTCGGCAACTGAGTGGGGGAGTGCCTGAACTCTGTCTGTACTCCCTCTGTCACCCCGGACACCCCAATCAAAGCCCAACTTATCCTGATGGGCAGGTCTTCCTTCCAAGCGTGGAGCTGCAAATTGGTAACAATTGGTAACGTGGGAGCAGACACCAGCGGGGAGGGAGGGAGGGGGGTTGTTCTGTGGCCATAGGAACTCCAATCTCATCCCTGCAAACCCTGTTAGGCAGTTCTGACTGCCAACCACAGGCCTCCTGCGTTTCTCCATGAGTCCTCAGCTTATAAAAGGACACTGCACTCCCAGTTCTGGTTTCACTTTCAGCAAGCAGTGGAGTGGGACAGAGCTCTTAAAAGGGTTTGGGAAGGAGAGTGGTCGAGTGCATTGGAGCTGGGCTTTTTTCTGTCTATGGTGGGTGGGATACGGAGCTAGCCCCTCTGGTTCCAGGGCTGCTGCCAGGCCCTGGGGCCAAGCTCAGTGGGCACCTCAGCTGAGGGCTCACATTATTATCACTGCCTAATCTGGTCAGGTCTCTGGGAGTGCTGGGCTAGGGCTCTACCCCCTCCCTCTGGTTCCAGGGCTGCTGCCAGGCCCTGGGGCCATGCACCTTGGCTAAGGGCTCACAGTGTTCTCTCCTTTTCTGTCCTCCTTAATTCTAGTTTGGTGGCACAATGAGTCTTCCTGTTGTGTTGGCTGCCAAGGGTGGTCGTGGGGTGAAGTGCGAAGGCAGTCCTCCTGGTTTACTTATTGAAAGCAGTACTGGGTGTGGCTCGGGAGCAGCAGAGAGTCCTCCTGCTCCCCCAAATTCAACTGTGGGGGCTGTGGAGGAGGCCAAAGACATCTTCTGCTGGGGGGAGAGGATCTCTCTCAACATTTTAAGGAGGGGGTGGGTGACGGATCCCTGGAAGAATGGTTTGTGTTTTATGAAAGATCCCTCCCGTCCCCATCCCAAACTCTCAGTGGTGTCCCTGCCTGCAGTCCAACCCTCACTCCATCGTCTGTGGCCAGCTCCGCAGCGCAGCCTGTAACCGTTCGTCCTCCTTCCCCTGGGACAGTTAGCAGTCCACGATTCAACATCTCCATATGGAGGCACTTTCGGGCCCTTCCTAATGACCCCCGTGTGGTACGGTGCCATGCCTGTGATGTCCTGGTGCGCAGGGGCAAAAACCCGAAGCACCTGTCGTCGACGGCCCTCACTTGGCACCTGAAGATGCACTACCCGAGCCTGTAGTTTCTGTCCTCGTGCAGCGAAAGATCCGTTAGGGGGAGAAAGGGAGCAACCAACCCTTCTGAGCAGGGATCAGTGGGAGGGTCACTTTGCCCTGAGGGTGATGCTGGTGGGAGCAGAGCGCTCAGGTAGGCCATGCTCACAGAGGTTGTCCCCTCGGGGTCTGGGACAGCAGCGCTGCTTAGAATGTTGAGGTTGAGGGCTCAGGAGAAGGCGGGCCTTTGCGTCTTGGCAGAGACAATTGCCCTACATGGCTTGCCCATATCCATCGTGGAGTACGTGGGGTTCTGCAGGCTACTAAAACGTTTTGTCCCTTTGTTTTCTATGCCATCGCCGCGCACCCTTGGCCATCGAGTCCTGCAGGTATCTCGAATGAGGGCCGTCACATTTGGGTCAGGTTTAGCCCGGCCCACTCCCACTGCTAACAGGCTTCTGAGACCTTGATAGGCCTTCCTGGCACAGCCAGATTATCATGACACCTCCTTTCTGCGAAGGCAGGAAAGTGGATGATGCTGGCGGCAGCCTCCTTTGGGCACTTGCGCAACAGCTCAGGAGCTGTTGCATATGTAGTTGAACCACACAGTGCCCCTATCCATTCCAAACACTATGCCCTCTGAGCAGGGAGGAATGGGTCCCTCGACTCATGTCCTTCCTGCAAAGGCAGTAAGGTGGCTGATGTCAGCTGCTGCTGCTGTCCTGTTTCTGTCTCTCCCTCTCTAGAACCACTCTGACCCATCCAAGCAATGTCTCCTGTCCTGTCCATCCCCTCCTTTCCACGAAGGCAGGAAGGCAGTTGGTGTATGGCAGTGCCACCCAAACTGTTATAGTGCCTGTACTGCCTGCACAGGTAAGGTGTCTCGGAGTGGTGTGGAACTGCTCTGGCCCCCCTCATTTCTCGGGGCTGCTGGTCCCTCTTTCTACCTCTCCCTCTGTGAAACCACTCCGACCCTTATGAACGACCTCTCCTGTCCTGCCCATCCCCTTCTTTCCACAAAGGCAGTATGGCGGGTCATGTTAGTCACCGCTTCACGAGGCACTATTCTGTTACTGCTCCCTCCTTGGTCACGAGGGAAGGCTTGGTTGCGATCGCACAGCTGATTGTACCGTATAGGGATACAGTCGGTTGTACAGCATGGCGGCTCCCCTGTCAACGGGACTGACTGGACCCCTTTGAGCTGGGGGCAAATGCGTCCCGGGCTGCGACTCCCATCCTTTCCGCAAAGGCAGGAATGTGGGCGATGGCAGTTGCTGCTGTTGCCCTATTTTTTCCTCTCCCTCTCTGGGCCAACTCCAACTCCTCCCAACTACCTCTCACTTGGGAGGTTTCCAGTTCCCAATCCATACCTCTCCCTCCCAGGTACTGCCACGAGTCCCTTCCCCACCACTTGCACCATCCCGTCCCCTTCTTTTCATGATGGCAGGGAGGTGGGTGATGCCAGCAGCCGCTGACAGATCGGGGTCTTCCAGGCCCTGTCACAGGATCTTCCAGGTGCGGCTCATCACCATGGTCAGAACCCCTGGGTCCCCCTCTCCCACCCTGACCACTTCATGTTTCCTCTTTCCTCCTCCCCCTCTCAGGTACTGCCACAGGTCGCTTCCCCAACACTTGCACCACTCCGTCCCCTCATTTCCATGATGGCAGGGAGGTGGATGAAGCCAGCAGCTGCTGATGGATTGGGGCGTTCCTGTCCCCCTCACAGGATCTTCCAGGTGTGGCTCATTGCCATGGCTGGAACCCCTGGGTCCCCCTCTTCCACCCTGACCACTTCATGTTCCCTCTTTCCTCCTCTCCCTCTCAGATACTGCCACGAGTCCCATCCCCAACAGTTGCACCACCCCGTCCCCTCATTTCCATGAGAGCAGGGAGGTGGGTGAAGCCAGCAGCTGCTGACGGATTGGGGTCTTCCCATCCCCCTCGCAGGATCTTCCAGGTGTGGCTCGTCACCACGGCCAGAACTCCTAGGTCTTCCTCTTCCTGACCACCTGGCAGCCACAGTCTTTGCCTACCTGGCTGCACAAGCGGATGCGTTGTCCGCCTCCAACCCAGAGGCCTGGTGGGCGGGCACATGGGGGGTGCTGCCAGCAAGCAGCCAGACCCCCCACTGCCTGAGGGGATGCGGCACACCAACGCCTCCCCGTGCCTGCCAGGCCCAGCAGCCGCAGTCTTCACCCACCTTGCTGCACAAGCGGATGCGTTGTCCGCCTCCGACACGGAGGCCTGGGGGGCAGGCATAAGGGGGTACTGCTGGCAAGCAGCCAGACCCCCCCCCAAGGGGAACCAGCATGCCAACACCTCCCTATGCCCACCAGGCCCAGCGGCCGCAGTCTTCACCCACCTTCCTGCATAAGCGGATGCGTTGTCCACCTTCGACACAGAGGCCTGGCGGGCGGGCACATAGGGGTGTCATAGGAGTGGCCAGACCCCTGCTCCCTAAGGGGTGGCAGCATGCCAATGCCTCCCCATGCCCACCAGGCCCCATGCCAGGCCCCAAGCGAATGCGTTGTCCGCCTCCAACCCAGAGGCCTGGCGGCAGGCACATGAGGGTGCTGCCATTGAGTGGCCAGACACCCTGCCCCCTGAGGGGAAGCATTGGCATGGGGAGGCGTTGGCATTTCCCCCAGGCCCGGTGGCCGCAGTCTTCACCCACTTTGCTGCTTAAGTGGATATTTTTCCTCCCACCCGCGGGCCTGGCGGGCAGGCACATGGGGGGTGCTGCCGGCGAGTGGCCAGACCCCCTGTCTTTGAGAGGGGAGGCGGCACACCTTCAGGACCACCGCACGCGGCACAAGTGAACTGGGGAGGGTGGCTCCATTTGTGTTGATTGGGAGTTTCCTAGGGGCATCAAATTTGGGAATGCATAACTCCGAAATCCATACTACAACCTTGTCCAAAGTTGGGTGGTGGCTGCAGAAGAGCTTGCTGCACATTCCCTGTGAATATGGGCTCTCTAAGTGCTAAGGGGGCTGCTCTGCCACCGACAAACTCCGAACACTGAACACATTTAGTAACGGGACATGTTCGGTTCCAGTTGGCTGTTCGTGTTCGTCATCGGGAACGAACACTGAACAGCCTGTTCAGGTTTTTTTCCCCATTCGTGCCCATGTCTAGTTATGATTAGATATTTACAACATACCAGTAAGACACACAAATTAACTACAGCTTTCCAGCTGGTTATGCATTTAGGCAAGGGTTCTTTATGCCAAGTGGGGTAATTATCTTGCCATTTGCTTGTCACCTTCAATATAAGCAAGAACAAACCACCAAATCAGCAAATAGCATACAGCCCTGCTTTCAGTTTAAAACTGATGTGTGCCAACCACAATGTATGAGATAATGAAACACTTCATGTATTATCCATGATGTATATGAGCTCCAAAGAAAGGGGAAGTCATCGTTTTACAGCCAACCACCTGGGTGGAGTGCAAATAAATTTCACAGCTTGGGTGGAAGTTCATTTTTACTCACTTAATCAATTTATATTGAGAGACATTTTTGTTTCTTTTTAAAAAAATTAGAGCTCTTGTCACTTTTTTTACTTTGTTCTGTAAATATGCATAAATTTACCAAAATCAACGTTTTCTTTTCAGTGTCAAAATGGGAAAACCATTTCTCCACATTATTTTCAATTTGTCTTGGACTCTCCTTAGCACCAGAAGTATACTCATTAAGAGTATTATAAAAGAGAACATTTTTAAAATGCTTTTTCTGGGCCAGCTAATATTTAAATGGATAGAAGTGAGTTTTTAAGATGCATGAGAAAAGCAAACAAGATTTACCTTTCCCCCCATGTAAAAGTTCCTAATTGTCACACATGCACTCCAGGCTTCACACATGGAAAAACAAAAACCAGAACGTACGGGTGGCCTGGCATGCAATCAACCATACACCAAGGATGGCCAGCAGCCTAAGTCTCAAACCAGGATTGAAGCCAGACCAAAATGGATCAATGTCATTTTTAAAGATACCTTGGCAAGTTGCCATCACCCATTCAAATACCTTGTATGGTTCTGGAACACCATAAACTGGGTAATTGTAATTCAAAACCATATCATTTGAGGCAGGGGCATAGACTTTCCAATTTCTGGTGCGGGGGGGGGGGGGGGCTGGGCCAGAGGCATTGCTATATCTGATCCTTAAAAGAACCAGGTCCCAGTGACATCATAGGGAGGAGCCAATGACATCACAGGGAGGGGCTTCCATTGCCACCATCTATAGAGGTGGGGCCATGGGGAATTTAAGGAGGGGCTCCTCACAAATTTAGGGGGACCTGGACACCCATGGGGACCCCCCTAACAATGCCCCTGGGCTGGGCCAAACCTAGGAAAAGGTGAGAGTTGGCCAGTGGTTATAGTGCTATCTCAGCGATCTCCCGCCATGTCCTGTTTTTGAAATTCACTTTTAGGATAGTCACTTTAAGATCTAAAAATATACATACCATGTGTATAGGACAAACTAATGGTCACAAATTTGACACTAAGAAAGTCACATGGAAATGCCTGTAGGGGAACATTTCTTAAGTTTACCTGGATGTTCATTTACAGGAGTCTTGATTCTGCCTTATTCATAAGGGTGACTTACAGTGCAATCCTAAGCAGAGCTACTCCAGTCTAAGCCCATTGATTTCAGTGGGCTTAGACTAGAGTAACTTTGTTCAGGATTGCACTGCTAGTACTGAAATTTACTAAATCATGGCATCACAGGTGCCTTCATTTGGTAAATGTGTGGTTGAAATCTGAATCAGGGCAGAATACAAAACCATTGCTGTGCACTCAATTTCTGACCAATGTTCAGAGTTCAGAGTAGTAGCAATCGCCTTCTCATTTCAAAGTCATATCCTATAAGTGAGTACAAGTACATTTGGAGACAATTCAGAACAGTGCTAGTCACGACCCCAAAGAAAACTCAGTTATACTCCCTAGGATTGTATATACCTTGCTTTCTTAGCACACTGCTTAAAAACTCCACCTTAAAAACAGACATTCAGAACACATTATTAACAAAAGCACATAATTAAGTGCACATTCCTTGCCAATGTTCTTTCCAGGCTGTACACAGGGCAAAAGGAATTTTTTAAAAGGTCTCTGATCTGCATCCCACCCCCCCACCCCCATTTTGTTCATGCAGATGGGATTTCTCATTGTTTCAGAGAGACAGCACTCAGGCTGCCATTTTAGAAATTGTCCTTTTCTGCTATAGATACCACCTCTCCATTTAAAAATGGAATGGAAATTGAAAGAGGAGCTTAGGAGTGGCTGAAGCACCCCCCCCCCCCGCTACCATGAAACACTAACTGTTCTCCCACACCGAGTTTCCCCCTAAAACAGCAAGAAAACAAACAAACAAAGCTATTTCAACAAGGAAACATAGGGTCTACCCTTTCCCAGTGTTCCATTTCCAAAATACAATCTAATGATAAAGTAACTGAAAAGTAAAATAAAATAGTCACTTTTTCACTATTAAAAGGAACAGAAACTGGTCCATAACAGAGTAGCATTGATTGCAGAGAAAACATGATGGTGGGTGGTTGGAGCATGCTGGCTGGTGTGAGTGTGAAAGAGAAAGAGTAAATATACTTGTCTTACTTTTTAAAAAGTAAGAGTTCTTTATTATAGGAATGTGGAGAGAGAGATTCCTATCTACCAATCAATTCCTGAGCAGAAAGTCCTGAGATTAGCAATCTACATATCAAAGGATAGTTCAGGGCAGTAAAGGAGTAAACAGTAAACAGATGCCCTGACCTGTCTATCTTTCAAACTCTCTGGTTTCTCCCCCTCTGAAACCTGAGAAAAGGGACTGCGTTAGAAGTGGAGTCTTGTTGTTGCTGTTATGTGCCATCAAGTTGCCTCCAATCTATGGCGATCCTGTGAATGAAAAACCTCCAAAATGTCCTATCATTAACAGACTTGCTCAGATCCTGCAAACTGAAGGGCATGGCTTCTTTTATTGAGTCAAGCCATCTCGTTTTAGGCCTTCCTTTTTTCCTACTGCCTTCTACTTTTCCTAGCATTATTGACTTTTCCAGAGAATCTTGTCTTCTCATGATGTGACCAAAGTACAATAGCCTCAGTTTTGTCATTTTAGCTTCTAGGGAGAATTCAGGCTTGATTTCATCTAGTATCCACTTATTTGTCTTTCTGGCTGGCTGTGATATCCGCAAAACTTTCCTCCAGCACCACATTTCAAATGAATCCATTTTCTTCCTGTAAGCTTTCTTCACTGTCCAACTTTCACATCCATACATAGTAATAGGGAATACCACAGTTTGTATTATCTTGATCTTGATTCCCAGAGAGACATCTTAATCTTTAGGGATCTTCTCTAGGTCCCTCATAGCTGCTCTTCCAAGTCTCAATCTTCTGATTTCTTCATTGCAGTCTCCCTGTTGGTTGATGATTGAGCCAAGGAATAGAAAATTTTGGACAATTTCAGTTTCCTCATTCTCAACTTTAAAATTGTGTAATTCCTCAGTAGTCATTACTTTTGTCTTCTTGATGTTTAGCTGTAATCCTGCTTTGGCACTTTCTCCTTTAACCTTCATCAGTAGTCATTTCAAGTCTTCACTATTTTCTGCCAGTAACGTGGTAAAGTTATGCCTAGATCCTGCGGCAGGAGCAAACATTATAGTGATCCCTAAAGACAATAAAGATTCAACAGATCCTGCCTCTTATAGGCTTATAGCTTTGTTAAATTCAGGTATGAAAATTTTTAGTAAGGTATTGACTAATAAATTGAAAGAGATAATTGGGGATTGTATTACTTCAGACCAAACTGGTTTTATACCAGGAAGGAACATCACTATGAATGTGAGAAGGAGCTTGGGGATCATAAGACAGTGTAGAGAAAATAAAATCCAATCAGTATTGCTTTCCTTAGATATTCATAAAGCTTTTGATTCATTAGAAATCTCCTTTTTATAAAATATGCTAATACATAGGTTTTGGACAGTTCTTTTTTCTTTTCTTTTTTCAAAACAAAGAGGGGTACAGGGAAAAGAAGGGGGGATAATGGGGTCCAAGGAACAGTAGGATTTTGCACTACAAGAATTGTTAAAATACAGAGTACACAAAACATATCTTAGGCTGAATCCACATTACAGGTTTTTTCCCGCATTTTGCCCACCTTTCTTTCGTATTTCTGAGCACCATTCACACCACCGTCATAAAGTTCCGGTTTTCTCTCGCATTCCTCACGGTTTCCCCTTAACAGATTATTTGCGGGTTTTTCACGGGGGACATGAACGCCTCGAAGCGGATATTTCGCGCCTTTTTTTCAAACCTTCCTTACCTCCGTATCTCCGGACGATCCCTGCATTCCTATTGGCCAAGTCCGCTAACAAGCGCTCCATAAACGCCGATTTACCATCCACTGTCCAATTCCTCTGCAATCCAAAATCGTACGCTTCCGTAACTGTGATTATTTCACGTCTTAACTCATTATTAAAATAATTGTTTCGGTTGGTTTCTGTAAACTTTTTAAATTTTTTTTTTTGAAAATTAAATGTCATATCGAAATTTCACCATTATGTTCTATCGGAATAAAGATTTCAACGACAGCTACTGTGCCTTTTCGTGTTGTTCGGGGTGGGGAGGGGTGGGGTGTTTTCAAGTTTTTTTTGACTCGATAATTTGGTATAACGATAATATGATAAATAGAAAAAAAACAGAAAAAAATGGTTCCCCCTCAGACTGCGGCTTTCCTGCAATTTAACAACGCCTGTCCAGAAGAAAAATTTAACATTGCCATATCACGTGTGAGACACGTTGCAGTTTTGAGGCACCATGCTTTGAAAAAAATCACGGCCCTTACATGAATGCCCAGCCTAGATACAGTGAGCTCGCCTAATCCTTCTCTCAGCCTATCAATGGTTTGATGGTACACCGCGCTGCAGCAACATGCTCATTCTTCAAAAGTGCATTTGATGTTTGGAGACCTGTCCCTGTGGGGGCAAAAACATGAATCCAGCTCTGAAATAGTGTGTGTTTAATTGATGAAAACACAGCAAATTAGATTTGGGCATAATCCTGCAATCCTGCACATGGACAACAATGTGCAGAGTTACTCATGTTGGGCTCAATTGGGAGCCCAACACTAGTTTTCCATGATGCGCAGCTCCCATTATGATTGTGCTGTGGCTTGACTTAGCTATCATCCAAAGCTTGTTTGTATGTCTCAGCATGAGGACTCAACAGCAAGATAAGTGGAATAAAAGGTGTTTTTTTTTTAAAGATGAAGCTTTCCATCCAAACATAAAGCCCAGCTCATGGATTATATTGCCATGTGTTAACCTTTCCAAGTATGTTGATGTAATGCTAGTGACCATGCTCTGATTCCTGTAAACAAATGATCTGGAGCTTAAACTTTGTGATTGTGGTTTGTCTTTTCAGAGGTGCATTGAAAATTGGAAAAAGAAATATGAACTCAGGTTTAACATAACATGTCCTCTAAGAGCACCTCAATGATACCCCACCTCCTAAAAATGTCCAGGATAGTTGAATATATCAATGCTCAGCGTTCAACCCAATAATTGTATGGATTCACCGACATGTATGAATTGTGCAAACCCACATATGCACACCAATCATGAGATATGATCTTCTCTAAGCCTGTTTTGGGGGTGTTATTGGCTGTCCTCTGCAGCCCTCGAAAACAAGCTCATGTTAGGTCTGAGAGGCTAACCAGGGTCAGCAATTGTGCATCACTTTATGTAAGACCTCCAGCCAAGATCAGGATTGCAGAGGCGGGACATGATCAACCACCACCATTTACCCAGTGACATGCAAACTATGCCAGGGATCGCCATAAGAGGGCTATGAGTTGAGTTGACTCTCAATTGCCAGTGGCTATGCTTCAGGCGGCTTTACCGGTGAGGCGGAAACAGCAGAAAACATCCACTTGTTTCTAATTTTCCATTGACTAGTTGTGGAAAAATGGCCCCAACTCACAAACTCCTTCTTTCCGAATTAACAGATGAAAACTATAAACAATCCTCAAACAAACTAATGACAGTAAGATGTGCGGCTGTGAAATTAAAGGCATCCAAGGCACTGCTCAAATTAGGGTGAGTCAGATGGGGGGTGGGTCTCTGAGCCCAGATTGAACGTCATTGCCACTTGTCTATGGGGGCCCACTTCTTCCAGAGAGAAGTCTGACCAGGTGCTTCATATTTTTACATTAGGATCAATCTTTTTTTAAAAAAAATGATCTTCAAACAGCACAGCAACCTTTGCATGAAGAACATCCCGCTTGAAGGCCAGAATTGACACACTACGTGAGATGCTTATGTGATTCTTTCCCTACAGGGTTGTGTCATGCTAGCACATTCTGATTTAATGGATGTTTGAACCACATGTCCTGGGGGATGTGTCCTGTTTGTGGAGTGATGTGAACACCTGGGAAGGGGTCCACAAACAGCTGCTCATTTGTTTACATGACTGCCAACCCTTTTTTACTTGGATTTCGATTGTGGTTGCAAAATGAAGAGGTGACGGGCAAGAGGTGGTCCACATCCAAGAAATGAATTTTTATTTTTTTTAAAAACTGGTTAAATTCTCAACAATCTTTACAAATGAGCTATGGAAAATCAAAGGATTTATTTTCTCAACTTTTTTGAAATTTGAAAAAACCACCTTCGGAAAAGATTTTTATATTTGACTCTTTGAGGCATGCCCCGAGGCGGATGCACGCTCATGCTGCCGCTCCCGACGTTCCATGGCCGTCATTCGTCTTCCAAGCCTGCTAAGACGACCCTCAGTGCGTGAAACCCTCTCCTGAAGGCTGTTTACTGTGTGTGAAAGGGGGGAAAAAAATTATGAGCTCCAAGGGATTCTCTGCCAGTGGTGGATCCACATGTTATGCACTTACTTGAGGATCCCAGTCTCTCTTCCATCCCCTCCATTGCCACCAAAATATCATCCACTGTTTTCCTTGGGGCTCGGGCTGGAGGGGTTTCCTGCCTGCTGGTGGACGGAACCTCCCCAGCGGGTTGTCGTTGGCTTGTTGTTTCACCTGTTGAAAAAAAGGGGGGAAATAATTGTCCTCTATATGAGAAATACAGACGGTTTGCTGCAGAGATGGGTGCCCTTTTCGCATATGGTCCCACAAAGATTCTCTGATGTTAAGTTAAAATTTTAAAAATACTTGTTATTGCCAAAAGACTGATGGTTGCCACTTTTTCGTGTCCTTCTTTCCAATGATGGCAAGGTCTATCTCCAATACTCAATGGCAGAAATAGGCCTTCCTCTTCCTCAATTCCCCCCCCCACAAGGTTACTGAATACGGGCCCCCATGGTTGCAAAATCTACTGGCGTTCTCTGTATGTCGATTAATGGGATGAGGGGAGATTTCATGGGGGCATGCATGGCGCTCCTCAGGAGTTGTCCGCTGGACAATGAAGGACTACCTGCTCTCGCTTGCTCACTATTGGGACTTGAAAGGAGAGGGACAAAGAATCACTCACGACTCACCGGAGGGAGAGTACCCCGAGTCTTGCACGGTATCCTCGGCCACTGCTTGCTCCTCTGATCCTGCGGGCTGCACATGAGAGGGCCCAGGCTCTCCCTCCTCTGCACGGGCACCGGTCTCTCGGCCACGCATGAGTGCTGTTTGGAAAAGGAAAAAATATTTCGCTGTTTTGCCCCTCTGGAGATGATCCTTACATTTTACACACAATTTCTCCATTCTAATCGATTAGATGCGTTTTCAAGAGGAGAGGGACGATGGCTTTTTACATTTAAAGTATATCTTCTGTTTGGGTGCATGGCACAGGTGGCAAAACTATATTATTTTGATAACGTTTTATCGAGTCATTAATTCTTTGTGGCCATAACGTTCAGTCGGACCATAGAAGTGTTTCCCAGACATTAATAAGAGTAATTCACCGTTAGCCAATGTCTCAGTGCTTTCAGATTGGGATTTTTTAACAAAAAATAAAAAATTTTAAAAACTAAAGCAACAGCTTACCTGCATGTCGCCTGGCTTGCCAGCTGGGTTTCCCGGCGAGATCCCAGAGGCGCATCATCGAGGCAAAATAAGGGGGCTTCCCACTTTGGCGAGGGATGCCCTGCCATGCCTCCAGTGCTCCGTAAAATGCCGCCTTAACCCTCTTGAATTTTGAGCGGCACTGCTCCGGGCTCCTGCTGAACCCGCGATCACACATCTGCCTTGAAAGTCGATGAAAAATCAGCTTGGTGGGCAGATGTGTGCTCTTCATCACACGCTCCGCTTTACCGGAGCGTGCGACCAGGTCCAGCAGGGTCTCCACCTCTTCATCTCGCCAGAAAACTCCTTTGGCTTTGGAGGCCATCCTATCAAAAAACCGGGATACCGAAAATGTGATCGGCAAGGGATGAGCACGCTCTGTTAACTGCCCAGGAAATTGAACAGCAAAATCGTCTGTGATTGGACAAATTCAAACTTTGTGTCCAATGGCTGTTAAGGTTTTGTTAGTGGCGGGAAACTAATTTTCCTCCCGGTATTTTTTCCTCGTTCTTGATAAAACGTTCAATTCCTAAACGTAAACATATTGACCACGCTTTTAATGGCTCGACTCTATTTAACATGCCTAAATTGTGTCACATAGTGACGGAGAAAGGGGCTGGGTGAAAGCTTGAATCAATTTGATGTTGGTTAACCCGGGATGGGGCATTAACACTCCGATTCGCCTCTTGGACGCATAACTTCACTTTCTTGTACACCTGAAAATCAGACCCATCATTGTCCTTCCACCTGTGCCCCGTGTCAATCAATCGCCTGGAGAACATTAAAACATCGATGTTATGGTTCAATATTTTTTTGCTATAACGAAATTTTGATATTTAAAAAAATTACTTGAGAACGGTTTGCAAGTTGTGCGCATGCCACTTACCACTCCAAACCTCCGGCGGGATTTATTTGCGCGCTGCCATTTGAATTTGGTCCGGACGCAGAACGCAGAGGACTTTCAGGACTTGCTTCCAGTTGTGTTTACCCACGAAGCGTGGAAAAAGGCAGAGACAATTCTTTTCAAAGGTCGGTAGAGGAAATTTTCAACTCATTTCACTGTTGAGAGATGGCAGGCGTCGTTCACTGTGTTCCTCGCTCTGCAACATGGAGGGAACGCGAGGTGCTAGACCTGCTATCTTTCTGGGGGGAGGAGAAAATCCAAGAAGCCCTTCGAAGTTCCCACAGAAACTTGGATAACTTTGAAAAGATTGCAAGACAGATGGTCTCCCGAGGGCATCGTAGGACAGCTGTTGAGTGCCGCAATAAAACGAAGTCCATGAGACTGGAGTACAAGCGTGTGATTGCACATAATGCAACCTCCGGAAATGCTCCCATGACATGCCCATATTTCCGAGAGCTGGACAGTATTCTCAGAGGGGACGCAAGTGTGAGACCAAAACGGATTGCGAGAAGCATAAGCATTGATTTCTGCCGCCCACAGAATGACGGTACAGCAATGGTGATGGAAGGATCTGAGGAGCTCTTTACTCATGAGTATGTCACCATAGATCTCGCCCAAGTGAGGAGCTCCTCACCTGCGCCCATGGGAGAGCGTGAGTCAATTTATGAACTTTAAATTTTCATATCTACATAATGAGCTCTCTTTCCTTCTCTCAAAGGAAGCCTTTTAAACAGCCCTAATTTGTTTTTTTTTCTTTACAGAGAACAACTCGTCATCATCTACAGACACTACGGTGGAAGACCTTGACCGTACTATTGATGGCCTTGAGGACAAGGGTGAGCATAGATTGTCATTAATTCCAAGCCTACTTGACGCGCAAGTATTTGCGCTTGCAACAATCAAGCCTTAGTTAACATGGCAATGTAAAAAAAATATTTTGTGTATTTCGACTGGATCTTAGGATGAAGGCTTTCCAATGTGCAGCACCCTATGCAAGCTTTTACATATGCAAATTCATGTTGCACAAGTAGGATTTGTTTTGCACGACAACTCACATGAACCTTCCCCCCCCCCCAGAAAACGACGACGCACGTGCCAACATGGAGGAGGATGCTGACAGTGACTCCGATCTCCCATTGCACCTTCGCAACAGAGGCGGTGCAGGTACGTGATTTGAATATCTTTGATTTTCGAAACAACTTGTAGAATAAATAGGAAATAGACTGGCATCAATTTCCTCTCCCTCTGATTGAAGAGGGAGTTGCCCCCCCTCTTTCTTAAAATTGGCGCCTTGATTTATGGGAATATCCGACTTTTTTTTCCAGGACAGAAGGAATGGATGTTTGTTCCGGATCAGGGCATGCGTTCTGATTCCATTACTTCAAAGCCCCGTGGTGTCCTTTCAGGGAAATTTTTTAAAATTTTTTTTTCAAAATGCACACAGATGGAGTGAAAGTCATGTTTCCAATGCCTCAAAATTTATGACCAAATTGCAGAATGCCTCTAATTTTGATTTCCAATCAATTTTGCAAACTCATGTTACACTTTATGCCCCGTTGAGAGTGGCATGAAAATAGATTTTGCAAGCGTGGACACACCATTCTAGTGCCAAGTAATCACCATTGCAGCATAAATGTTGTAAATAACAAGAGGTGCACAACAAGCTGTCAAGCGACTGGCAGTAGAATTTGTGGTTCTAACCTTTCCCCCCCCAAAGCATTCATGCGTTGCATGGACCAACCAGTTTTTAAATTGAGTGGATCACCTTTTCTTTCCTCTTGGCATGCAGGAAGAAGCAACACTTGCCTTGCAGAGCTTTCTCCCGGGACAAGGCTAAGCAACATAAAGAACAGGAAGCGCAGGAACGCAGCACTTTATGGTGTTGCGGATCAGATGATGAGCCGCTCCAGGGAGGAACATGAAGCGCACCTTGCTCAATGGCACGTTGACCGTGAACTTATGTGTGGTTGGAAGGCAGAGGAAAAGAACATTCAAAAAGAATTTTTGGAGGAGACGAGGAAGGAAAGGGAAAATTTCTCCCAAGCATGGAAACAGAATTTTGAGGTTATGAGTGATGCAGTTAAAACACTAAGAGCACTTGGAGAAATGCTTGCCCAGCAGCGACAACAGAATGCTGTTCACACTAATGATGTCCAGAGTGCTCCATCCAACACACCAGTTGTTTCCAAGTCTGCTTCTGCCCGGCGCTCATGTGTTGGAAAAGCAAGGGACAGGCTGACACTGTGATTACAAACCGTAAATCTGGGTTTATCAAAATGCTTGATCCAATTGTGCAGAGAACCAGTTCTACATAAATCGCTTGTTATTCCACGTTAGTTCCTTGACCATACTGTGATTCTCCGTCTAGTCTTTTCATGTTAAATCACCAGTTTCAATTACCACATTACAATTGTTTTTTGTGACAACCACTTTTGAATGATGTTTGCAACATCACATGTATAAGCAGAATTCATATTTTTTTAAGCTGTCATAATTTTCGCACATCTGCTGAAAAAATGCTATGCCAGAGACCTTGTAAACGATCTCTTTTGGAATAAACCTGTTCTCGTTAACAATGAATTTATTTGATTTGCACGTGTCATCTCAATGTTGCAATGACATTACAAATGTGAAAATTTTGATTTGAGTCAAATTTCAATTGGTGTTTCAAATCATGCCCGAACGCGTAATTCTTATTTTTCCCAATCACAATTTAATAATTTCTATGACTTTTTTTTTCAATCGGATGTCTGTTGTTCCCAGGAAATCATTGAAAAAATATTAAAAATAAGGGAATACATCCACAAATCAACAGCAATCGTGAGTTGATGAACATGCACACTAACAAACAATTCTGCTCACCATTATTTGAGATCTCAGAGTTGATAACTGTGCCAATCACATGTCCTCCCCATGCTATCCACCCCCTTAGCTTAGGACTGTGTGGAATAACGGGTGATGCAGAGCAACTGTACTCCCAAGATTACTGGCTGCATCTTCAAACAAAAGATGCAGCCCACGGGAGGACCCAAAACACAAGTCCTTTGTCTGGACTCAGACGCACCAATTTTTTCTTATGGTTTTTCATAAATGTAGGCTTTGGGTGATGAGCGGTGATAGACGGGCTCATAATAAATTCCCATCACAGACCTCCAGACCCTTGGGCAGCGGTGCCTGTAGTCCGTGACTTGCATGGCTGCTTTTGGACATGGACCCCTACCACGAAATTCATGCTTAAAAAAACCATCAGAGCTTTGCAATGGTTGTGGAAATGGTTGTTGTGGGTTTTCCGGGCTGTATTGCCGTGGTCTTGGCATTGTACAATGCCAAGACCACGGCAATACAGCCCGGAAAACCCACAACAACCATCGTTCTCCGGCCGTGAAAGCCTTTGACAATGGTTGTGGAAATGTCAGACTATTTCCCACTTGATATTGACTGCTGCCCTTCTCGAAATGACGACCCTTTAGCAAAGTGTCAAGGTATGAAAAGTCAAAGGAATCATTGTTGTGCTGGGGTGGTGTAGTACAAATTAGAAACTGAAACTGAAAATAAAAGAAAACAATTCCCTCAGGTTCATCTCTATGAGGTGTCGATGTTTTTTTTTTTTCCTGAATCAGCGAAGTCCAGTTTCCTCACCACACCAGCACACCATGCTCTGAATCTTTGTAAAAAAAAGGAACACTGTGTCTTACATAAGGCACCCATTCGATAAAACATGCTTGATGATGGGTTCCTTTAAAGACTGGAGAAGCGGTATTTTATCTTGTGGGAAAAATTTTTTTTTATTAACATCACGGTAGTGTAAAACAAAATAATGCACACTAACAGCAATTGGAGGTATGTTATCTAGACAATCAATGCCCAACCACCACATGACAGTAATCCTTTTCCAATGCAGGGTCCTTCAGATCTAGTGCAATACATTGGTGCCATGCATGAATTTTGCAAGTGCATCACGCACCATCTTTCCCTCTTCCAAATGGTGGCGGGCGGTGGTGCTCTGTGGCTCCTCGAGCTGAGATAATAGAATGGGCGCCGGACTAGATCCTCTTCCAATTATTGGGTGCCCTTTGGTTTCACAAAGATTGTGCAGCACCACACACGCTGTCACAATGGTCACCACGTTTTGTTCCCTGACCTGCAGTCTGTGACCCAGGGACCTCCATCTGGCCTTCAGCCGGCCGAAACTACATTCGACCACGTTCCTTGCCCGTGATAACCTGCTATCAAAGCGACGGTGGACTGTGGTTGTGGCTGAACGACCATAAGGCTTCATTAGCCACTTCCGCATTGGGTAGGCACCGTCCGCAATTACCACTGGCGGAATGCGTACCCCATCCACCACAATGCATGGGTTCCCTGGTACCAGTGTTCCTGAGTCCATTGCTGCGCAGAATGCGGAGTGGGCAAACACGAAGGCATCGTGGTTTTTCCCACTCCAGCCCACCTCCGCATCCACAAATCTGCCCTTGTGATCCACTGTGCCCTGCAGTAAAATCGAAGAAAAATTCTTTCTGTTGCCATACTGGTCAGGACGACCACCTGGAGCACAGATCGGGATGTGTGTGCCGTCGATGGCACCCACACAATGTGGAAAGCCAAGCCTTGAAAAGCCATCCATTATCTGTTGAGGAGAAAAAAGGGGAGATTATTAGATAACAGGTTTTCAATTTATCAGCACAATTGTCATTTACACAACCTCCACATGCACCAACTGGTCATCCCTTTGGAAAACACTTGAAATGATGTCAATTCAACTCACAACAGAAGGTTTTGTTACTGTAAGCACCATTTAATGCTTTGTGTTATTGATTGTATTGTATTTCAATGGAAGGCCTGTGAGCTGCCTAATGCTGTTGAGAAATAGGGTGAAAATATCTTAAGCAGCAGGTAAATCTGTTTCTGTTCCTGATGCTTCCTTTTTTTTTGTTAGGTCCAGGAAAAATAGTTAAATGCATTTAATGGAGGCACATTGTGTGGAAAATGAGCAACCGAAAATTTTCATTTCACGTGGGCAAATTGCATCCCATTGCACCTCTATTAAAGGGATAGCACATTTTTTTCTTGAAGTAGATGTCGACCTTGTGCATAACATCCCTTGGCAACATATGCGCAGAACGCCCCCCCCCCCCGCATTTTTTTAACTACCAGAAAAAAAAATTGTGAACCCCCTGGACTCAAATTATTCTGCACCAAACATTGCAACAGACAGCTGAGGGTTCATTCACATGTATCCTAAACTTTTACTCGCAGGGCAAAAAGCAAATAAAAGTCCACACTGACATGACACACAGAACCAATGACGAATGCATTGAAAGAGGCTTCTCCCATAAGCATGGCAACCTGCATGAACAGATTCTCTAGCAAAGCATTATTGTGTTTGACAGAACAATGCAGTGTTATAACGATTTTATGCTTCATCTTTGTTAAACATACCTCGCCGATAGCACCTCCGAAGGTTACGGTCTTTGAAAGGAGCTCCATCTCTACCGCGAGGCAGAACTCCACTACTGCCGATGCAACGGTGGATTTCCCAATACCGAAGAGATCACTAGCCACCTGGTAGCTGGTCCCACTTGCTAGCCACCAAATTGCCACTGCGACTCTTCGCTCGACTGATATTGGCCTACGAAGGCACGTTGTTTGTCGCTGAAGCCTCGGTCGTAGAGCCTCAACAAGTTCTAGAAAAGTTGTTTTGGACATCCTAAACCGACGCATCCATCTACGGTCGTCCCAGTACACAAGAACAATGTTTTCCCACCAGTCTGTGCTGCGTGGGTACACCCAGTGCTCCCTCGGCTCTTCTATCTCTGCCAGCAGAAACCAACGATGCATGCGCTTGCGCCTCCACCTTCTGAAACGTGCCAAGGAATAGGTATTATCGGCAGTAGAAAACAGGATTCTGGCAGCGACACGACGCCTCTGAATATAGTATCGCCTGTAGGCGAGCATCATCTGTGCAGTGCACTGCATCATGATCCAAATCACATTAGCCATCAGAGAAATGATAGGATCCATGACTCTCGAAACACCCACTGCCACCAACAACTCCAAAACCAACCAGCCACAAACACCCACAAAATGAATAGTCGCACAAGCACCCATTTTTATAGGCATTTTAAAAACCCCGCCAGAAAACGCGAGCCAATCGTAATGAGAGCGAGCACGTGGTATATCGCTTCAATTATCTTCCCCTTTATGGTTAAATCGAAATTACGGAAAACTTCCCCTTTAAAAATTTTTTTTAAATAAGGGCGGGAACTGATCCGCCCGGTGGAATGCTTTGGCTAATAGTTTAGATGGAATTCTTTATATGGCTGAATCGAAATAACGGAAATCTGGACAGGAAAAAAAAAGGGGGGCGGGGAATAACGGATCCACCCACTTAAACGGCTCTTCCGGAGGTAATGTGAACGGTGGATGGCACAAGATAAACGCATTTCTGGACTGAATGTGAACGGGGAGGAGAAAGTTGCGGATGAGAAACACACGGATGTTTTCCGTTTAAAAAGCGGAACATTGGTGAGTGTGGATTCAACCTTAATCAGAGTTCATCAATATTAAAATGAGGATTACCTCTACTATTCCAGCTTCTGTGTACCTTACTAACTAAATATGTTCTTTTTTCTACACAGTGTTCAATTTTAGATCAACTAAAGGTCAAAACAAGCGGTCTCCATGTACATTCTTACTACTATATCTTAATATGGTCTAATGCTTCTATACAGATCATTTCTATTTATCTTAACTATTATGCCAAAGTTTCCATATCTTGCATTCTACCTCATCATTAATATTTAACCATTTTCCATCTGATCAGATCCTAACCTTATATTCAATCTATAACAATATATCAGTATACTGTCTTATTCAGATTTCTAAAACTAAAACATTTTATGCATTTTATCCTTTGTGAGTAAAATAATTCCCCCATTTCTCTTCGAATTCTCTCATTGGTCTTCAGTTTAAATAGCTTGTAAGTTTTGCCATCACTGCATATTCTGCCATCTTATATTTCCAGATTTCCCTAGTTGGGCATTCTTCTTCCTTCCATCTGGTTGCAAATACCACCCTTGCCGCTATCAGTAAATATCTAAATAGTTCGTGTAATTTTCTGTCTACATTTTCTGGTAGTATTCCCAACAGCATCGTTTGTGGATTCATAGCGAACTCAAATTTTAAAATCTTTTGCATCTCAGCATGTATTTCTTTCCAGAAACTTTTGCTTTTGTGGCAAGTCCACCACGTGTGATAAAAGGAACAGTCTGCTTCTTTACATTTACAACATAACCCAACATATTTCTTGTCCATTTTCTCAATGTCTTTTGGTGTAATGTACCATCTGAAGAACATCTTGTACCAGTTCTCCCTTAATGTTTGACTTGCTGTAAATTTTATGCCCTTTGTCTAAAAATTCTCCCACTGTTGAAATGTTATCTCTTCTCTGAAATTTTGTATCCACTTTATCATGCACACTTTAATTTGTTCTGTTTCAGTATCATATTGGAGTAAAAGTTTATATATTAGACCCAAGATGTGTTCTTTTTTCTGCATGATTATTTTCTCAAAATCAGTAAGATTCCTTAACTGTCCTCTGAGTTCAGGGCTTCTTGCATTCTGGAAACTGCCTGAAAATATATCAGCCATTGTATTTCTTTTCATCTTGAATTTCTTGCCATGAATTTATCTTTCCTCAAGGGTTTGTCATGTCTTGGTAGGTTATAAAATCATTATATTTTCTCTGATTCTTATCACAAAAGGCATCAATTGGTGAAAATAGTGGCGATATAAACGGGCTTATTCTTCTTCTAACCGAATCCAAATTTGAATGAGGCTGTCTCTTATAACATGACTTTCTTGTTTTTTCTTGATCTTTTTGCCACCCAAAGGAGGTTGTGTAGTCCATCTGTCAGGTCCGCTGCTTCTAGTCATATTAGTCTATCTTTGGGATTTCTTATCCAGTCTGTAATCCAAACTAGACCAGCTGCTTCATAATATAATATGATATTTGGGACTACCAACCCTCCATTGGATGTTTCATCTTGTAATTCCTTGAATCTTACTCTTGGTTTTTTACTGTTCTAGATGAATTGATTAATTTGTCTTTGCCAGTCCTTCAATGTCTTATCTTTTATGCTAATTGGTAACATTTGAAACAAAAAATTGATTTTTGGTAAAATGTTCATTTTAATCGCCGAAATTCTTCCAATCCAAGACAAATTTAACTTGGACCATCTTGGTTTTGGACAGAAGTTCTGTAATGCTATTGCTGCTTTATATGATCATCCAGCAGCCAGTCTTAAAATAAATGGTTTATCCTCACAACCTTTTTTACTTTCAAGAGGAACCAGACAAGGTTGCCTGTTGTCTCCTTTTTTGTTTGCCCTTGCAATCAAACCTGTAGCTGTGGCCATCCAGCAAAATCCAATAATTAGAGGAATGGGACTCTATGCTGATAATATGATATTGTACCTACCATTCCCAGAACAGTCATTAGTTGAATTACAATCCATTTTACACCAGTTTGGGATTATTTCCAGTCTAAGGGTAAATTTAAATAAATCTGAATTGTATCCTGCTTATTTAACAGCTTATACTGCTGCTAGAATCTGTTCTTTGTAGCCATATAAATGGGTTATGCAATTTTGGCACCATTTAGGCATAAATATACCAATTGACCTAGCAGATTTAATGAAACGTAATTTTACAGATATCATGAATCAATCTCTGCTCAAATAGAACAGTGGAGTAAGTTAAATTTTAGCTGGGCAGATAAAATTATGATACTGAAAAGTTTTATATTACATAATTATTTATTTCTGTTCAGGATACTTCCTGTTGCTTTGCCATGCAAGGTTATTCAGAAATGGCAAAAGATTTTAAATAATTTTTTGTGGGATAAGACCCCCAGAGTTAAATTTCATGTCCTACACCAACAAGCAAAAAGGGGAGGATTAGGTGTTCCTGATTTATTTTTATATTTTCAGACCTCGATTTTAAGTAATGTTACGGAATTATTAACCGGACAGATACAGGACAACACGTATAGTATAGAGAGTGCTTATATTCACCCTTACACTTTACCAGAGATTTGTTGGATGAATGCAAAGCATGGACGAATGCAAAGCATGGACCATCAATAAATAAAGCACAAGATTTGTTTATTAACACTATTACTTACTATTAACAAATCTATGAAATTAAGCACTGCCACATAATGCTGAAATGTTACTGTCCTTTGGAAATACAAAAAACATTGCTGAAAAGTGGTTGGGATGCAGAGGAGGGTGAGTGTGGTTAGATCTGCACCAACCAATCAACTAACGAGAAAAAGGTGAGGAGGAAGAGAAGCAAAAGCGTTCACATTGACATTAATCGGGGCAGCCACGACTCAGCAGCTCATTCCAAATTAAAGTCACGGTATGTCCGCAGGGAGATGCAGTGGACAAATCTGGTGCTGTATCACATGACTACCTTGCAAGTGTGAAACCCCTGCAAACATGGAAGGCAAAACAAGTACTGAAAACGCTTTAAAGACCCAGTGTGAAACGGGCCCTGGTTTCCTCCAGGAAACAAACATTTGCTCGTTTCGTCAACTCTTCATCTTGGCCAAATTATCTGTTGCATAAATACATACATAAATAATATCTGTTGAGAACAGATATTATTTATGTATGTATTTATGCAACAGATATCTGTTCCCAACAGATATTATTTATGTATGTATTTATGCAACAGATAATTTGGCCAAGATGAAGAGTTGACGAAACGAGCAAATTCAGTTGCTAGTGGGCTCGTTGCCTATTGCCTATCATCATTCTATCACGTGTGCACAGCCCACCCTTGCCATACAGAATTTTCAAAGAAGCTTGCAAGGTCTACTTTTCCACTGGTGGAACGTCTCTTGTTGCCTGTTGCAATTCGGTTTGGGAAACTTGTTATATACTTGGGACCTAATTAATTGTATGTCTATATATGGAAAAATATCCGGGACTGATACCTTGGACTATTCTATTGATTTCTATGTAATTGTAATTTAGAATGCATTATTGTAAAGCTGTGATTTATGAAATATATCATTAAGTATTTGTACTTTATATTACTGAAAGAGTAACACCTGGTAGTGTTATATTGGGCTCTAAGGGGGTTTCCCCTACTTTGGTTTTGTACTACCTCTAGGTAAGGCCTGGAGACCTCCAGGAATTACAACTGATCTCCAGATAACAGAGATTAATTCTCCTAGAGAAAATGTGTGCTTTGAAAGGTGGACTCTATGGCATTAAACTATCCTGAAGATTTTCCCCCAAACCCCTCTCCAAGCTCCACCTCCAATTCTCCAGGAGTTTCCCAACCCAGAGTTGGCAACCGTACCCCCTGAACTGTATGGTGAGAACAGTAAGGAGGCAGGTGGAAAGGGGCTGGGTTGCTGAGGGCTGTCCCACTCATCCAAATAAACCACTCTTCATTATCTGTTACTTCCTGGACTGGGTACTTGACAACAAGAGACATATTTTTTCCAGAAACCCCATTACAATTCCACACACCATCTCTGGTCCTAGTCATTAGGGGAAAACAGTCCCAGTCATTCCCAGTCATTAGGAGGAAACCTGGTGTTCAATTAAATTCCTTATGCCCTAACATGTTTGTAGGGACCATCAATATACCAAATTCTCAACATGGCCAAATCTGTGGATAATAAAATCCAGAGAGTGGGGCCATGGACAGACAAGACAGATCTTTCTGTAGACCTGACTAAATCCCCAGGTTTGCAGAAAAATGTAAAAAGAAAAATACATTGAAGGGTTAAACAACCCCAAAATAATAGAAGCAGTAGCTGTAGCTTTAAGAAACAAATGTCCTAGTAATCATTGCTAGGCAACCACAACAGTGCTTTCAGCCTTTGTTTCAGAATATGTAAGATGTTTTTGAGTTCTCATCATGAAAAAGGAGGGGCATAAATGAAGTAAATAAACGATAACTATAGTGGGGGGGACAAATAAAAGCTAGGTTGGTTGGCAGGTGGGAAGATGGGAAGGATGCAGGGAAAAGTCAGGCTATGTGGGCTGCCAGTAGGAAGAAAAGGGGCTACTGTGTGGGGATACAGGGGAAAGTGAGCTGCCCACTGCAATTTCTTGCAAAGTTCCCCATCGTGTAACTGGACCTGCCCACTGGCTGTTTCCAGACCAGCCAGATAGCTAGAAGCACCCAGAGCTTTCCTGGGAAGAGGCTGCCAGGGAGAGGGAAGTAAAAAAAGCTGGAGAGGGGGGGCAGATAAAGGTAGATTGGCTGGTTGGTGGGAAGGAGAGAAGAAAGTAGGAAAGGAGGAGAGGCTATAGGGGCTTTCAGGGAAGGAAAAGGAAAAATAGTGGGAGAAGGGAAAATGAGATGCCTCCCCATAAGTCCTTGTGGGACTGCTATGTACCAAACTAATCTGCAATTGCAGAATATCACAGCAAGCATCTTGAAAATCAATTTCTGTGCATAATTTTCTTTGCATATGTAGCTATACTAACAAGCCAAACATGAATCACTTGCAATCTGCATATTCCTTTTTATTATTCCTGCAACACCTTTGATTGATTGATACTGTATTCTTGTTATTAGTCATATGAGATAGAACAGTCACAGCTCCACAAAGAGGACAGCACACAGACATGATTAAAACACATCTGCTTACATTTCCACTACAATTATTTAGCAACATCTAGATAAAAATTAAGATAAAACAAAACTGTTAACAGATTTGATTAACTTGTGAATCAACATTGATTAGAGAATATCAAGACGTTCAGGTAACAAAAGGTTGAATAATGATTCCCTATTGTGTCCAGGAAAGTTCAATCAAGAACTTGCTTTAGAATATTGTACTTGGTAGCCACGGATCTGATGCAGAAGAGTCTGAATCATTGTTCAGTTAATGCTCAGCAGATGGTTTGCAATTTCAGTTCATTCAAAAGATCTTTTTTCTTGAAGAATAGAATAACAGGTTGCTTCTTCATAAACCTCTCCTCCAATAAACTTAATCAACCAGCTTCTTTCAATAATGTTCTTTTTCAAAAATAGCATTTCAAGAGTTAAGCAAGTGGATGCTTTGAGAATCATACCCTGGGACATTCGTTCTACTTGTATCATCTTTTAGCTTGGCATAAAAAACCACCAAAACTTATCCAAAAACAATAATCATCTACTGAGGTCATTTCTGCAGTACTGTTGTGCTACAGTTTGTTCGAATACGGACGGGCTGTGTGAGTGACTCATTCATTCATTAGGGAAGGACTGCCAAGATGGTAAATGTGTTGGAAAGAGTGACATCTAGTGGTTCTTATCAGCAGTTGGGTCTGTATCGAATGAAAAGTCTGTACAAATGGTAAATAAAAGACCCAGCAGGGACACAACAGGGTCTTATAATGAATTAGAAAGAACTCCACTGAAACGAGAAACCAAGTAGAAAATCCTGCTAGTTTTTCTGAGTGGGCATTTTGGTTTGTTTTCATTGTGACATATTGGGTCAGAGTTGATTTGCCAAAGCCAACAAACTTTGGGATGAAGCAGGTTAAGTGTAGCCTTTGTCAAGAACTAACCTGCCAGATTAAATTCACTTTGCAGGAATGAGATGTGGCAGTGGCTTGTCATCAGCCAAGTTCTGAGGGCACTTCACACCATTCTACATCGTAATTTAAAATAATCTTTTTCCTTTATTAATATCCATTGTCATTAATGTTCAGTCGTTACCGGCAACAGTGGTTGTTTGGTGTTGTTTAAAGTAACTTGTTATGGCTTACTTCAACACACACACGTTTAGTGTATGTGTAATTCACTGAAGGGAATACAAAGAGTTGCAGACTTGACTGCCCACAAGCACTGATGCGTTAACTCTACAGCCTGACAGCCTGCAGATCATAGACAGCCCCAGCCAGCTGAGGGGTCCTCACAGACATGGGGTGTCTCTGACAAACTTTCGTCAAAAAATGACTTGGCAACCTCATGAAAGGAGCATTAGTAGAAGGGTGGCCACAGTGCTCAGCAAAGCTGGTTAATGAATCAGCGAGTCTGAGAAATGCCAAACTGTAAAAATAAACCAGCCCCTGAAGAATGAAAAGTGGGTCTGAGCTTAGTTATCTGAACTGTCTGGACAAGGCCTATTTTGGCACTTCTCCAAAGCCTCGAGTTGTTTTCTCCCTTCAGTGATGTGTGTCTTCAAGTACTTCTTTCCCCCAAATTAATTTGAGAATCAGTGGCTGTTTACCTCCATTTAAAAATGCATGTGAAGAAAAGCAAATCACTCTTTTCCAATTATATTACAACTATATTCATAAAAGCTGGAGATTTTATATTAGAGTTCCATTCCAGCTCACCTTCTTGCAGCAAACTCTTCTTTCCTCATAAACTTCATGATCTGCCTGGAAGCTCCAGAGGAAGTAAGATCTGGGAAACATCACTACATAATACTACTACAGTTCGGCTTATATAGACTCTACTTAACACGCTAAAGTTATTCTCCAGCACTGCTACATTTTTTCCCTTTGTTCTCCTCCTTTTAAGAATTTTTGCATTCTGTTGTCATAGATCCAGAGGAGTTAGCCATGTTAGTCTGCAGTAGCAAAATAGCAAAGAGTCCAGTAGCACCTTTAAGACTAACCAACTTTATTGTAGCATAAGCTTTCAAGAGCCACAGCTCTCTTCATCAGATGTATCTGACGAAGAGATCTGTGGCTCTCTTAAGCTTATGCTGGACTCTTTGCTATTTTGCATTCTGTTGGGTGTCTAAAAGACATTGGATCAACTACTGGTTGTTATGTTTTTCAACTGGATGGCTTCCATTTTTGCTTCTCCTTCCTAGAATGCAAGTGTGCAATCTGATGCCCACAGAAGTAAGCTAAGCAACCCACACAGGTGCACAGGGGAAGCATAACACTATGCCCTGAAATGTGAGTTCTTCTCCACACCCTCCCTTTTAAAAAAAAAATTAGCCTGATGAAGAGTTCTGGTGAATTTGAAAGCTTGCACAATATGTTAAGTTCTTTTGGCTAGCCTAAATAAAAAGATTTACTTTTGAATTTTTACCTCCAAGTGATCCTGTGTCTACTATGATATCACAGCTCAACTTCATACTCCTGCAGTCTTTGTCTGGAAAATCATTTGTTCATCCAGGGCATGGTGAATTTTTTTTCTTCATTACTTTGCTTGCATAAAAACTAATAAAATGATTCATAAAATGATTCACATATGCCAGGACTACTATGCATAAAGCAACTTCAAAATGAATGCATTCATTTATATTCTGGGATGTGATCAAACAGACCTTTTAAGGTTTCTTTTACCAGGACAAGAATGGAAAGGATTCCTGTCATAAATATTACACAACAACGCTACAAGCTGAATCTATTTAACTCAAAGGGAAATGCTTTTAATAGGCAGGAACTAAGGTGTTTTCCACATGAGGCAGGTGTGTCATTTTCTTGTTGCTGCTGTGGCTGCCAATGAAGCAGAGCAGCCATGATGCTTTAGGTTTTCCTGTTGGTTCCCTGGCTGCCCTAGTCCCCCCACAACAGCCATCTCCACCTTACCACACCGCAGGGGCTTTTGCAGGTTTTTTAAAATCAGAAATTTCATAACAATCTGTGCCTCAGGCCCTCTGACTTTCCAGCTTCCTTTGTAAAAAAAACCAAGTCTCTATGCTGTCATTGCAGAGATATGCCAATTCACAATAAAAAGGGCTAAGGGCTTACTTCAAAAAAAGAAATATGGAAAAGACAACCTGATACACATAACATAATAATTTTTATGATGATATTAAATTGCTGTTTTTTTTTAAAGCACTGCAGTGGCAGGTGAGAAAAGACAGTTATGAGGAAAAGAGAAATGGCTGCCATGTGGGCAGGACCTGGAAAATCCAAGCTTACTTACCCACACAGCAGCCATCCTGGCATTGCTGAGATCTCTCCCAAAATTTCACAGCAGTGCAGGAAAAGCTAGAGAAAAGCTGGGGAAACCCAGACGGTGCATATATGCACCACGATGCTATGGCAAAGAAGCAGGAAAGGAAGCCACTTCCCAATCCCAACAGCATCGAAATAAACGATGTGGAAAATGTCTTAAAAAAGAATTGCCCAGCTGGTGCCATCAGAACAAAGAAATATACACCCCCTTTTGACTGGGAAAAGAAATCCAAAAATTGGTTGTGTGAATCAGAATTTAGCCACTGATTACACTTTCCTGTTTCCAATTTCTAAATTTATTTTCTTGTACTTTGGGTATATTAAAATACATATAGGCTTGTGTCACCTGCAAAACAGTTAGGTATGCCTCAGTACTGCTTCACCTGCTACAGAATTATGAGGTACGCTGCATGCACCACATAATGAGAGTTCCATACAGGTAGTATGGAACTGGGGCTAATCCCACCTTCCCATGGCATGCTCACAAGATGAAAAAACAGCATGTTTTCACCTATATGTTACAGGTATGCCACAAAGAGGTATTGTACTGCTGTATTCCTGATAACCAACACACCCTCCCTTTGCCTGTCTTTTTCTCATACTATAGCTAAAGCAGCCGACTTCAGGCAGGGGAGCTGATTTTATTTGGAAAAACCACATGAAGGGATGAGATAAAGCCTCCTTTCACAGAACCATGGCACCAGTTGAATGAACACCCTCCCCTAACCTATGCCAGTTTTTAAGACTGAACGTGATATTAAGGGAACCAACCCCCAAGGGAAGAAGTAGTTTGGTCTGAGACTGGGAGAGAAAGACCTGTATGAAGTATGAACCAAACATATTGATAATCTATTCTTTTCTATAACCTTTCATTATTTGAAATGCATCAGTTACATTTTCAGAACCCTACTGCTCAAAAAAGTGGCACATCTATTTTTCTCTCTCATTAAGAACAACATAGGGTTCCTTTTTAAAAAAAATACAAATGACTACAAGGCTTAAAAAGCTCAGCATTCCACATTCAGATTTGCTCCTAGTTTAAAGACTCCTCGTCAGAGTGAGGCTGCTGCGATGTCTGCTGGAACCCCAGTTTCTCTTCCAGCTGGAAAGACATCAGATCTTTCCTGGTAATTATCCCAACAACTTGGTTATGAAAATTAACAACTGTCAGGTGACGAAGGCCCAGCGACCGAAAGATGATATATGTTCGTTGTAGTGAGAAATGAGCTTGAACTGACACTGCTGATTTGTTTACGTACGGTTCCTGCAAAATAAAGATATGTTAATAGACAAAGATCATAATGCTACTATATATGGATTCTCAAATCTAGTCTAGAGTGGCACAGTATATTTTTTTATCTCAGTTGTACTTAAATGAGAAAAATACATAATAATGGCTTTCATTTTCTACTAGTAGAGCAGTTTATATTCACTGGAAAATAGTCAGTTCATACAAGGTAGAACAATATAAACATTGAGTTTACTCAATGTTAAATTTGGAAATAATAAATTATATTTACTAAGAGGTTTTATAGCCATGTTTTTGTTATTTAGCCATTTATGACACCCTGTAACATTCTGCAATAGAGGTTTGGAGGACGAAGAAGAGCAAGAGGAACAAGAAAGGTACTTCTAGGCAGAGGATGAAAAAAACCCACCATAGTGCCTAAAACTCAAGGTTTCCCAGCTAAAGAACTGTCTCAGTCCTTAGAGTTTCTAGAGTCCACAAAGCCAAGACCACCTTCACACATGTTGTTTTTCATACATGGAAATTATCTCCATGTAGACAAAATATAAAGAACCGAGGTTATCCCCTTGGTTCCCCTCAAAGAAAAACTACATACAACATTACTTGCAAAGTGCAGCATAAGTTTATTTTACTATAAGTGTGCTAGTTAAGAGACTAAGGTACACAGAGATGATCTCTGTGTCTGGGAAGTAACACATATGAAGTGTCCCTCAGTTTAAAGCCATTGTTTATCAATATTTTTGGATTGTCATACTGGGTGGTTCAGCAGAGGGCCATAAATCCTAAGAAATCCAGCAGCTTAATGCCTCAAGTCAAGAAGTATGCCATGCTTTGTAACAATAATTCAAGTTTCCATAGTGCTCATACTAGACTCCTATAATGCACTCTTGATGGGACTGTCTGCTACTTGGTATAGTACATACTGGACTGCTCCAATAGATTATTCCACTGAAAGTATATTACAGTACATGTATCTGTATTGGTTTCTGATGGTTTTCTCAGCACAAATCAATGTACCATTTTGCACAATAACTTAACCATTTGGCTCCAATGCATCCAACAACCTGCCTCTGCCCTATCTTTCTATATAAAAGGCAAGCCGTATTGGCAATGATGCACTTTTTTTCCCTGGTATGCCTGCACAGGAGCACCAGGATAAAAAGTGTGTTGTGGCCAATGTAGTCTCCAGACAGCATTGCCATAGTGCAACAGCCAGGCTAGCTGAGTCATCCCTCTGGAGGGCCCTGCCACAGCAGGACGGCCAGGCAAGCCGACCCATCCCTCCAGAAGGCACTGCCGCAAGGGGATGGCCAGGCGAGCCAGCACATCCCTCCAGAGGGCGTCACTATGGGGGGAAGGCCAGGTGAGCCAGCCCATCCCTCCAGAGGGCATCACTATGGGGGGAAGGCCAGGTGAGCCAGCCCATCCCTCCAGAGGGCATCACTATGGGGGGAAGGCCAGGTGAACCAGCCCATCCCTCCAGAGGGCATTGCTACAGGGGGAAGGCCAGGTGAGCCAGCCCATCCCTCCAGAGGGCATTGCTACAGGGGGAAGGCCAGGTGAGCCAGCCCATCCCTCCAGAGGGCATTGCTACGGGGGGAAGGCCAGGCAAGCTATCCCATCCCTCTGAAGGTCACTGCAGCAGTGGGAAGCCCAGCGTTCCTGGATTTTCTAGGGCTCATTTTCTTTAAAAAAAATGGCTCTGTTGCTAGTATTACATATTTAGCTTTCAAGATTGACCTTATGTGTGCCATGTCAAGAGCTAGTGCTTGCAGGCATAAGGTAACTTTTAACTAGTGTTAAATCAAGTGTTGTCTTTCGCAGACAATACAGTGTCAATCACTGGTGTATATTCTTGTAGTCATATATAATAGAGCTGCATTTGGCTTTCACTGTCTCTTGTGGCAGTTAAAATACAATGTGAAAATCTATCAAAGAAAATATGCACAGGAAAATTAGTTTTTCATTGCAGTGTTGTGGAAGGTATGGAAACAGAAAAAAATCAAGAGCATTGCTATATGTTATGTCTTTGCAATGCATAGGAGCCAAATAGTGACATTTAAATGTTCTATTCCATTAACATTGCATCCTTTTGCCAATCTGGAACTTGTTTTCATTGCAAGCCCTCTTGAAATGGTTGCCTTTGTTGTATTTTCTTTTTGGCTCATTGTATCAACATCTGTTATGTTTATACAATATGAATTAAAACTCAGGAATGCTGTTTGTACTCAGCTACTTTTTGTTGAAAGTGTAGCGTCCCAGGATTGGCAGTGTTTATGTAAATCAGTGTAGCTGACACAGCCATCATAAACAGAAGAGAAAATATAACAAACACATTGTTCATGGAGGAAATGTTTGCTTTCAGAATTGGCTTCACTCTTACCAGATTGATGAAGAGTCGCTGATATCGAGGGTCTGTACTATAGCAACCCAACAACATGGTCATCCATTGCTGATCAAGCAATTTTTCAGCTCTGATCTGGAATAGACAATATTATATAGCACCATTATTTTGGAGTCACTTAGCTAAGGACCACCAGTTGAGACTCTAGACAAGTATGAAAATGTTGCTTCTCCTGGACTTTTCCTCAGTGTTCTGAACCATCAATATTATATCCTTCCGGGACTATTTGCCATGGTTATGGTCCTTCTTTGAATGTAGATCCCCCAAACTGGTGTTTCTTTCCATGAGACTCCATACAATAAAAGACAGTTAAGGTCCCAAACAGGTATCTGAAGATAACTGTGTATTGGATGAGGGTGAATAAACTGACAGTTCAGATAAGACTGATAATGATGATTGGAACGGAAGCAGTATCAGCAGATTTCTGGATGGGATGGCACAAACTCTCCCTGAAGGCTCAAGTTCATCATTTTCTGATTCTAATAGAGCTGATACTTTAGATAAAACAATTTTTATCATCTTAAGCAGTTTCATCAGCTATATAAGCTACAGGACCCAATTATGTGCAAGCATAAAGAGGCACATTTGCCCCCTCCAAATACAGTGGTTTGGATCAACTAGCTTTTCCACTAAGTCTTGATCAATTACTCTCTTTGTGACAGTCCTCACCACACATAGCTTTTGTCCATGTGTGTCCTATGATACCCAGCATAGTGATCAAAGAGTATCCATCTTCCACTTTTCATCACTGGAAAAGCTGGTTGGATCCAACTGAATGTGTTACCTACTGCTTAGTTCCAAAACTGCAATGTGATTTTTAGATCAAAATGGTACATTCTGCTGCTTCCCAAATAAGACCAAAAGAAAAATAAAAGGTTTTTTTTTACCTTCTGGTAAGAAAGAATAGTTGGAGGAGAACGAGAATCTTCCACTGACTCTGTTTCAAAGATGGCTTCATTCTCCAATAGCACACAGAGCTCAAGCCTAGATGAAATGACCAACTGAAAATTACTATGACACAGAGAAGCTGGGGAGCTATTTCCTTCAGTCTGGCACAGTGATGGACTATTCAAATGGGTGAGACAGGAAAGGAATGAGAACAAGCCCACAAAAGGTAACAGCAGCCAGCCCTTCACCTTCTTGGTTATTAACTGATAGTGTTCAACTTCTGATAGTGTTCAACTTCAGCAACAAGTCTAATCAGAGGGGCATGCACATATTACTGTACATGTGCAAAACTTAATGTCCACTTAGTATGTTTCTCCAGTGCAAGAACCCTTCCACTGACGTAAGATACTGTTGTGTTGAGGCAACATCAGCAGGTGGCTCCTGTTCTGAAAAAAAGATGTGACTGCTAACAGAGCAAAATGGTAGGATCCAGCCCAAAATGTGCAAGGTTATATTTGCCTACTCTTTAGCTCATTCAAATGGACTTTTAAAAGGTAAACATTTATTCTACTAAATAAGATATACCTAGGAATATGTCAGCCATTTGAATCCAGCCCATAAGAGCAGGGGAGGAAGGAAGGGAGAGAGTAAATCAGTAGTGAATGTAAATGCAACTGGAAGGTTTAATCTAAATGGACTAGGATGATAGCTTCAGGGCCAATCCAATCGCTAGGCAAACCTAAGTGATCTGCTATGCCACCAGATTTTGAGGGCCATCAAAAGGTGAGAGGAGCTTTCTCCACCAGCTTGAAGGAAAGCTTGGCATTCACTAATTTCTTGAATCTCCATATCTATTTACTCTTCTATAACTGCCATGATGGAACATAAAGGGCTATTTTTATTTTTAGATTTCCCAGTAAGTAAAATGTAATGTCATGGAGATGACCAGGAATATAGGGGCAGAGTTGATGTTGTGACCAAAAAAATATTGGATGTTTCTGTTGACTAGTAATGGAGCTGGCCTAGTCTCTCAGCTAAACATGCCAAATAGAGACTCTAGAGACTCAGAATAGACTAGATTTGGAGAGGTGTGAGAAACAAGGAGTAACACAATAACATGGCCTTTGTAGATTAGAAATAGCCTGCCCTATATCAAGAGATAATATATGTTGGAGCACTTGTGTGAGAAGTGTCCAAGAGTGGCAGAAACGTCCAACTTCACAGAAGTGAAGCTATAGTTAGGGGTGGGGTATATTGATTGACAGCCAACAGATATTCATATATATGAGAAATCTGTAAATATACTTCATAATCATAAAAAGTAGCAAGAATGAACTAACAGTTTTTATATATTTTAAGAAGATATTCAAGTATATTCATATGGTGTTTGAAGTTATATGCTAATTAGCTGGCCAAAAACGTGCACCCAATATCAAGTAGAACAGCTAGCTATCATTGGAAGACGATTTTAAAAACCTATACATATGGGAGTCTGCATTGATGAAGACCTTCTTAGAAGAGGCTCCTTGCTTGTGACTGCTTATCTTTGGTTAAGATATATTTTTTTAAAATATATATATATATTGGATGGGTTAACAAACATAAACATGATAATCATTATCATTTTCCACCCCATTGCATTTTCCCCATCCTTTCCCCCCTCCCTTATCTAGTGACTCCCAACAGTTTTCCATCATCTTTGGTTAAGATATATTAATGGACTCTCATTTAATTAACTGTGTAGCAGTCATGGATGGTATAATTTTCTTTTGAGTTATTCCATGTTAAAGATGCAGACAGTTATGCTGTAATAAAAGGATAAAATGGAAGCAAAAAAAAAGTATCACCTGTGAACTATACCCATAATGAACCAAAAATATTGTTAAGGTGTACCTCTTGCCAGGAACAAAAAGATCTGATACACCTGTAGTGCAGTTGTAGAAGAACCTCCAAGGAGGATTAGCGATACCGTGTTGTCTGGTGGCCCAATTCTGGGTTTAGGGCTTAAAGAGCCCTAAGTAGGTGCTGGATTACCTCTTTGTGACCTTTTATAGAAGGATTAAAAGACCTACCAGAGTGCCAGGTGCAGATAGTAGACCCAGGCCAGCTTGACATAACAGATTGCCAGGTGTTGCTGATCCTGGAAGCTGACTGGTAAGCATAGGCCCAGTGTATAACATCAGGAGGAAGCTACCTAAGCCAGGCTGTTTGCAATGCAGTTTGCTTGCACTGGAGCCTCTGTTGGAACCTGTCTGGCTGCTCTGCCCCCCCCCCCATCCTCAGAAGAACCCTTGCCTCTGGTAGTACAACACCTAAGGTTTCTTAAGTGTATCCTGTATATGAATCAGGCCTCACTGGAGTCATCCAGAACAGTTAGTTCTAGACTTCTTACTTTTCAATATTGAATAGGGGGTCCAGTCACAGTTCACCTAGAATACCAAATAAACCTTGGGCTGACCCTGGTAGGTCTATGCACCATATTTGCTCAATAGTTATGCTAGTTAAAAAAGCATCACTTCCCTAGTCATACAAGCACATTTCTCTCATTGAGACCCAGCACTTACAGGTTTCTGTTCTGCAGTTGGCTTTACTATTAGTCACTTCCAGCCACTATGTTGTGTGATAGACAATGTGCTTTGCAATGGTGTGTGAAGAAAGATAGTATTCAAGGCTCCCCACCCACTCTTTTCAATACCAGCTGTAGTATAGTCTTCTTTTGTATGCATGCACATGAATATAATTGCTACTGTGACTATTTGCAGTGCACACAAATAATGACTTGTATTTTTTGACTTGTGAATTTTAATTGACTATAAAATGGGGAGGTTCCTGTTCACCTGAAATTTGGTAGCAAGGCTTGCTTTGGTAAGTGTCACAATCCTTGAAAATTTCATCCCAATAGTATGGAAAACAAAAAGGTTATAACAAGAATTGTGTTTCCTATTAAATACAATGGAAAACAAATGGGAATACATACAAAATGAAAAGGAATTCTCTACATATCACTAGTGAAAATGTTCTGTGTATGCAAAATGTGGGGCTTGGAATAATTAATTCATGTTTCTTTGCTTTCATCGTTAGTCCATAAATGGCTTACAAATGTCCCAGCAGTAAATTCTGGTGTTCTTAAATAGCAGACATCAATAGACCCTTCTCTCAGTACTCTGCTTTAGTTGTATCTCTGTTATGACAAAATCTGGCCAGTCTTAAACATTTTCACACACAAAGCAAAAACACAAAATACTGCCCATTCTTACTATGTTCTAAAATATGTATAATGTTAAAGAGAAATAGAGGACAAAAAGAGCAGAAACTAGCCATCTATTGGAGTTTGCCTGAAATTACTGCCTCACAATGTAGTATGGCAATACTGTCCATGGAAGGCTTCTAAAAAGATAATGCTATCAGGTGAACTGCATACATATGGAGTCAAATTCTTCCCATCTGCTGATTTCACATATATTATGGAAAGGCATAAATATTAAAAATATAACACTATCTGATCACCAAGTTGTAGCTGGCTTCAAAAACTGAAATAAGAAACTGGTCACATGTCCATGCAATACATGCGCCTCAAGTACAAGGAAGGAAAATTTTGGAACACCACCGATAAAAAATCATCCAGGACTATTAAATGTGCCACATTCAAGAGAAAAATAAGCACCCATTATTTCACTTGGACTTGTAGAAGTCATACTTTGGAAGCATAACATAATCACTCTTTGATGTTACATTTATACTTCGTATCACATCATCAAGACTCTAAAACAGCAGCCCAGGCATGTTCCTTGCACTACACATTGGGCTTAACAGGAAGTCCTAGGGATCAGATGGGCAACTGGCAATTATTCCTCTACTCCTTATTTATTTAGAAAGGAAGAAACTTCTTTAGGAAAGAAGTTCCTTTCAAGAATAGCTTGGCAAGGTCTAACAGCGCTTTAATTTTATGTGATCAATAACAAAACAGGCATTAAAATGACACACAATTAAGATAACACACTTTTACCCAAACCTCCCACATTAGATATTGTTCATTATGGAGACCTATGCTGAATTTATCAATGTAGAAAATGCCCCCCCCCCACTTTCCCCAAGCACCACCTGTGGAAAAATCTCTTTATTTGAAGATAAACAATACAGAAATGATGGGGAAAGTCCCTTCTTGAATAGCTACAAAATGCACATAAATTAGACTGAACAATTATGTCATAGGTGAGATAAACAAACAAGATACCCTGTTTCTTTCTGTATTTTGTCTCTGCATATTACTGTCTACAACTGTATATAGATCTGAGCTGTACAACCATAAAACTTGATTTTGCTTCCAAGAACGGCAATAATATCTCCAACTCTGATTTCTTTTAAAGCCCATTGATGTGATTGCCGCATTTCATGGCAAAAATAATGTGAAATGGCATGTACAATTCCCTTTTAATTTGGTTCCTATGTTCTCCCATAATTTGCGAGATACCTGAAAGTCTTCCAGCTTCAAGTCTCAGTATTATTATCTACCATCCTCAAAGCTTCAAGTATTAATCAGGCAAAGGGGACAATTCTTGACACAGCTGTTGCCACAAGTGATTTACAATAACAATTGGAAGCGCATCTAAAATAACATTATCCCCAGGGGAAAGTACATAGGCAAATGGGTTTTGATGTATAAACATGGTGTTCTCATAACATGTCTGAGGTAAGCAGGACTGTCTCCTGTTGCATTCATTTTATAAAAAGAACAACATGGCATAAGTACTTTAGGAAGCAGCAATCCTTCTCCAGGGTAGACCAGAGATTAGAAATTTGCAAAAATACATTTATATTGACAATAATCAAAGTGGAATGTAAAGAGCAAATGTTTAAGAACATAAAAATAATGGTCAAAAGAATTTAAATCATCCAAAGCCAAAAGCCAATCAGGGAGGCAGCAGGACAATTAAATGGCATGAATGGATTAATGAAGGAGGTAGGGACATTATATAGAATTGAAATTAAGTACTTTCAGTCTTCATTGCAAAGAATGGTGGATAATCACACCTAATCCAGAGAGCCAGTGTAGTGACTCTTGTGTCATATTTGGGATGTCCATTTTCAAATCCCTGCTCTGCCATGGAAGCTCACTGAGTGGCCTTGGGATAGTCACAAACTCTCAGCTTCATCTACCATTCAGAGTTGTTGTGAAGGTAAAATGGAGAAGAAGAGTGTGATGTAAGCCACTCTGGATCCCCACTGGGAAGAGTGGTGGGATATTAGTGAAGTAAATAAATAAGCAAAATAAAGCCTGTATAGAAGAAAGACACTGGAAAACCTAAGTCAATACAGGTGACAAAGCCTGACTTCTTAGAGGTAACTGACAAACTAAAAAGTAAGAAGTCAGGGGCAAGTTGGCTTACACTTGAGAATTGTTGATTGGCTACTAAAATATGCAACATTTAGTTAAAATCTCCCTTGTTGGTGGATTAGAAGGTAACTAATGTAATTATTTTGTTCATAGGTATCTGGGGGAAGGTGGTAATCTGGCAAACTACAGACCTGTCAACTTCACTTCTACCCTAAGCAAATATTAGTAATGTTAATGAAGTCTTGCTGAGGAACCATTAGCACAAAGGCTTAGTACAAATACCAGGAACTTGGCCTTCTGTCTTTATCAGGTCAGTTGAGTAGTACTCTCTGCCAGCTGCTATTCAGTACCAAGCTTTTTGCTGCCCTGATTCAATTTCATAAACTTTGGTTCCAGTAAATGAGCTTAGGGAACTTATTCCAGTTATGAACTCTTAGAGTACAATCTAAGAAGAGTTACTCCAGTTTAAGCCCATCGAAATGACCATGGGACAGTAGAGTACAAAAGAAATGTATAGATGCTGTAAAGAAAGAATTGGCAGAGTTCTCCACTTTAGATTTTGTCACTGTACCATGTAGTTAAAGGGAAGTTTTCACTTTGTACTCAATTTTCATTCTGCTCCCAATTCTAGGTGTTACAGTCCCTCATAAGAACTCTCAGTACCAACATCTGCAAAGAGTTATTCGGTGTATATTTTATAGTATACTTTCCCTTGTTCCTGGATCCAGATCCAGCTGAGCGGTCCCCTCCTCTTGTGAACTATCTACCATCAGCAAACCCCAAAGGAGTAGGCAGCATCCAGCCTTCATTTGTGTTTAGTCTGGATCCAGCTGAGAGCTTCCCTGCTCCCAGCTGCTGTCAGCAAGAGAGAAAACGAAAACCAAGAGGGAAAAAGCTTCCTCAGTAAAGCTGCACCGAAAACAACAAAGGAAGCACGCCAAGAAATATATTGCCCTATGTACAAATTTACAATAAAAATTACAACAGTGAATAACAGTTTGTACAACAACCATTAGGAGCAAGAAAAGTTCCATCAAATTTCTTCAAGCATTCAACAAGTAAGTGGTTCTGTTTGTAGTCACGTCGCTGTTAAACAAACTGTTATTCACTGTTGTAATTTTTATTGTAAATTTGTACATAGGGCAATATATTTCTTGGCGTGCTTCCTTTGTTGTTTTCGGTGCAGCAAGAGAGAAAAAGCAGCAGTCAAGGACCCATCACATCACACCTAGACTGACATCTCGCTGAAATGATATCCTGATTTACATTTGCAGATTTTCTTTTAATTCTTGCAGGCCACTTTGGGAATCATTATTTATTGCTATGAAAAGGTGGGGTGAATGTAATTTCCAAGTATAATTAATATTTACAGTACTATAGTCTGAGATGTGAATTTGTCAAGTATACATAGGACTTCACCTTTACAAAGTAATTTCCCATTACTGAATTCTGTTCCTATTATTTATTTACAATAAATTTATTGTAATAATAAATAATAAATAATAAATTATTTATTTACAATAAATAATAGACCCCTTATTAAAAGCCTGTGTAAAAAAAGATATTTCTTAGCCTGGCACCTAAAAAAATAAAGTAGATGCCAAGCAAGCTTCAACAGAGAGGGCAATCCAAAGGTGAGATGCCGCCACAGAAAATGCCCTGTCTCTAATCACCATCCACTTCACCACAGAGTTAGTGACACAGCAAGCAGGGCTTAGGTGGCAGTTTTAACTGGTGGGCTGAATAGTACGAGAGCAGATGATCTTTCAAGTACCCTGACCCTTAGCCATTTAAGACCTTAAAGGTCTTTGAACTGTGCCCAGAAACAGATAGGTAGCCAGTACAGAGCATGTACTGTGAGCAGTCTGCCTAGCTCTCTGCCATTTAATACCTGCTTATGCCGGAGGAAAATCTTAAGGCCTTAACTAATGCACTTCATGCTGCAGTAGCAAGGTGCCCAGCTGGCTTCTGACTGGGAGACTGTACTCTCTGTCTCTTGGGCTGAAGTTACCTTCTAGCCTCAGGGCCCACTTCGCCCTATAGTTACCTGGTCTTTGCCCCAGCCAAACTGGGCACACTTACTTGGATCCAAGTACTGTGGCCTCAGAATCCCTCTGAGCCTTCGGGCAAAGAACACTGGCAGTCCGAGCTTCTCTTCCTCCATGGACCTCTCTACTCCTCTGATTGGTAACTATCACCCAAATCCTACAACTATTCCCCATTTTCTTACTGCTTTTCCTAGGACCCTTGTATGCCTGTGTTTTACATTACTTTTTGCTGTGTGTGTTTGAATTCCTCTTTAAATAAAACAACTTTGTTTTGGGAAACACCTGTCTAGTCAGTTTCCTCAGAGAAGGGTCCTGGTATCCATTGTTGGAGAATCTTGCTTGTTACCACCTCTCACATCTTTCTCCTTGTTTGCTAATTTCCCCTACTCACAAGGAGACCTATCTAGGTAACAGTATGCATTATTTACACTAGACAGTCCTTGCTCTTGATCGGAGAATAGAAATACATGGGAAGAACACACAAATGGCTAGAGACTTTTTAAGGTCCAGAAATGTTCAAATGTTCCTGAAAGGTTTCTTGCTTCTAGTTCTAATTTGAGTCTTTTAAAAATTATAAGTAGACAAGACTTTCAATTCCAGTCACATACTTAAGGACAAATATATGAGTGGTCTTTCCATACATACCTTGCATTTCCATCTTGCCCATACTGATTCCATTGTTTAATAACAGTCTGCACTTCCATCAAAGCCACCCACAGGCTAAAAGTTAGCTACTTGTGCTTTTAATTTGCCTCCCAGTATTTTAATTCACAGATCACAGTACTACCGTTCATTCTGAAGAACTTTGTACATCTGGATGGCTATTTGTGTAACAAAGGAAACTCATTATTTTTTAAAAAAACAATGAGAAATAATGTTGTGCTTTAACAGAAATTTTTCATACTCAAGATCCAGTAGAAGACCTGCAACCCAGAGCACCTGCTTCAGAGCCCTCAGAAATTTGTACATATATTTTTTTAAAAACTGTAGGGAAAGTATTTATAGAAAATAAATGGACAATACACAATACCAACATTTATTGTTATTTTAAAATCTTTTCCCATCCTTTCCACCACACCTGGCCTTCAGGGTGGTTAAATGAGTAGTTCCACACTATTCCAGGGTAGAGCATAGCTTCCAAATAATTAACAAGAAATGCTGACAGATGCTAATTTACACCATGCAAATGTCTAGTGAGTTGCAGTGACATTCACATAACTATCTTAAGAGCAATAATAATGGCAAACAAATGTTCTAGCTGCATACATTATCATGTGAATGTTCAGAGGGTATAATAGCTCCATGCATAAATTGATGGAAGATGTAAGAACCATGCACAAGAAGTACATGACAAACTAGCACACATTTTTGGTGCAATTGAGCACGCCAGACTTCTCAATAAGACACAGAAGAATGTTTTAATTATGAGTGCGCAGTCAGGGAAATTTTTCAAAACAAGTGTAGGAATCATCATTTGTGTATACAGACTGTGCATTTCTATTTAAAAGTTTTTTCATTGTTTATATGAGCAGAATAAACAGCACAATTTCCCTCATTAACACCCTACTCATTCCAAAGGCATTGTGCTATATAACTTACAGATTTTTTTAAAAAAATGCCTTCATAAGACATCTGAGGATCAATAACCATTTGAAAGGAACTGCGTTATTGTCATTAATGCCTCATTTGACTCCATTCAGCTGTAACTATAAACATGGCAATTGTTGTAGTTTAACTTATGGTAACAATCTTGTGATTGTTTTATGTAAACCACCTGGAATTATCAAAAGGGTACTCTATATATCCCTTGAATAAATATTAATATGGTTTGCCATTACAAGAATGAGCCTTGGAAATTCTCTTCCCCTCTCTTCCCTCATACTTGGCTTGGAAAGGACGATGTCTTGATTTGAAACAAACTATCATTTGTGATACATCCAGTGAGTCATCTGTAGTCTGGTATAGTTGTGGTTTAATCCTGGTTTAGAATTATATAGACAAGAAATAAACCAGGGTGCATGGTTCAGACATAATAGGAAATTATGTTCGGTTGTATATCAGGAAGTCCTAAATTCTTCAGCCATATGTGAGGCAAAGATAGAGGGAAAAGAGAATGCATAAGCCCAGTTTCCAATGCTGATTCTCAAAAGGACAAATCAAGTTTGTCATCACATCAGAACACAACCACTGAGTAAAGCAAAGGAAATTTCTAGGAAGAACAGTAGCTCATACATGTCATCTAATTGAAATGTATCCATCTCTAAGGCAGCACATATTCAAAGCACAGAGTTTACATTGATGAAACACACTTTTGTCCCTAAGTAATTCTGGCTTTGCAAACTTTCAATTCATTTTGCCAACTACAGAAAAATTATACCCAATAAACCACTCTGGAATATAAATAGACGTAACATTTTGGATCAATTAATTTTCCCCATAAAGGATGTTACTGTATAATGCAGCTTTACATTTTCAATTTTGTCATATTTTCTAAACTATGATCTCTTCAATTTACTTTCAGTTATGTGACATTGCACTTTACTGGAGGGAAAGCATGTATTAGCTAAACAATGTGGTTTGGATTTAGTGTTCCCATGCATCATGATGAAAATGTTTGTCTCAGCAATAGTGTCATTATTGTTACTGAGAACAGCTGCTCTGCCATCTCTTTTTAATGCAGACAACAATTTCTTACCAGTGGGACAGCAAAGCAACAATTATAAGTCTATAAACTGGGTTAAGGGCTACTAACAAGCAGCATCCTTAGCAAAGTTAAATCCTTCTAAGCTCACTGAAGTCAATGGCCTTAGAAGGGTTCAACTGTGCTTAGGATGGCACTGTTAATCCACAATATTCTGTAAACGGCTTTCTCCTAACCAAAAAATAAGTTGTTCTAGGTCTAGCACAAATGCAGTTTCATTTTTTCAGGCTACTACACATTTTCCAAGGGAACAAAAAATTTTCACCTGATTAAATCATTATTAATAAAAATCATTTTCTTTTCCCTCAAAGCTGAAATGGAAAAAATCTTGAACATGTAAATAATTGGGGCTATATTTACTTGTGCAGTCACTGACAACACTTGACCCTTACACCAGTTAGCTTCTAGCATGGCAAGCTATGATTTCAAATGGGATTCTCACAAAGCAGAGCATTTATTAACATGGTTCTATTGTGTGGAGAGCTGAGCCTAACGTTTGGAAAAACCATTTGTATGTGATGTTTGATTTTCTGGGACAACAGAAGCAGGCTGGATTTTGCAGAAGTATCCAAGCCTCCAGAAACATTTCTGTTCTTAAGACTCAGACAAACCTTATGAAAGTTAAGTCAATGCCTTGATTTTAATGTAAAAAAAAAGCAGAAAATTTTTTCCAGAAATCACTAGCAGCTTCTAACTACTCAGTGCCTGAAGCCTCTAAAAAAAACTCCTAGAGGACAAAAAAAACACCCTGGAGGACATTTAACATGAACTTATTTAATTAATAAGAACTTTGATGAGCATCCACACATGAGATGAGCAATGCTGGCTTCCTTATGCAGCCTATCCAGAACTAAGCAAAAAATTCTGCCGCATGACTGAAACTGGCAGAAGTGGTTTTTAAAAAAAAGAAAGAAAGAAACAAGCTTGGCTTATTGCCAGTTTCAGATTGGGTACGTTTCTGGCAGTGCCCTCTTATTTTGAAAAAAGTTTGCCTTAAGTATAGTAATTCCTTCAACCACCAAAATTTCAATGAGCTCCAAGGTTAGGTGGAGAAAAGGGGTTGCTTAAGTAATTAAAAGTAGGCAGAAAGGTGGGCAACCTGCCAGAACTCTTCACTCATCTCACATAATTGGCAATAGACATTTTTTTACTGTTTTTTTCTTTATAGGTAGAGTGTTTTATGCCTTCCTGGAGAAATGATACAGCATTGTGGTTTCTGTGTTACCACCTCCTCTCATCTAAAACATTTCACTCTATTAAATGGCAGACTAGATAAGAAAGGACTACAGATTCACTCGTGGTACTGTTGTTATTACAACAGCTTCCCATTCTCTATTTTGTATACCCAAGAAGGTACGTGTTTGCTGCACAGGCAAAAAAGGGAAATGTATGACAAAAATGAACAGGAAAAACAACTATTCATAAAACTCCCTTTCTAAGGATCTGTGTCTTACATTTTCTTTACATTCTTCCCAGTTCCACACATAGAGTTGTCAACTTCCAGGTGGGGCCTAGAGATCTCCTAGAATTATAACTGATTTCCAGACTTCAAAGATCAGTCCCCCAGAAGAAAATGACTGCTTTGGGTGGAGTCTATAAAATTTATACCCTGCTGTGGCCCCTCCCCAAACCCTCCAGGCTTCACCCCCAAATGTCCAGGAATTTCCAGACCTGGAGTTGGCAAGCTTATCCACACCATCAGACATCTGTTGCAAGATTTGTGCTGGGAACTTAATTCCCTGGGATTTGTGGATCAGATCAGGACCATGGCATGCCAGGAGAGGGGGCTAAAGCCTCTTCCTGCATGCTGTTTTCCCAGTTTGAAATGGGCCCAAGTGAACCACTGTGTGCCCCTTTGGAGAAACTTATGGATAGCCATCAGCAAATACTTTCCTGGAACCATCTGAGGTCAGGAAAACAGCACAGAGGAGGAGTCTGGAGCACCTCTCTCCCTGAGCACTATAGTCCTGATCAGAACTGGCCTGCACGTGCCTAGGAATTAAGTTCCCAGTATGGAACTCACGATGTGAAAGAAGGAAGGAAGACTCACAACCTGTAATTTGATCCAGTATATGTCTCTCTAAATGTGCTCGCTTTCAGTACAAGGCAATTTGTTACACATCAGGTGACCTAGCTCCAACAACATGGAATATTAATAGTGAAGGTGTTTTTCAGCTATTGAAAGTGAGTTAGGATGTGTTTTACATTATCTATAGCACTGCAATGGTCATGATTTCCTCAACACTGAAAACTGAAGGTTGGTGAGATGCTGAGAATTCTCTGTTAATCTGTAATCCATCGAACTACAATTCTCAGGATTCCCTGGACAGAAGGAATAACTATTGAACCTCTAGCCTGTACATATAACCTTAGAATCCCTATATCTTAAATAAACAGCTAATTTTTCCACAGTACCTAAGATGGTTTGGTTTTAATTCTGTGCTACGTCATGGGGATATGTAATGCATACCTTTACCTTTTTATTTCCATTGTCTTCCAATTTACTGTGGTATTTGTGCAAATTTCAAACACTCCCCCCCTCCCCACTGGCAAGTGATGTGGAATTCAAAATTGTAAGAGTGAGTTAACAAGGGAAAGAATGAGACAAGCATTTTGGCTCCATCATTTATTAGCATCAGTTCTCACTTTATTGCTATGGACAGCTGGGAAATAATTGAGTGAGTTAAGCTTATTTAATGTAACATTTTCAACCCAGTGGACTCTACAGTTTGTGAACTATTAGAGTTGTAGGTCTTTGGATACTTATTAAGAATGTTTCATGGAAGTCTGATAAAGCACTGCAAAAGCATCAGTCAGGCCTCCTCTCATGTGATTTTTTTTCTGATGTACGTCTAAACATGTAAAGTGCTATTGTAAAAAACACACGCACACACTTTTGTCAGCCAGAAGTATACCTGTCAGAGAACCAAAAGGGGCTAACTCTGTAGTAGACTCTGTTTCCACTAAGATGTGAAACTATGTGACAAGTAATAAGTTTGGTGAAATACATTCATCTCCAATAGCACCTTAATACAATGCTTAATTAGAAGCTAGCTATAATACATGTTGTAATTCTCTGAAGCAGAGAAATTTCAAAGGAAAATTACAACGTGAGATTGCTGAAACTGAGTTTATTTGCAGATTTGTAACTATGGATCCCCCAGGATTGAATCGGGACATAGGATTGTCTCGCATTACAGATGCTGATTTTCTGCACTTCACATCCCTGCTCTGTTACCAGGCATTCCCTTCCCAGATGTGTGCTGTCTGCTCTGACTCCATCTTGGCTAGATTCATTATGGTACCCATTTCAGGATCTAGAAATGCCATACTTTGGAGAAGGAAAAGCCAAGGCTCTCCTCAGGCTATGCTAATAAGCAGCCATAACTTTGGATGGGAGACTGATTCACTGATGGAACATCGGCTTGTCTATCCATTATCACAGGGGCTTGCACTCACCTAGACCTATCAATGTAATCTTATCTGCAAGGACAAGTCTTCCTGAATAAAAAATCTTATTATTATCAAGCACCCAGATGGGCTTGATTACTTGAACAGACCCTGTCTGAATGTTTCCTACCAACCTGCTACAGGCAAAGAGAAGCCTTCAACCTGCAAGCCCTTTCTGCATCCTGCCAGCCTTTGTGTCCACTCTGCCTAGAGGCAATTACCTTTTTGTTACCTTTCTGGGAAACCTCCTTCCTAGCTCATTCAAATTCAGGAAATGTAGTTGGTCTTTAAGGTGCTATTGGACCTGGATCTTGCTCTTTGACTGAAGACCAATACAGCTACCCATCTGAAAGTATACACCCACATCTGTGCCATACAACAGAGAAAAATGGGATAGCTGAATGATAAAAAAAATCATAACATGTTGGAAAAGTTCACTAATGTGATTTAACAGGGTAAAACTAGAATCACATACACGTAACTCAACCAAATATGTACCTTAAGGATTCAGCTATGAATTTTAATCATTTGGTTCTCATCTTAAGAAATGATTCTTGATTTATTAATTTGAAATGCCCAACTGATACAAGTAAGATGATGTTTCATATCATCATCTTCAAATTCTTCAAAGTGAAGTTTTTTTAAAAAAAAGAAATGGATAGGTACCAAAGGAGACATCTGGGTAAAAAAGAATAATAAAATGCTCTCAAACGGTTCCTATTTTCTTAGACATTTGGCATGTCCTATATTCATACATGCAAAAAAACCCTTGAAGTTTGCTCTTCAAAACTCAGATAAAAATGGAGGAGAAATGCAGTTCTCAACAGAGATTTGCCAAAAAGCAAAAAAGAAAAGAAAATTAAGATGAAAGAAAAACAAACTGAAGACCACTGCCAAGCATTCCTAGAGAAGGCAGGATTGTGCCAGAAAAACCAAAACTGTGTATAAACATAAGAAGCAGGCCACATTAACACTGCCTCTCTGCTGAACCAACATAGCACCAAACAGAAGTGAGTGTATGTAAAGTTTAGATAAACACGAGCTTGGGTTGTTCATACACCACTCAATTCATATATCTTGTTGGTCCTCCCCCCATATCTTGATATGATTTCTAATGAGGTTTGTTTGGCCTCCACACTTCCCCTAAATAAGTAACTACTGCATCGAAAGAGATAATGACCCTTTCTCTGTTATGTAGTTTTTAACAATTTACCCATATTGTATTTCATATTGTAAACAGTTTTGTTAATAATTGAAATAAAAATATTTTAAGAAAGAAAGAAAGAAAGAAAGAAAGAAAGAAAGAAAGAAAGAAAGAAAGAAAGAAAGAAAGAAAGAAAGAAAGAAAGAAAGAAAGAAAGAAAGAAAGAAAAAGGGATAATGGCCGTTTCCACACGGCTCCTCGCTGCTCATAACAACCCGGAATAGCGTGAAAAAAACGCAGAAGATCACATTTTCTCACGCGAGATTTGTGTGACGTCACATGACGTCGCGCAAATCTTGCACGAGAAAATGCAATCTTCTGCATTTTTTTCGTTATATTCCGGGTTGTTACGAGCAGCGGGGAGCCGTGTGGAAATGGCCAATGTATCACCTCCTTGGGTGATACAGATGCCACAGATGCAGAACTTTCTAGCAGTTGTTGTGGACCTGGCAAGTTGAATTCTAGACTTGTATGATACAACACAAATTTTATTTATTAAGAGGTCCTCCTGAATAACTTCCATTCTGGATATCCCAGTTCCTTTCTAAGTTTCAGTATAAGATCATGCATCTTCTTTCCATAAAGTCAGGCTTTTCATCATATTATTTGTACTCTTTTACTGCCATTAAACATTCTGTATTTACAAATGCCATTTCCAGATTAGAGATGGGCACGAACTGGAAAAAAACTGAACCATGCGGTTTGTGGTTCATCAAATTTCACGAATCACAAACTTTCATGAACCTGCCCCTGGTTCGTGAACTGGTTCGTCTGGTTCATGAAAATGTCACAGCTGGGTCAGAAAATAATCACTTCCAGGTCAGCAGAAGGTCACTTCTGGGTCAGCAGAAGGTCACTTCTGGGTCAGCAGAAGGTCTGCAGGAAGTCCATCCCCTGTTGCCTGGGAAACTGATTGATTGGCACCAGGCTGTCTGCAGTCACGAAGAAATAAATGAACCAAACGAACCAGCCTAAAGTTTGTGGTGGTTCGTCAGAAATGGGACCTGACAAACCGTGGTTCGAGAACCACGAACCAGCCTGGTTTGTGCTTAATTTTGGTTCGTATTTCAGTTCGTGCCTGTCTCTAATCCAGATGCCTTCCTAACTGGCTAAAGCTAGTCTTTAATAAATAAATAATTCTTTACAGAACCCTGGAATATTTAAGCATTTATATTATTTAGCCAATGGAGTCATTGCAGGCTTATATCATGGTAATAATAGAGAAAATATTTTGATGTTGTAAAATTTCAGTTTAGCATCATAAGATTTTTCTCACATATTACAAAGCTGCAGCAAAATTGTTACCCCACCTCCACACACACTCCAAACCCTTGCTGCCATACCTTGAAATGGTGACGCCTGCTTCCTTTAGTTCCTGTTTACTGAAGCAAGGCATCACAAGCAATACAGACATTGCTATACTGTCTGCGAGCCTTGCTACAAGTGACATTTTACATGTGAAGGACACTTGATCATTTTCGCAAGTCTTTCTGGGAACTGAAGTCCCTCTCCTCCACTCCTTTTCCTTCTGTTCCTTCCCCTCTCTGTTAGAATCGCTTCCTGAAGAGACAGAGAAAGCCTACGGCAACAGCAGCTTTTGCAAATCGTCTTGCTCCAGGGGGGGGGGAATGCTCTGGAGAAAGCTGACATGTCGGTGAAGCTGAGCAGGACGCCCAGGGAAGGGAGAAAGTTGCAGCTGCCCGCCCCCAAAGATCGTTGAGCGCAGGCTTGTGACTGGAGGAACGATTTGCAAAAGCTGCTGTTGCCGCAGGCTTTCTCTGACTTTTCAGGCAGCAATTCTAACAGAGAGGGGAAGGAACAGAAGGAAAAGGGGTGGGGGAGAGGGACTTCAGTTCCCAGAAAGACTTGCGAAAATGATCAAGTGTCCTTCACATGTAAAATGTCACTTGTAGCGAGGCTCTGAATCACAACATGTTTTATCTTGAAAGAATTTCATTCATTCAAGTAAGAGAACAAAGAGAGGCGGCTGTTGATTTTTTCATTCATTCAAGTAAAAGAACAAAGAGAGGCGGCTGTTGATTTTTTTTCTATCAATTTTACTTCGATTTTATGATCAAGTTGATCATATGAGTCTTTCTGCATAGATAAGTTTAGCGTGTCTTGAGGTTTTTGCCTGGTATGAATAGAGGAAGTGCACCAAAAGATCACCTTGGGTTCATTTACTTTTTTAACAATATGAGTCAGGTTCATTAAATTAATTATTTAAACTGTTAGTTTTAGTTACTTAGTTTTTTTCATTCCCATTGGTTCTGATGTAAAATACATTTTTGGCTTTTTTCCTCCATCCAATTGCAATGAAATTCTTAAGGATAGTACTTATCTCCCAACGGATACTCCCAGGCAAATTTCAAACAAAAAGTCTGTTTTACAGGCAATGGAAATTCTTTCAAAAAAGCAGGCACAGGAAGGCATTTGACAACCCTTAAAATTAGGTAGCTTAGCAGACAGGCCATGAAATGATACATATTTTAAAAAGCTATTGGACAGGCTCCACATTTAGGAGAAGTGGTTCAATTGGCACCAGACATAGGCCTTTTGCATGGGCAGTTGTTGCACCATTTGGCCCCTCTTTGTGTTTTCTTCCAAATTCTGGATGATTAACTCACCCTTCAGATTTCAATGCAGCATTTCAAGGGTTATCTTCTGAGTTTTCTGCTCGCGATTTTCTGCACAAGGAGAAAACTCAGAAGAGATCCCTTGAAATGCTGCATTGAAATCTGAAGTGAAAGTTAATCATCCAGAATCCAGAAGAAAACTGAAAGAGGTATGGGGCCAAATGCAGCAAAAATCGCCCATGCAAAAAATGAAATACAGGGATCACCACCAACTCCTGACATTGACATGTTACCTTTTCCTCCTTTCCCTAAAGCTCAACTATATGGTACATGGTGTTCCATGATCCATAAACAAAGCTGTGTCTGCCTACTGGGGTACTGTAATCACTTTCTGCCTTACTGGTTATAATGCATATAAGTTATAGAGACACTGCATAATTCCTGTTTGGCAATTTTCTCTTTCAGCTCCCAGAAAAATGGTTCCTAGAGTCCAACCCATGTGATTGGGGGGGGGGTGCAGTAAGGAGGATGAAGGGAGCGAAATTGTTCCTCCGACCTCTTGTCAGCAGAGCTATGCTTGTGGAAGAGGGTAAAGAGGTAATTTTGTCCCCTTCTTCCCAACTTCTAGCCCTCCCCTCCAGCCCAAGGAGATGTTTGTCCACATGGATCCTGCAACCTTAGGAATCATCTTTCCAGAAGCTGAAGGGGCCTGCTGGGGTGAGAGAAACATGGTGAAAATTTGCACTTCTTCTGCTGACAAATCATGAAATTCAAGCCTTAACTTCCACATATATCCCTCCTCTCAGTCTGCAGTACAGTATGCTGATTTAAGCAAGCAGAATATTGCCCCTGCACCTAGCAGGCATCGCACCACAAGGCAAAATAGCAAGGAAACAGGAGTCACTACTTATAGAGAATCAAAGCTGTCTCCAAGCCACTGAACCTGTAAACACTTCAGAAAGGCAACCTCTCAGAGCGATACCCCTCAGTGACAAGACCTATACAACTGTACATGTTCCTGTTACTTACATTTCTGCTGAGTTATTATCTCCTTACACCCCCTCCTCACTCTGACCTTCTTGAACTCCAAACCAGACAACCATATACCGGAATAACAGATTCTAATATTTCCAAATAGCAACTGTCATTTATGTTTCAGTTTGGATGATAAAAATTATATTAATAAGTAGACTTAAAATTTTGCAGTTTGTTTACTTAATAGCCAAATGTACTACTAGTTACTAATAAAATGTTAACAATGATGAATACCTAGATCCATAGATACCATAGTGAGTAAAAATACACATGCAATTGTTCCAAAGCATAAAAATAGAAAATTGCTAAATATCTTAAAACCGCTGGTTCAAGATATGGGCTTTCATAACACAGTAGATTACAATTGTGATTTGTTGTTCTAGCCCAAGAACCCACATATCTGCAAGGAATAATGTATCTGTATCTCACCGTGTAATTGTTCCCAGGAACACCTCTGCCTGATCCGGCTTAGATTTGTAGACTACAGGGAATGCACTATGGCTGGTGTTGGCAAGGAGCTGGGCCAAGAAAGCAATGTTTTCCTTTAAGTGGAGGACTTTCACATTAGGTTTCATGACATCGCTGGCTGCAAACAATTCCAAATTTAACCTGAAAGACATAAAACAGACCGCCAACAGTGTATTTAGTAAACAGGAAACAAGGCATGCTGTACCATGTTAGTATTTGATGACTTTATAATGTGCTAGTGAATTACTTCAAGCTGCAAATAAGTTGGTTTTATTTGAAATATTTTATGTAATTTTAAAATGTAATTAGTCAATAAACTCATTATCAAACATGGCCTTCCTACTTATGAGTAAGATGTATGATAAATTCAACTAGATGCAAGTGTTGGTTTTCTTAGACTGGAAAATTTCTATCTTTTTAGCTTTTGGTTTTTCAAGTCATAAATGAAAATGAAATCTTTAGAAAATCTCATTCAAGATAGGGAAAGTTCTGGGTAGGAAAAGAAGTAAAAAATAAATCTAGCTTTCATAATCAAGCTCAGAACAATTATCCACACACATCAACATGTTGCCTCTGACTGCAATCATGGATGAGTGGTTGAAGATGAGAAACCCGTTAACTTATGCTGTGCAAGTGTTGCACATTTGTAATTTATCTTTTACATTTATGTTGGCTTGGATCCTATCAAATGAATCTCTGTCATCTCCTGCTCTCCCAAGACCGAATGCTGTGAGTCAGAGGAATACTTATAGAACAAACCACCATGGAGTATGGGGAAACTGAGAAGGGGAACTGGGTGAAATCACCTCCACGTTCTGCTTCTGCTGGCAAAGGAAGCTTTCTGTTTTTGCTCAAGTTTGCCCAGTTTCCCCTCCTTTCCCCAATTTCCTCCCTTATGCTTTCTCGTAGCACTTTTTCTCAAGGCTCCCTCAACCCCCATGATCAGTTTTTCACGGGCTGCTGAAAGGAGGCAAGAAGGATTGCATTTCTCTTACTGTTTCTAGGATCCATGCCATTGTTTTAAGTGCTTTTAAATATATGTTGCTAAACATGCTGAGGAGTCCATGTTAGTGAGGTATAAATTTTAAAATAAATCTGGCATTAGAGGGACTGTACTCTGACACAATGATGGATATAGACCTGCAGTCACCCGCTCAGGTTACCTCACACTGGATGGCCAGTGGCTTCCTTAGGCACATTCTCTTACTGTCTCCTATCTAGCATTCTCACAGTGAAATTCTAAGAAGAGTTATTCCAGTATAATCTCATTGAAATCAATGGTCTTAGACTGGAGTAACTCAGCTTAGAAGTCTAGGGTCATATCAGTGGAGCAGAGGCTAAGATTTGAATAAGGAGACATGATTCAAAAGATAGCTTTTAGATGTGCTTGATGTTAAACATGCTTTATGAGCATTTATAGTGATTACTTTTGTATACCTCAATAGTGCAGTGTTGTTAACACAGGTCAGTCAAGGGATCCATATTTTCAGCATGCATACTCAACACGTAGAGTCACTGACAACCCGTGAGCATCAGACTAGGATCTGGAAGACCCAGTTTTGAACCTCCACTCTACCATGGAAGCTTGCTGGGTGACCTCAGGCCAGTCACATACTCTCAGCCTTAATCTACTCCACAGCTTTGTTGTTGTGAGGGTAAAATATAAAGAGGAGAACAATGTAAGCTGTTTTGGGTCCTCATTGGGGAGAAATGAGGTATAAATGAAGTAAATAAATGAACAGATATGAATCTGTTTGGTAGTTTTTAACTATTTGTTTTTCCAGAATGTTATGTTAAACGAAACTGTTGTCCAGATATGCAGTGCTCAGTCCTAATCATGTATTGAATGAAATGGGGGGTGTCTACCCCTGCCCTCCTTAAATGTTGCCCTTGGGTGCCCCATCCTGTTCAAATCAAAGCAACTTAACATCATCTTGTGGTGGTTTTAAATGTAAATAACTTCTTCACCATGCTAAGTTCCAGTTCAGCAAATGGGAACCAATGAAGTGTAGGACCTAGGAAGTGCTCCTGGGAGGGAAAGGAATGTAACATTTCTTTCCCCAGTGACTTCAACTTTGGGTAAAATATTTCTTTGGACTCATGTAACTTCTCTCCTTTAATTATCAATGTCGTTATAATGAATGGTCTGATTTTCTGTTGATTGAATTGATATTAAAATCGTTGAATATGTTGTAATAATAAAGGCTTAGAATGGAAGCAGAGATTCTGTAAATATATTACTTGTGTACAATACCTGGTAACAAACCTAGAATATCTGTAGTGTACCTCTTGCTAGGAGTTAAATTATTTAATATATGGCTTTTGAAATCCTGGAACTTTTCGAGCGTTGGAGGGGCACAAAAATGGCTTCAGCAACACTCTAGAAATCTCCCAAATTGCTATGGTAAAAGACATAGAGCTCTGGGAAATTCTTAAAGGGTTATATGATCACCTAGAGTGTCACAGCTTCACATATAGGTATGCAAGAAGAAGTAACATCATGACATCATGCAATGACAGTTCCCCCCCCCCACACACACACACACATATTTGCTCCTGTTGCCCATCAAGTGGTGGTGGAAGCCTAGAGTGCAGGTGTGAGTGGCTGTACACCCTAGCAGGCGTCCTGGAAGCACTATTTGGGAGTAGTGTCTGCGGAGGGGTCACAGCAGGGATGTGATGTCATAGAGCCTGCTCTGTGAAGCTGCCATTTCCTTCAAGGGCCCTGAGGACAATTATAATTCTGGACGAACTCCAGGCCTCACCTGGCGGTTGATAATGCTACCTAGCCTCCATGTCTCCACACACCACGGGCTGATGATGACCAGGGCCTCAGAACATTGTAACTTGGTAGTTTGCTTACATATGTACATGTCATCAAGTCATGGTGATCCCAGCAAGCACTTTTCAAGGAAAGTGAGAAGCAGAGGTGGTTTGCTGTTGCCTTCCTCTGTAGAGCCTTCCTTGGTGATTTCTACCAGCCCTGCTTAGCTTCTGAGATCTGATGAGACTGGGCTATACCATGCTGCCTTCCTTCCATTATATACATGTCACAACCAACTTATGGCAACCCAAGCAAAGGGCTTTCAAAGCAAGTGAGAAGCAGAGGTGGTTTGCAGATTTCCTCTGCAGAGTCTTCTATGGTTGTTGCCAATCCAAGTACCAACCCTGCTTAGCTTCCAAGATCTGACAAGATCAGACTATACTATGCCACCTTTGCTTCTGATAACTTGCTTAATACAATCCAATTGTAACATTAATTAGACAAGCTTGCTGTTAAACAGCTGTTTGCACACAAAAATGACCATCAAATACAGCACTACCCTTATATTATCTAAAAATATCCACAATTTTTATTGTTCTGTATGTTTAACTGATAGATTTGTCTGCTCTTCAAGAATTTTAAACTATTTTTATAATCTTCTATATTTTTATATATCTTTTACTCTTCATTTTTTAGTTAGGGTCCCAACCCCCCAACCACTCTGTGGTCATTAGGAGAGAAGAAACTATCTCTCTGGCCACTGTTGTTAGACAAGAATGACAGATACTACTTTTATCAATTATTATTAGTTCATTGTTCATTTGAGCAGGAGGTGGGGAATAAGGTAGGTTCCTAGTGTATTTGCAACATGCAGGCCTTACAATTTTCAGTGGCTACTGCACATGACCTACTGCTAGAGGCAGTATAGAAAGGCCACTTAAAATTTCACCATGGAAGAAGAGGAACAGTGGCGCTGGAATGTGGCTCCGAGCTGGGTGAATGTAACAGTCTCTTGGTTGTGCTTTTCTAATTAAAAGCAGCTGCAAGATGTTACCAGTTGCTTTTCCACATTGGGACAGGGAAATTTTGAATAGAAAATGGCCAGAGCTGGAACAGTTAAGCAGCACCCCCACTCCTGATTCCATTCAATATGGCACTCTTCAGTGGTTTCTTTTCATCATTTAAAAAGTCAGAAGATTAGTATGTGCTGTGTAACATATACACAGGTTTGCACATGAACACACACTGGGAATTCAACTACGACCCAGGACATAATGGTAGTCCTTTGTTAGCATCTCTGATGAGTGAGTACTCTTTAGTTTATGCAGAACCTATTTACAACTATTAACTGGAGCTTCACGTTTTTAGTTACTCATATACAATCTGCCTGGCCTGAAAAAGAAATATTTTTATACTAATATAGTTTTGTGTGTGTGTTAATACAATTTTGACCACTGAAGAAGGCCCCCCAGTGCCAAAATGCATTGAGTCTTTTGGTTAATATACATGTGTAACCATTACTGTGATTCTTTGTTATTGGCTGTGTAACTTCATCTTGTTATTTTGTATTATGATCTGAGTTTTTAATTGTACTATATATATGTTGTTTTTAATCCTAAGATTCTGTGCCTGGTGAAATAAAGTTGTATTTTATTTTCTTGTTGCTCAGCCTTTTAGTTTCTAGGCCTTATCATTTTGCCAGATGACTGAATGCTTTGCCTTACAAAAAATAATCTCTATATATAGAATATTACATATTGGGGGGGGGAGGATAGGAATACCAAATGGCTTAAAGAAAAATGCCCTGTCCCTTTAATAGAGGCTTAATGTGTGGAAAGAGGCCATTGAAGCTCTGTTTGGCATGGAGGTAAATAAAATCCCATTAAGACTCTATTCAGGGGGCATCCCGCCATTTGGCAGCTTTAGGAAAGAGTTCTAGCCTACCCATTTCCCTAACATGCTAGTTTTCTATGTGCAGGGGATCTTTTGTATGGAGAAGTTCAGTCATGTTAACCCTCCCACCATTACCTTCTATATGAACTGATACAGACCAGAAACAGCTTTAAAGAAAGATATAAACAGTAGCACTCTGGGCTCTTCAAACATGCCCTGAAACATTTCCTCCTCCCCTTTTTAGTACTTCATCATCTAGCCTGATGAAGAATTCTGGGGAACTTAACAAGCTTGTGGCCGTCGTCACACGGGCATCTCTTCCGTTAAATTTACAGCATATAGCGTCCTACCTGTTATCGGCACAGTAACGTTTCTTTGGGTCACCTAACGGCTCTTCGCGCCACCAGCTGTCCACACCGAAGCACTCTGTTCTGTTCTCTCTAACCGCGCAGAAGCAGCTCCTCCCCCCTTTTTTTTATTATTCTGGCGTTTAATTCCGCTATAACGGATTAACAGCATATAAACATTACGACCCTTTTGTTTTTCCAACTTTGAAATTATATAAATAGCCCTTTGCCCGCAGAAAACTCCCTGTCTGACGTGATCCCCATCGCTGAAGACTCTGCCATGGCAATTGAGTCATTTTTACTTCAGCAGAAAGTTTTCATTGTGTTATGTCGTTATGGCGTTATAAGGACATAATAAAATTTTAAAAAAAGGAGTCGCAGGAAGAAATGGATTCTGGGATTGAAGGGAGGGCATAGGACGTTGCGAGGTGAAATACATCGATGTGAGGCATTCACACTGAGGCGCAAAATATCGCAACTATCAAGCAAAAAACAGCAATGAGGAAATCGCATCAGTGTTGGAATAAGGTGGGTGTTTGCCGGGAAATAGCGCCATTTTAGCGCTAAAAAAAAGCCCATGTGACGACGGCCTGTGTCTCACTGTTTTGTGATATTTTGGTTGGTCCTCCAGTTTTCAGAATTTTTCCCTATAGATTAACACAAAAACATGCAATTTTAACCCAAAAACAGGTTTATTACCTCATCTGTTGTTTGAGAACTAGGCCTCAGCATCATAAGAAACAGTACTGTATATCCTACACGTAATTGTGTGCCCTAATCTTTTTTAAGAACATGAGAATATTCCTCCTGAAGGGTATGTTCAAAACAGATCTACTCATGAAGATCGGCGTAAGAGAACAGGTGGTCGTCCTCATTCCCAGACTTTCATTACTGGAGAGAAAGGCATGCTTTCTGTTTGTTTACTCACTTCACTTGGTGAGAATGTTTACCCACTGACTAGCTAAAAGACTTCTTTATAGGAACAAGATTAGCTTTTGGTATGACTTCTTGTAAACCGTTGTTTTATTATCCTAACTATTCGATCTTATATAAATATATTTAAATTGCTTGTTTTCAGGATTACTTTATTTTCATGATGATTGCCAGTAACATTTAGACACTAGGGTTGCGAGCTCCAAGTTGAAAAATCCCTGGAGATCTGAGCTGTGAAACCTGGAGAAATCTGGAGAAATTGGGGTTTGGGGAGGGAAAGGACCTTGGCATGCCATAATTCCATAGAGTCCACACGCCAAAGTAGCCATTTTCTCCAGGTGAACTGATCTCTGTGGCCTGGAGACCAGGTGTAATTCCAGGAGATCTCCAGCCACTACCTGGAGGCTGGCTACCCTATTAGACACATACGGTTTTAATCACCAAATTCTACAGAAGATTCACAAGTGGTGGACAGTAACTTGCCTCTTAATACTAATCATGCCATAATTAAACCTGTTAAAGTTTTTAAAAATTACATTACCATTTTTCTTGTTGTGCAGTCTGTTTAGTGTGGACTTGAAACAGTAGTAAAATCCCTTTGCCCATGGTCATCTTAGGTCCCTAGGCTCCACCAGGTTATTCTTCTGATTCATTTGCATACTCTGATTCTGGGATGAGTGCCGAAGAATCCCATTACTCAGCTAAGTAGCTCAGTGAACAGAGCAGTGAGAGGTTCAACATTCACTCCCAAGCAAATGAAAGGGTACATAAAAAGGCAAAATCCCAGCTTCTGTGGCCCAGGTTCAAATGGAGGTATGGGAGTTTATCTACATAGATACATACATAGTTAAGTTCCAAACATGTTTGGGTTAATGTAATGTCTGTGTCGCTTCTCCCTAACAAGGATTTAAACATTCTATTTGTTTAGCCACTACTGGTCGAACTGATGATAAATGGCTTTCCAGATGTACTTTGTTAAGAACAAAAACATCAAGAAAAAAAACTGAAGGCTGCTCTTTAAAAAAAATCTTACAGTAAAATCCTAATTTGACTAGCACCCTTCATTATCTTTTGAAGTTGTTTGGCTTAGAAGGGTGTAAGTTACACTATGTTACTCTACTTAAGACTGTACTGCTAGTTACCCTGATCAGCTAAGAGGATTTCCTAGCTGAAGAGGAAACAGAGAGTCCAAATGCTGTGCCTACATATTCCCTGTCTGATCCAGCCTCTGGAAACCTACCTTCCTTTATAGAATTATAGTCAGAACTTTAAAAAAATCCAAAAGATTTTTTTTTATATTAATCAACTTTTGTGAACCGGGGTTTTACCAGTAAAAAGTGCTGGAAGTTTTTACAGTGTTATGCTTCATCTGTTTTCATGTATGTATGTTCTAAAATCCTCTCACTACCTGCCCCATAAGCAGGGTCACCAACAGAACTATAGGAGAACTATAGGGACAAACTTCCCAGGGTCTGCCAGCTCTTGAGGGCTCATGAAATTGGAATCCTCTTGCATTCAGCAAATGCATTTTTTTACTTTTTGTACAGTCTGCCCATGGCCACTAGGGGCAAAGCAGAGCAATCAAACTGACACTGAATTCCTGGTTGGTGGCGTTTGCCACCATTTTGTGCAGCCAGTGATATTTTTATTATTATTTTTTTTTAGAAAGCTCTTCAAATACTGCAAAGTGCAATGAGACTGAAGGGAAGTGGTATGTTGCTAAACCCATCCTGGTATGTCATCCAACCTCGTATGTCTTCATTCCTCTCTACCCACTTCTTAATTCTTCTGTTTGTCCACCTTCTCCTTCCATCCTCATTCCTTTTCATCTCTTGCCAGGCTGGAGAATTTTAAAAAAATACTTAACAGTAGAACTGAAAACCTCTAGTCATTTATGAAAAGAAAGGGGAGGGTAATCAAGTTAATCTTTCAAAGAGATTGCCCTCTGTGACGGACTCAGCTTCAGATCCTGAGATTTCCAGTCAGTGGGCTATGATTGCCATGTTCCCCCCCCCCACGCCTGCCCCCCAACGTGGCTAGCCTGAAATGGCAGTTGGGGATGGAATGTTGGGGAAGCTGTCAGTTGGAGTTGGAGAGAAAACAAGAGAGTGAAAGGGAGTTGGAGCCTGGCTTTTGACCAAAGAGGGTCAGCCAGAGAATCCTCTGTGTGAGGAAGAAATGTTTGTGAAGCACTGTTAGTCCTCAGACTAAAGTGGGAAAAAACAGCACTAACTCCTGCTTAGACTTCAGAGATCTGGGAATTATAGTGGGCCAAGGAAGTGGCTAGAAAGGAGTCTCCCCTTTACTACTTTGGGCTGGAACTCAATACTAGTGTGTAGTAACACCTTCTGAGGAAAAAACTGCAAGAATGGAGGGTCAATGCGGTAAGCTCACCCACACGCCTGGAAGATGTAATGGCTACCAGAAATGCCACCTTAAGCATCAGAAAGGACAAAGAGCAGGACACAAGTGGCTCAAAAGGTGGGAGCATCAGCTTAGAAAGCACCAAAGGCAAGCTCCATTGGGGAACCGGAGGGTGCCTAGGGGGATAGGTCTTGAACAACCCCTTCAGAAATTGTTTGGATAGGTAGTGAGCGAAGACAGTCTTGCCGTCAACTCGCTCATGGAAAGCTGAAATAGCAGCCATGTACACCTTAATACTGCTCACGGAGAGCCCCGAGGTATGAAGGGCTAAAAGGTATTCCAACACCAACGGTAGCGGGCAGGAGAAGGGAGAAAACCCCGTGGGGGCTAACCAATGTGAGAAACGGGACCATTTACTCCAATACGACACCCTGGTACACAGCTTTCTGGCATTAAGGATGACCTGAGTAACCTCTGCAGACAGGGCTACATTGGCGGATGAAGCAGCCAAGCCGTCAAACTCAGGGCCATGAGGTTGTGGTGCCACATGCCGTCCCGGTGCAACAGATCCGGAACCAGTGGGAAGTGTATGAGGTGACCCTCGGATAGGGAGAGGAGAAGGGGAAACCACTCCTGACGGGGCCAATAAGGGGCAATCAGAATACAGTGGGTTTTGAAGGCTCAAATTCTGCAGAGCAGTTTGTGTAGAAGGGGGGTGGGAGGGAAGGTGTAGAAAAAACCCTGGGACCAAGGGATTTGAAACGCATCCCCCAACGAAAGTGGGTCCACCCCCGCCCGGGAGCAAAAGCTGCAGGCTTTCTTGTTATGTGCTGTAGCAAAGAGGTCTATCGAGGGGAAGCCCCACTGCCGGAAGACCTGGCTGATGTATTTTGTCCCCAGGGACCATTCGTGCTGCTCTAGGAACACCCTGCTCAGTAAATCGGCCGTGGTGTTCACAGTCCCAGCTATGTGGATGGCCTGGGCATGGACGTTGTTGCGAATAGCCCACTCCCACAGAGTCGTGGCTTCAGCACATAGCTTGAGCGATGCTGTTCCCCCTTGCTTGTTCAAATAATAGCAGGCAGTCGTGTTGTCCGAGAGGACCTGCACCCGTAAGTTGCGAAGGAAACCTGCAAGAGAAGCAAAGGAGTAACGGATCGCCCTAAGTTCCAAAACATTGATATGCAGAGCAGTCTCTGCAGGGGACCAAGTATTCTGCACGGACACTGTACCGGAGTGTCCCCCCCCCCAGCCTAAGTTAGAGGCATCAGATGAGACTGTCACCTCTGCCAAGAAGGGACCAGAGGCACATCCCTCGGACAGGTTAGCACGAGAAGCCCACCATAGGAGGGACCTAATAACTGGCCTGGGGACTCATAGTCAGCGGGGTATAGCTGCGGACGAACCAGTTTTGCAAGGGTCTCATGCGGAGTTGTGCAAAAAAGACCACGGCAGTGGTTGAGGCCATAAGCCCCAACAAGGTCTGAATCATAAGGGCTGATTGATAACGGTGGGAGATAAAAAATTGCGCCAGGGAACATAACCTACGCAATCTATCTTGGGGCAGAAACGCCCTGCCACGAAGGGAGTTGAGGCTCACATCAAAAAAGCAAATTGTCCTGGAAAGGACAAGAGAAGATTTCTCCCAATTTATCAGTAGGCCTAGCTGGGACAACAGGGATGTAACAAGGCCAATATGGGCACCAAGGGAGTCTATCGTAAGCCCCACTAGGAGCCAGTCATCCAAGTGTCAGACTATGGCATTCTAGACACGAGAGTCTGTCTTACTCCCTTCTGCAAGAAGACAAGGTCTTTTGATTTCAAAAGGTTTTATTTTGAAAGACAGCATTCAGGCCCAGGCGTCCATATTCCAGGATTTGAGATCCTGGCTGAACAAGGCATTGTTAGGAATGAAACACAGAACGAAAGTTGTTACATTTCACACTCTCAGAGCCCAGCCTCCCCCCAGAGTTCACATAGCAGGAAAGTTCTCTGTGGGAACGCCAGCCAAGGTCGAATCGGCTCGAAGAATAGATAAGACAGTATCCTCTCCCATGGAATTGGCTCTTCGCAGGTGGTGGGGCCTAGAGGGAAAAGAAGACTAAAAAACTACAGAATTAAACATGGTGTTACTCAGGTTGCTTCCTTTCAGGTATTATGCAAACAGACCCTGACATTCTGCCTCCCTTAAGACCCCTCTCCCCCCGGCTTGTTGGGATATTGCTGATGGAATCGTTTGAGTAGACGGGGGGCTCTGACGTGAACTGACTCCACCCACTCTCTATACCCCTCCTCAAAGTCTTTCCAACGGACTAAATAGTAAAGTTTATGGCATCTGATTTTAGAGTCCAGAATTTCCTCAATTTCATAATGTACTTGGTCATCAATCATGGTGGGAATAGGGGTTGCTGGTGATGGATGCCATTTGTCCGGTGCAGGAGCTTTTTTTAACAAACTGATATGAAATGTAGGGTGGACATGGCATAGGTTCTTTGGAAGAGTAATTTCTGCAGTCACTCGGTTTATTACTTTCTTGACAGGAAACGGACCTAAGTATTTTAAAGCCAGTTTTTTGCTGGTTTGCTCCACTTTGAGGTTTTTTGTAGAGATGTATACTTTGTCTCCTGGCTGCAATTCCCATTGCGCCGCACGGTGGCGATCGGCATATTTTTTGTAGTCTGCTTTGGCTTTGGTTAAAGCTGTTTGGATAGCCGCCCACTGTTCTGTGATGGTAGTCCACCATTGGTGAAGATCTCCGGCGGGTTGTTTTCCCATTTGCATTTCAAAGGGGAATGCTTTGCCATCGTAGCCATGTACAATTTTAAAGGGGGTTTCACCTGTTGAACTGTGGACTGCGTTGTTATAAGCGTATTCGGCAAAATGAAGAAGCTCCACCCAGTTGTCTTGTTGGAAATTAATGTAGCAGCGTAGGAACTGTTCTAAGACTTGATTTGTTTTTTCGGATTGCCCGTTGGATTGTGGATGGAAAGTGGAGCTGATTCCTTGTTCTATTCCCGTTAATTGGAGAAGCTCCTGCCAAAAGTTGGCAACGAATTGTCCTCCGTGATCCGATATCACCTTAGAGGGAAAAGAGTGTAGCTTCACAATATGTTTCATAAATATCTCAGCTAGTTTTTTGGCCATGGGTATGGTTGTACATGGAATAAAATGTGCTTGTTTAGAAAACAAATCCACAACCACCAAAATACAGGAGCAGCCTCTGGAGGGAGGTAAATTGGTAATAAAATCCATGGATATCACTTCCCAAGGTCTATTGGGGGTTTCTAATGGTTGTAAAAGTCCAAGTGGTTTTCCTTTCCTTGTTTTGGCGCCTATACAGGTTGGGCAGGAGGATACATATTGGGACACATCTTTTCGGATCCCAGGCCACCAAAACTGTCTTTGTATTAGGTGGAGGGTTTTCAGATAGCCAAAATGACCAACGGTACGGGCATCATGACAACGGTGTAGAATTTCTTTTCTACAGCTGGCTGGTACATACAAACGATCGTCTTTAACCCAGTCTCCATCTGCCGTTTGAGACATTTTAGCTTTGGGCACTCCCTCCCCTTCTTTTTCCACCTTGCTTTTCACTTTTGCTCTCCACCCCTTTTCTTCTGCTTGGGTATGTGCAGTTTGGCTACGAGTGGTAACCACACCTCCTAGCTGATGGGGGGCGAATACTGTGTCAATGGTCTCCTCCCTCTTGCTCTGATGTTGGGGCATGTGCGAGAGAGCGTCGGCCAAGAAGTTAGTTTTCCCCGGTAAAAAGTTGAGGGTGAAGTTAAATTTAGAGAAGAATTCTGCCCACCTGAGTTGTTTGGCGTTAAGACGTCTAGGGCTTTTTAGAGCTTCTAAGTTTTTGTGATCTGTCCAAACTTCGAACGGGTGCCGTGCCCGCCAATGGCGCCATACTGTGAGAGCTACTTTAATGGCAAAGGCTTCCTTTTCCCAGACGTTCCAATGTCTTTCTGATTCAGAAAATTTTCTAGATAGATATGCGCATGGTTTGGCTTTCCCGTCTTCCCTCTTCTGCAGGAGCACTCCCCCTATGGCCATATCGCTGGCATCGACTTGTACTATGAAAGGTCGATTTTCATCGGGTGTTGTAAAACAGGTTCAGACGTAAATTTAGTTTTGAGTTCATCAAAAGCCAGTTGGCATTCTCGGTTCCACTCTAATTTGGATGTGGGTCTTTTAGCCTGCTTCCCTTTCCCTTTCGTTTTTAGAAGCTCGGTTAGAGGTAGGGC